>NW_028274814.1:57464134-57775384 GCF_037043125.1 Eumetopias jubatus | reverse complement strand
AGGGACTAGAGAGGTGTGTATGTGTGCACAGGTGTGTTTAATGAGTGTATGAGAGTGTGTAAGTCTGCGTGTGCATGCCTGTCTGTAAATGTATGAGTGTGTGAGGATGTGTCTTTGTGTTGCATATACATGAGAATATTTGTGATGTGTGGGTGTGTATATGTGTGTATTTTGAGGGTATGTGTCTGTGTATGTATGAGTGTGAGCATCTGTGTGTATCTGCGTGTGTGTGTGTGTGTGTGTGTGTCCACGTGCGCACTGTCCCAGGGGACCCTGAAGACTCATAGCTGAAGGTATCCCTGATTTGATTTGTGGAAATCTCCACCAGGTTCCAGGCTGTGCTATGGGGTGGGGGGGGGAGGCCAGGAGAGGAAGGCTGTTAGTGCTGGGGTGTGGGGGATGGGCAGCCTGAGCAGTGGGGGGGTCTCTGTCCTGCCAGGCACAGGGGGATGGTATCAGGGTCCAGGGTCTGAGGCTGGGTGGAGACTGGGTCCTGACGCCTGCACTCAGGGCTGCACGGGAAGAGCTCAGAGGCCCTGCTCTGACCAGGGAGGGTTATAAAGAGGGGGGCCAGGGTGGGAGGTGGGCAGACACACCACCATTTCCATGATTTGGGAATGATAGAACCAGGCTGCAGTTCCTAACTTAGGCTGCACTCATTCTGCCTGAGGTCCATAGAGTCCCCAGAAGTCCCTGTGTGCCACCTGCTGAGGCTGGGATGACCAGAAAACTTCTGTCTCTAGTCAGTACCCCCCAGTCCCGGCCAGAACGAGTCCTTGTCTCTTGGAGGCCTCTGGGGAGGCCATGTGTGCATTCTCATGGAATTTCACATAAGCTGAGGCATTTAGACCCCTTGTGCTGGGAAGTCTTACTGTGAATCTGACTCAAATCTTCTTGTTGCCTTCTGTGCCTTATTAAGCCCAGGCTGAGTTTGTGAAATTGGAGCCCAGCACCCCCTCTCCGCTAACACGGAAGGAGTTTCTTCTGGACAGGGAAGTGGGTCAGGGTGTAGGGACGCTCAGAGGATGAGGGGTAAAGCCTGGTGGATCACAGATGGTCAGACCTTTTCTGGGCAGGAGGCGGTGATCAACAGGGCAGATTCAGAGCAGAGAGCTCAGAGACCACCAGTTTTCTGTCTGTTTCCCCTGTTACTCCATGAAGTGCTGGGGGAAACTAGAAACAGAGGTTGTGGTAGGAGGGACCAATATTAGAACGGGCAAAGTGATTCTCTGTCTGCAACTTTGAGGAGACTCTGGGAACTCAGGACAAAGAGCAACTTAGGAATGAGGAGATGGTATTTTTTGATGACAGAACCATCTTAAAAACACACTAACATCCCCCTTTTCCCCTCTTCAGTGGGTTTAGATTTTGGACGCTGGGTAAGCAACCGGGCCCCATCCCGCACTGGCACAACTCCCACCTTGTACTGCTCTGTCAGCCCTGCCTGCTCCTGCCTGGTGGTTACCAGGTCCACGTGGGCTCCTGAACTTGGCCTCTCAGCTCTGTCACCTGCCCCTCCAGCTGTAGCTTCACCTGCATCAGGTGATTCCTCTCTTGCTGGCTATCGTGCAGCTAGTTCAATGGGGTGTGGGGGTGTGGGGGCAGGATGAGGAGGGCTTTGTGCTTGTGAAGCCTGCACTCTAAGGTCCCATCCCCTCGCTCTGCAGATGCATTCTGGGGCGGGGAAGTTACAGCAGTACAGGCTATAAAGAGGTGAGTCAGGGGAGGCTCGGTGCACTACTAAATCCTGCCCTCCACCCGTCGCACACCACCAGCTCTGACCCTCTTGGAAGAAATCTTTCTCAATCCACACAACAAAAGGGATGGCTCCCCTAATTTTATTCTATTCTGGAGTCAGACAGAAGTGAGTTTAAATCTCCAATACAGGGGCGCCTGGGTGGCTCAGCTGTTAAGCGTCTGCCTTCGGCTCAGGTCATGATCCCGGGGTCCTGGGATCGAGCCCCGCATCGGGCTCCCTGCTCGGCGGGAAGCCTGCTTCTCCCTCTCCCACTCCCCCTGCTTGTGTTCCCTCTCTCGCTGTCTCTTTCTGTCAAATAAATAAATAAAATCTTTAAAAAAACTAATTCTCCAATACAATTATTACTAGCTGTGTCACTTAGAATGAGTTACTTAACTTCCCTGAGTTTCTGTTCTCATTTGTAAAGTGATTCCTTAGCTTAAATTTTGAAAGGTAATGGTAATGAGAATAACGAATATAAAAACAGAACGCGGGGAGGAGCTCCCACATCTCTGACTTAGGTACCATATAAACATCTTCTTTCTATTCTCGTGGGGATTCCATGTGTTTAGAGCATTCTAGAAGGGGCAAGAACGTACCTACGTCACAGACAAGCTACTCATTCTCACCTCCTGAGCCTTCCTGAAGTCTGTCACCCTGTCTGGGGCGTGTGCGTGCTCCCCACCTGTCCCTTCTCTTCCTTCAGGAGGTCCTCCTTGCCAACATCTGTCCTGCTCTCTAATTCTTCTCGCTTTGGTCTATTTGATCCAAGAGAAAAAGAATACAAGCCACATACATACTTTTAAATTTTCTAGTAGGCACTTAAAAAAAGTAGTAAGAGTTGAAATTCATTTTAATGATATTATATCTAACCCAGTCTATGCAAAATATTATCTTTTCAACATGTAGTCAATATAAAAAAATATTGAGATCTTTTACATTTTTTAAAATATGAAGACTTCAAAATCCTTTGTGTATTTTACACACACAGAACATCTCAGTGTGGACCAGTCACATCTCAGGTGCCCAAGAGCCACCTGTGGGCAGCACCTCCAGTATTGGACGGTGCAGGGCTGTGGCCCTACTCTCTGCTCCCACTCCTCACCTCTACTGGACGTAGGCCTCATCCTCCCCTTCCTCTGAACATTCCTTCCCCGGAGTGGCCTCCCTCATCCTCTGGATCTTCCTCTAGGGCCTAGGACAAGACATAACAGTTGGGAGAAGGAATCCTCAGAAAGTACTTACGAATTCTTGAGTGACATTAGCCTGGGTGGCTTGCTTTACTGCCCTACATGTTTGGGTCTACGTTAGATCAAGACTACCTCAATGGCAAGACTGTAACTCCCAGTGAGGTCTTCAGGAGAGGTCACCACTGAGGGGAGGGTGAAGTGAGAAGGGGTCCCTTGAATTGCTGCCCTCCCAATTCCTTGCCCAGGAGCAGCTCTGTTGCTCTGTTCTCACCTGCAGCACAGTGGCCATGGGGACAGCCAGCATGATGTCAGTGCCACCATCAGTCTTCTTCAGAGTCACCTGTTCATCCATGGGCCTTGCTTCTTGGAACTGGAAACGGGGACTCTGCCCATATACCCAGCCCTGGCAGTTCACATATCAGAACCGGCAGAGCTGGGGCTCTGGGTCTGGGCAGGTAGCTGGCTGTGGAAAGAGGAACAGAACCAGGGTCCCTGTATGATCCCAGGCCCTCGAGTGCTTGGCAGGTCCCCCTGTCCCCTTGATGTATCTTATCGCCTGCTGTCCTTGGCTCTAACCCCCTGTTCCCTGTTACGTATACTGCTTTCTTTCCTCTCCTCCTTCCGCAGCCCTTTTCTAGTCTCCAGGGCTACTATTCTCCATTCTTTCTGCCTAGCCCTGTCCTTCCTCTCTTTCCCAAACCTACCCTCCTTAATAATAATAATAATCACTACCACTTACTGAGTGCCCACCGTGTACCAGACATATGCTAACCTTTACCCACATCACTTTAAACCTTCATATTGTCCCTATAAACCAGGCATCCCTTTTCACTGTTAAGATAACAGACATCGATTAAGTAACTTGTCCAAGATCAGACTTGGTAGGAGGCAGGACTGGTGACTCTCTAAAGTTCCTTCCACTTCTAAGTCCTTGATTCGGTAATAATCCCATGATTCTATATCTGCTGAACCCTGAGGAATAGAGTTCTTATTTTATTTATTTGCACTTATATTTCCTTGTCCTCTGTGCCTAACTTTTGTTTCTAAGCCCTCTACCCTCCTCTAAACCTCTAGCCCCTTGGCTCCTCCCTCCCTGTTTTCCATCTTCCCTTGTACCTTAGAAGTGGACACTGGCATGGACTAAAGACCACACAAATGTATGGTGATTCCCCAACACAGGCAGCCTCCACCTGTGAGAGCCCATGGTAGCGGAGGGGTATGCTGATGGAATTAGCAGCAACCAACCCATGGCCCATAAATCTGAGCCAAAAGGGGTTCCAGGGAGACCTTGTGGATGCCAATCTAGTCAGTGGCACTGGGCACGGTGCCTGGGGAAAGGGCACAGTGACATTCCACCTTGGTGTTGGGGATGTAGGTCCAGGCTGCATTTAGAAAGTTGACTCCACCTCAGGATGATGCCAGGCTTAGTGATGCTTCTTCCATCCTGCCCTCAGATATTTGCCCTCCTATGAAACAAAGGGTTAATATTCTAAAATCTCTCCAAATCATCTCTTCTTCCTCCCAGCTCCATGCCCTCCCACCCACAGCCCCTGCCACTACACCTAGAGATGAAGGCACATCTGGTTTCCAGCCCCTGAGGGTTACAGGACACTTTAGATATCATTCTAGTCTTAGGACATAGGTCTGGCCTTCTGAGTCAGTCCCCATCTTGTCTCACTCTGTACTCTCTCTAGGCTCTTCCTAGTGTTAGGATCGCTCTCATTTCTGCTCCCTTTCCACAGCCCCATTGACTAAGTCTCAGTATCCCAGGCTCTGCCCCCTCAGACCCTCCTTTTCCTCCTCCTAACATCCTTGAGCATTCCCAGTTCTTCAGCCTCCAGCTCCCCATTCCATCCCCCCACACCTTTTGGCTATTGAATTCAAAATCCTACTGAAGTGTGGGGCCTGCTCATTCTGAGCAGCTCTCCTTGCCCACTCCAACTGTATCCAGGAATGATTTATAACACTGAAAATAGCCACTAATGTCTGAAAGTAATGACAGAGTCTTCAGAGCTGGATAATGGCTGGGGGATCCAACAGCCCCATCCTCAGACCCCGGAGGTCTCAGTTCTCCTCCCTCTCCCAGTTGTCTACCCCATGAACTGAGGGAAAAAAAAAAAAAAGCTTCTGCTCTCATTCGAGAGACAAAGGGAAAGGGAGGATATAGGGAAAGGAAGGTTCTGTCTCTCAACTTCCTTGCTCCAGGAAGTCAAGAATTCTGGAGGGGGCTGCTTCAAGGGTGGAGTGAAACCCTCAGCAGGAACTTGGTGGTGTGGGGAGATGGAGTGTGGGAGCCTGGAGTGGGGAAAGCCCCTCCCCTGGGTAGGGGATAGACTGGAAGGTGGGAAGTAAGGGGCCCTGAGAGGGGGAAAGTATATATGATGCTGAAAAGGGAGAGCTAGTTCAAAAAGAACCTAACATTCCTTAGATCAGGTCTTGCCAGGAGCAGGACTAGAAACCTATGGTTTGACTAAACGTTAACCCAGCTCTAGTTTTTCCCTCCCATTTTCTCTCTGCCCCCATTAGCCTCAATTCTAAGTGCCTGGATGGGTAATTGGAGGCATGCCATAAGATGGGATTGAGAGGAAGAGATGTCGCAAGTTAGGTGGGAAGAGTTAGTTGGGAACTATGGGGGTGGAGTGAGGAGCAACAACAATCATGAGAACTCCGCCCAGGGCTGTGAGATGGTCTTTGTCATTGCTCTTTTCCAGCCACTAATCTTCATCCTATGTCAACCAAAGAGGGCAGCGTCCAATCAGCCATGACCAGTAGTCACGTGCACACCCCCAAGCATCACAACCCTGTGCCAGGCTAAAGTTGGGGGTGTGGGGGCAGGGAGGGTGGAACTTTAAAAGACAACAGGAACTCAATAGAGGAATGGTGGGCCACCTCCACAAAAAGAAGGGACTTCTCCCTCCAAAACAAGAATTGGATTGACAACAAGAAGTTTCTTTGGGTTTTCATCTCTGAAAAATCCCTAGTGAAAAATAGTCTATGTTTTCTCCAAATACAATTTTTCTGGCTTTCTAAGTGGGGATGACTTTTCCCACGGATCTAAGCCTGGGCAACTCCAAATACTGCCCACTAATAAAATCCATAATAGCTGGAAACATTCATCAGATGTGTAACAAAGTTCATGGTGGGGGACGAGTTAGGGCTCTAAGGCCTTCTGTATAATGCCTTAAAGGGGGCAGAATGCTTTGGTGTGCACTCTCCCATTTGCTTTTCACAACAGGTTGGGGGATAGTTATTATTGTTACCCACACTTTACAGAGGAGGAAACTAAAGCCCAGGATGGTTAAGGAACTGGTCTAAAGCATCAAAGTGATGAGATGGTAGATCTCCACCAGTGCTGCAGGACTCCAAGGGCAGTGCTCTTGCCACTACGTCACAGCTACTACGATTTAGGGGATGGGGAGCTACTAGCAGGGGTTGCAGTTTCTTCTTTGCTTCGACCTCAGGGACAGCCCCTGTAAACAGTGTGTGTTGTGCATTGCTTTTTTTTTTTTTTTTTTTTTTTGCTAACTTGGTTTCAGTGCCAGGGGCCCACCAATGCTCACACACCTGGACTGGGCTCCCATAGAGTGGCCTCTAGGTCTAGGAAGGGGATCCATTGCCTAAGATGGTGGTGGTGATGGGGAGGTGAAGAAAGAATGACGTTGAAAATGGAGCCTGATATAATTCAGGAGCAGTCACAGCTCATAAACAAGCCACTTGAGGGCCTGGTTTGCCCAAGCCTTTTAAATGGTGTAAATGATTTAGGATAACACCTGTTGTTGCTCCTGTCTTTATTTAGGAGAAGTAAAGGATTCACACTCCTCCCACAACCCAAGTCAAGTTATGGACTTGGGCATCCTTCTCTCCCCACCCCACCTCCCTCGGACCACTCCCTTCCCAGACCCTCCAGATCAGCTGAGGCATTCCAATGATCTCTCTCCCTGTCTTAGTATTCACGGATTACAGTTGAAGGATTGGTTTGCTCTTCCTGGGTGCCTGCTTTAATTCTCTGCTGTACGAAGTTATGGAGACTCTGCTTTCCCTGTTTTTTGGTTGTATTTTGCTTTTATGACTAAATAGGGTGTCTGGGTGCCTTTCATCTGAAGATCTCCAAGCACTTAACAATAAGTCACCGGGCTCCACAAACATTAAAGTGACATGTCTGTGTCAGGATTTTAGTCAGGATTTGTTTTCCCTCCAAATTAAAGGCCTGAAAGAAAACGTGGTCTCAGCTAGAGCTAAAATTATAACAATTTCCAGGTGTTGGTTGCTTTCAATGTGTTTATGCTAAGAATTTTTCCATTTACTACCACAGGCTTATGTAGTAGGTAGGCCCTCTTTTTATCCATATTTTACATGTGCTACTAACTCCCATTGTTCTAGGAAACAGTTCTATTCATCAAGGGACAAATGTTCGCTGAGCATTTGTGTCTAAGGCACAGGTGATGGGAAACAGGTTCATTCTGATGTGGTTTTGAGATATCAGTGAGGTGAGGTCCAGAGCCAATGACCAAGAAGGAATTCTTGAGGCGTCTTTGGTGCAAAATGGTGGTTTATTAAAGCACGGGAACAGGACCCGTGGGCAGAGAAAGCTGCTACACCGGGGTTGTGAGGGGTGGCTGATTATATACTATGGGGTTGGGGGAGGTAAGGAAAAAGGGAGGTTTCTGAAAGAACTTTCAGATGCTAAAGAAGACTCACAGGATACCAGAGGCCTTGCCATTGTCAAGTTAAGGTTGTTTTCTGGTCTAGTAAGGCATTAATATTAAGATAGTTGGGAATTTCCTGGAGGAACATTACACTTTAATTGTATATACATTCCCTTCTGGAAGCTATTGTTAAGGCTTTTGTAAGAAAACTGAGGGAGACTCAGATCTTGCAAGATTGTGATCTCTACAAGTTAACTATTTCTTTTTCCTTCAGGGCAGCCAGGAGTGCCTGAGGAATGTCACATATATCCCATGGTGGGGGGGGATTGTGGGGTGTCAGCTTCTGCTTTGTCCTCAGCTTGCCTTCTGTTCCCTCAATTCAGCAACTATGTCTGTGAGGTACTGTGCTAGGTATTCAATGAATTTTGTTGAAAGAATGGACATAAAATATAGATCCTTGAAGGATGGATTGGATTTGGACAGTCTGGCAGGAGAAGGTCTGGGAAGGCTGAGTTTATTCCAGGCTGAAGCAAAGATTCAGAGATGAGTCTCTGAATCTGTAATGTTTATGGGAACCTATGAGGTCACATAAGTACAGCATATCAATTTTAGCTTTTTGTTTCAAACCCGGAGTATTGGCAATGACTGCCTGAAATGTGTTGAGAAGGATTCTGAGGAAAGGCTGCTGGGATTAATTAGTAATGTCTATCATGTACCCTAGATGGAGGGGAGCAGTTGTAATAGATTCACATATTGTTTGAAATTATTTACCTTTCTCTTTCCCTGCCCATTGCCATGTGACTTGAAGTATCTCCTGCAGGAGTATATGTGTCTCATTTCATTGACTTTGGACCTGGCCATGGTTGATATTTTGGCCAATGGGATTAATAACAGGACCCCATGGCCTATGATTATTTGAATAACTGGAAAATGGGATCGATTCCCCAACAATTGTATAACTCCACTAGCATCTTGACCAATTCTATGCGGCTGGGATGATGAAATAATTCCCTAAAAGCCAGAGCATATCCCACTCCTTAGGGTTAACTATAGACTTGTGGAGATAATGGATGACCCCACTTTCTTTATGATTGGATTGGATGATGCACCTGGGGATGCCCTTATCGCTTGACAAATCTTCTCCCACTTGCCAGTGATTCCCTGTAATTAGGATATTAATGATTTACCTCAAACAAAAAGGGCTTCTTTTTAAAATTTTTTTATTGTTATGTTAATCACCATACATTACATCATTAGTTTTTGATGTGGTGTTCCATGATTCATTGTTTGTGCATAACACCTAGTGCTCCACGCAGAACGTGCCCTCTTTAATACCCATCACCAGGCTACCCCATTCCCCCACCCACCTCCCCTCTAGAACCCTCAGTTTGTTTTTCAGAGTCCATCATCTCTCATGGTTCGTCTCCCCCTCCGACGTACTCCCCCTCATTCCTCCCCTCCTGCTAACTTTTTTTTTCTTAACATATATTGCACTACTTGTATCAGAAGTACAGATCTGTGATTCAAGTCTTGCACAATTCACAGGGCTCACCATAGCACATACCCTCCCCAATGTCTATCACCCAGCCACCCCATCCCTCCCACCCCCCACCACTCCAGCAACACTCACTTTGTTTCCTGAGATTAAGAATTCCTCATATCAGTGAGGTCATATGATACATGTCTTTCTCTGATTTTTTTCACTCAGCATAACACCCTCCAGTTCCATCCATGTAGGTGCAAATGGCAAGATCTCATTCCTTTTGATGGCTGCATAATATTCCATTGTGTATATATACCACCTCTTCTTTATCCATTCATCTGTCGATGGACATCTTGGCTCTTTCCACAGTTTGGCTATTGTGGACATTGCTGCTATAAACATTGGGGTGCATGTACCCCTTCGGATCCCTACATTTGTATCTTTGAGGTAAATACCCAGTAGTGCAATTGCTGGATCGTATGGTAGCTATATTTTCAACTGTTTGAGGAACCTCCATACTGTTTCCCAGAGTGGATACACCAGCTTGCATTCCCACCAACAGTGTAGGAGGGTTCCCCTTTCTCTGCAACCCCGCCAACATCTGTCGTTTCCTGACTTGTTAATTTTAGCCATTCTGACTGGTGTGAGGTGGTATCTCATTGAGGTTTTGATTTGGATTTCCCTGATGCCGAGCGATGTGGAGCACTTTTTCATGTGTCTGTTGGCCATTTGGATGTCTTCTTTGGAGAAATGTCTGTTCATGTCTTCTGCCCATTTCTTGATTGGATTATTTGTTCTTTGGGTGTTGAGTTTGATAAGTTCTTTATAGATTTTGGATACTAGCCCTTTATCTGATATGTCATTTGCAAATATTTTCTCCCATTCTGTCAGTTGCCTTTTGGTTTTCTTGACTGTTTCTTTTGCTGTGCAAAAGCTTTTTATCTTGATGAAATCCCAATAGTTCATTTTTGCCCTTGCTTCCCTTGCCTTTGGCGATGTTTCTAGGAAGAAGTTGCTGCGGTTGAGGTTGAAGAGGTTGCTACCTGTGTTCTCCTTTAGGATTTTGATGGACTCCTCTCTCACGTTTAGGTCTTTCAACCATTTAGAGTCTATTTTTGTGTGTGGTGTAAGGAAATGGTCCAGTTTCATTCTTCTGCATGTGGCTGTCCAATTTTCCCAACACCATTTGTTGAAGAGACTGTCTTTTTTCCATTGGACGTTCTTTCCTGCTTTGTCAAAGATTAGTTGACCCTACAGTTGAGGATCCATTTCTGGGCTCTCTATTGTGTTCCATTGATCTATGTGTCTGTTTTTGTGCCAGTACCATACTGTCTTGATGATGACAGCTTTGTAATAGAGCTGGAAGTCCGGAATTGTGATGCCGCCAGCTTTGCTTTTCTTTTTCAGTATTCCTCTGGCTATTCGGGGTCTCTTCTGGTTCCATACAAATTTTAGAATTATTTGCGCCATTTCTTTGAAAAAAGTGGATGGTATTTTGATGGGGATTGCATTGAATGTGTAGATTGCTCTAGGTAGCATTGACATCTTCACAATATTTGTTCTTCCAATCCATGAGCATGGAACGTTTTTCCATTTCTTTGTGTCTTCTTCAATTTCTTTCATGAGTATTTTATAGTTTTCTGAGTAGATCCTTTGCCTCTTTGGTTAAATTTATTCCTAGGTATCTTATGGTTTTGGGTGCAATTGTAAATGGGATCGACTCCTTGATTTGTCTTTCTTCTGTCTTGTTGTTGGTGTATAGGAATGCCACTGATTTCTGTGCATTGATTTTATATCCTGCCACTTTACTGAATTCCTGTATGAGTTCTAGCAGTTTTGGGGTGGAGTCTTTTGGGTTTTCCACATACAGTATCATATCATCTGCAAAGAGTGAGAGTTTGACTTCCTCTCTGCCGATTTGGATGCCTTTGATTTCTTTTTGTTGTCTGATTGCTGTGGGTAGGACTTCTAATACTATGTTGAATAGCAGTAGTGAGAGTGGACCTCCCTGCCGCGTTCCTGACCTTAGGGGAAAAGCTCTCAGCTTTTCCCCATTGAGAATGGTATTTGCGGTAGGTTTTTCATAGATGGCTTTTATGATATTGAGGTATGTACCCTCTATCCCTATACTCTGAAGAGTTTTGATCAAGAAAGGATGCTGTACTTTGTCAAATGCTTTTTCTGCATCTATTGAGAGGATCATATGATTCTTGTTCTTTCTTTTGTTAATGTATTGTATCACGTTGATTGATTTGCAGATGTTGAACCAAACTTGCAGCCCAGGGATAAATCCCACTTGGTCATGGTGAATAATCCTTTTAATGTACTGTTGGATCTTATTGGCTAGTATTTTGGTGAGAATTTTTGCATCCATGTTCATCAAGGATATTGGTCTGTAATTCTCCTTTTTGATGGGGTCTTTGTCTGGTTTGGGGATCAAGGTAATGGTGGCCTCATGAAACGAGTGTGGAAGTTTTCCTTCCATTTCTGTTTTTTGGAACAGTTTCAGAATAGGTATTAATTGTTCTTTAAATGTTTGGTAGAATTCCCCTGAGAAGCCATCTGGCCCTGGGCTTTTGTTTGTTGGGAGATTTTTGATGACTGCTTCAATTTCGTTAGTGGTTATAGGTCTGTTCAGGTTTTCTACTTCTTCCTGGTTCAGTTTTGGTAGTTGATACATCTCTACGAATGCATCCATTTCTTCCAGGTTATCTAATTTGCTGACATATGGTTGCTCATAATATGTTCTTATAATTGTTTGTATTTGTTTAGTGTTGGTTGTGATCTCTCCTCTTTCATTCATGATTTTGTTGATTTGGGTCATTTCTCTTTTCTTTTTGATAAGTCTGGCCAGGGGTTTATCAATCTTGTTAATTCTTTCAAAGAACCAGCTCCTAGTTTCCTTGATCTGTTCTACTGTTCTTTTGGTTTCTAGTTCATTGATTTCTGCTCTGATCTTTATTATTTCTCTTCTCCTGCTGGGTTTAGGCTTTATTTGCTGTTTTTTCTCTAGCTCCTTTAGATGTAGGGTTAGGTTGTGTATTTGAGACCTTTCTTGTTTCTTGAGAAAGGCTTGTATTGCTATATACTTTCCTCTCAGGACTGCCTTTGCTGTATCCCAAAGATTTTGAACAGTTGTGTTTTCATTTTCATTGTTTTCCATGAATTTTTTAAATTCTTCTTTAATTTCCTGGTTGACCCATTCATTCTTTAGTAGGATGCTCTTTAGCCTCCATGTATTTGAGTTCTTTCCGACTTTCCTCTTGTGATTGAGTTCTAGTTTCAAAGCATTGTGCTCTGAAAATATGCAGGGAATAATCCCAATCTTTTGGTACTGGTTGAGACCTGATTTGTGACCTAGGATGTGATCAATTCTGGAGAATGTTCCACGGGCACTAGAGAAGAATGCGTATTCCGTTGCTTTGGGATGGAATGTTCTGAATATGTCTGTGAAGTCTGTTTGGTCCAGTGTTTCATTTATTTCCTTTTTGATCTTTTGCTTAGATGATCTGTCCATTTCAGTCAGCCGGGTGTTAATGTCCCCCACTATTATTGTATTTTTGTCAATGTGTTTCTTTGCTTTTGTTAATTGGCTTATATAATTGGCTGCTCCCATGTTAGGGGCATAGATATTTACAATTGTTAGATCTTCTTGTTGGAGAGACCTTTTAAGTAGGATAGAGTGTCCTTCTTCATCTCTTATTACAGTTTTTGTTTTAAAATCTAATTTGTCTGATATAAGGATTGACACCCCAGCTTTCTTTTGGTGTCCATTAGCATGGTAAATGGTTTTCCACCCCCTCACTTTCAATGTGGGGGTGTCTTTGGTTCTAAAATGAGTCTCCTGCAGGCAGCATATGGATGGGTCTTGTTTTTTAATCCAATCTGATAGCCTATGTCTCTTCTTGGGGCATTTAGCCCATTTACGTTCAGGGTAACTATTGAAAGGTATGAATTTAGTGCCATTGTATTGCCTGTAAGGTGACTGTTACTGTATATTGTCTCTGTTCTTTTCTGATCTATGCTGCTTTTAGGGTCTCTCTTTGCTTGGAGGACCCCTTTCAATATTTCTTGTAGGGCTGGTTTTGTGTTTGCAAATTCCTTTAGTTTTTGTTTGTCCTGGAAGCTTTTTCTCTCTCCTTCTATTTTCAATGACAGTCTTGCTGGATATAGTATTCTTGGCTGCATATTTTTCTCGTTTAGTGCTCTGAAGATATCTTGCCAGTCCTTTTTGGCCTGCCAGGTCTCTGAGGATAGGTCTGTTGCCAGTCTAATGTTTCTACCATTGTAGGTTACATATCTCGTCTCCTGAGATGCTTTCAGGATTTTCTCTTTGTCTCTGAGACTCGTATGTTTTACTATTAGATGTCAGGGTGTTGACCTATTTTTACTAATTTTGAGAGGGGTTCTCTGTGTCTCCTGGATTTTGATGCCTGTTTCCTTCCCCACATTAGGGAAGTTCTCTGCTCTTATTTGCTCCAATATACCTTCTGCCCCTCTCTCTCTTTCTTCTTCTTCTGGGATCCCAATTATTCTAATGTTTCGTCTTATTGTATCGCTTATCTCTCAGATTCTGCCCTCGTGGTCCTGTAGTTGTTTGTCTCTCCTTTTCTCAGCCTCTTTATTTTCCATCATCTGGTCTTCTATATCACTGATTCTCTCTTCTGCCTCATTTATCCTAGCAGGTAGTGCCCCCATTTTTGATTGCACCTCATGAATAGCCTTTTTGATTTTGACTTGGTTAGATTTTAGTTATTTCTCCAGAAAGTGTGTCTCTAATAACTTCCACGCTTTTTTCAAGCCCTGCTAGTATCTTTATTTTTTTTATTTTTATTTTTTTTTAAAGATTTTTTTTATTTATTTGACAGAGAGAGAATGAGAGATAGAGAGCACAAGAGGGAAGAGGGTCAGAGGGAGAAGCAGACTCCCTGCTGAGCAGGGACCCCGATGTGGGACTCGATCCCGGGACTCCAGGATCATGACCTGAGCCGAAGGCAGTCGCTTAACCAACTGAGCCACCCAGGTGCCCCCCTGCTAGTATCTTTAAAGTCATGATTCTGAACTCTAGGTCTGACATCGTACTGATGTCTGTATTGAGTAGGTCCCTGGCAGACGGTACTACCTCCTGTTCTTTTTCCTGAGGTGACTTTTTTCATCTTGTCATTTTGTCCAGAGGAGAATAGATGAATGAGAGAACAAAATGCTAATAGGTTAACAACGTCCCCAGACTCTATACAAATCAGAAAAGACCTGAAACCAGGG
This sequence comes from Eumetopias jubatus, assembly GCF_037043125.1. Classification (NCBI taxonomy): domain Eukaryota; kingdom Metazoa; phylum Chordata; class Mammalia; order Carnivora; family Otariidae; genus Eumetopias; species Eumetopias jubatus. Next base: position 57,761,065 of record NW_028274814.1, on the reverse strand, counting down.
GGAAAGAAAGAAAAAAGAAAGAGAAAAAAAAGAAATAGATAAAAACAAACAAAAACAGAACAAAACAAAAAAAAAAACAGAATATGATCAAATATAATCAGGCTAGTGCATAGATCAGTGCCACACACTAGATTTTGGACATATTTTGGTCTGTCAGAAGAAAGTGCCTCCTAAAATTTTAAAGGAAGACTCTTATTTGTACAAAATAAGGGTTGATACAATGAAGGGATGGAAGATGACTGTAAAGATGAAAATTATAAAAGATTTTATAAAAGGAAATGATATGATAAGAAGTTGTCTGAAAAAAGAAAGAAGTTTTTTAAAAAAAAAGAAAAAGAAGGGAGAGAATGTTATCAGGCAGGAGACTAGAACAAAGCCATACATTAGTGATTTAGGGTATATTTTGATCTGTTAGAAGAAACTGTATCTCAAAATTTTAAAGAGAGAACAACTTATATATATATGCCAAAAATAAGGGTAACTACTATGAAGGGATAAAATATGACTCTAAAAATGAAAAATAAAAAATGTTTTCTTAAAAAAGGGATTGATAAGATGTTGGTTGAAAAGGGAGAAAGAAAAATTAAAAAAAAAACTGTTAAAAAAATTTACTTTGAAAAACTAATGAATCATGGTATAAAAGCCATGAATTCTATGTGCAGCATTCCCCTAGCGCTGGAGTTCTCCCATTCTCCTTGATCGGTAAACTTGGTCTTGACTTGCTGGTTGTTCTTGCTCATCTTCTGGGGGAAGGGCCTGTTGCCGTGGTTCCCAAATGTCTTTGCTGGAGGCGGAATTGCCCCGCTCTTGGTCCGGGCTAAGCAAGCTGCTCGGGTTTGCTCTCAGGAGCTTTTGTTCCCTGCAAGCTCTCGGTACAGCTTTGGAGGACCAGGGTGAAAATGGTGGCCTCCCACTCTCCGCCTGGAGGAGCTGAGAACTCAGGGCCCTGCTCCTCAGTGCGCCCCCAGAGAAAAGCAATCACTCCCGTCTCCCCAGTTTCTGGCTGCACTCCGTGCTCACCCAGCCTGTGACCGAGCGTTTCTATCAGTGTGGAGTCTCCAAACCCAGCAGATCCCTGTAGTGCGCTCCTGCGCCGCTGCTCCTGGGGGAAGAAGGGGCGTCTCCCTGGCTCTGCTGCTTGTTGGGTCCCTGCTGGAGGAGCAGTGGCCCGACTGGGCCGCGGATCACAGTTTATGGCAACCCCGAGCTGAGAGCCTGCGCCTCGGCTCCGTCTCTGCTGCTGGCTTCCCCGCTCCAATACCTGGGAACTCTGCCGCACTGAGGCACTCCCGGTGTTTCTGTGACCCCGAGGGTCCTGAGACCACACTGTCCCGCGAGGGTTCCACCCCCCGCTTGGCCACTGGAGCGACGTCCCTCAGCGGAGCCAACTTCTAAAAGGTCCGATTTTGTGCTCCGCGGCTCTATCACTTGCCAGAAGTGGCTGACGGAGGCCCCCTCCCCTGCCGTCTATCCTCCCGTATATCGCCTCGGATTCACTTCTCCGCATGTCCTACCTTCCAGAAAGTGGTTGCTTTTCTGTTCAGAGAGTTGTTGCTACTCTCTTCTTCGATCTCCTATTGAGTTTGTATGTGTTCAGAATGGTTTGATCCCTATTCAGCTGAATTCCTGAGACCAGACGAAATCCAGGTCTCCTACTCCTCCGCCATCTTGCTCCGCCAACCACAAAAAGGGCTTCTTAATGGTTTTGTCTCATACTCATATTTATCCTAGAAGCCATCTCTATGGATGTACAATTGCAAACAAAGCCTTTAGCTAAGCATACAACAGTGCTCCTGGTAAAAGGAGCCTCCAAGCTCACTTCGGGACATTCCCTGATTGGAATGACTTCCACACCAGGTTCAGAATGTCTTAGAGACAAAGACCGCCAATAGGTGATGGGAGGCCGACTTATTAAACACAAGCAATGCTTATAGATATGCCTGAAATAATACTAGAAACCTATCAGACTTTAAGCACAGCTACGCTTATGCCTGGACCTGACCATTGTACTTCTATAGAGCATAATTGTTCAGAGGTTATTGAGTTGACCAGCTTTAAGATGCCCCTGTTAAAATTGTGAATGACAGCTGGTTTACTGATGACAATAGTTTCATGGAAAAAGGAGTAAGAAAAGCTGGGTATGCTATAGTCAGTCTAACTCAGACTATTGAGGCCAGAGCTCTGTCAGGAAACACGTCTGCCCCCAAAGCAGAATTAATAGCACCCACCTGTGCTTTGCTATTGACAAAAGCCTTAAAAATATTTATAATGACTTCAAATATATCCTTCTAGTCTTACATGCGCTTGGAGTAATTTCTTTAAGGAAAAGGGAATTATTATCAGGCCATAACTCCCCAATCAAATTTGTGGTTCTATGAGAACCACAAATCAAAAACCACTAATAGATACGCAAAGAATAAAGAGAAAGGAATCCAAGAATATCACGAAAGAAAGCCAACAAGCAGGAGAGGAAAAGATCAAAGAAAATCTATTGAAACAACCACAAAACAAGTAACAAAATGGCAATCGATACGGAGATCTATCAATATTTACTCTGAATGTAAATGGACGAAAGGCTCCAATGAAATGACATAGGGTGACAAGAGACCCATCTGTATGCTACCTAGAAGAGACTCAATTCAGACGAAAAAACACTGCAGATTCAAAGTGAGGGGATGGAGAAATATTTATCATGAAAATGGAAGTCAAAAGGAAGCTGGGTAGTAATACTTAAATCAGACAAAACAGACTTTAAAACAAAGATTGTAACAAGAGACAAAGAAAGACACTGTATAATAAAGGGGACAGTCCAACAAGAGGATATAACAATTGTAAATATTTTTGCACTCAGATCCATAAATCAGTTAATAAAATCATAAAGGAAATAACTGATAGTAATACAATAATAGTAGGGGACTTTAACACCCCACATACATCGATGGATGGATAATCCAAGCACAACATCAACAAGGAAACAGTGGCTTTGAACGACACACTGAAGCACATGGATTTAACAGACATTCAGAACATTCCATCCTAAAACAGCAAGAATACCACCTTCTTTTCAAGTGCACAGGGAACATTCTCCAGAAGAGATCACATATTAGGCCACAAAACACGTCTCAACAAATTCAAAAAAATCGAAGTCAGACCATGCATCTTTTCTGACCACAATGTTATGAAACTAAAAACTAACCACAAGAAAAAGTCTGGAAAGAGCACAGATACATGGAGGTCAAATTACACGCTACTAAACAATGAATGGGTCAACCAAAGAAATGAAAGAAGAAATAAAAAATTTCATAGAAACGAGTGAAAATCAAAACACAATGGTCCAAAATCTTTGGGATGCAGCAAAAGTGGTTCTAAGAGGCAAGGTTATAGCAATACAGGCCTGCCCCAAGGAACAAGAAAAAAATCTCAAATAAACAATCTAACTTTTACCTAAAGGAGCTAGAAAAATAAGACCAAACAACATTCAAACCAGCAAAAGGAAGGAAATAATAAAAATTAGAATAGAAATAAATGATATAGAAACTAAAAAAACAAAAGAACAGGTCAATGAAAGCAGCAGCTGATTCTTTGAAAAGATCAACAAAATTGATAAAACTCTAGCCAGACTCATCAAAAAAAAAAAAAGAAAGAAAGAAAAGAAGAGAGAGAGAGAACCCAAATAAACAAAATCACTAATGAAAGAGGAGAAATTACAACCAACACCACAGAAATACAAATATTTTTAACAGAGTATTATGAGAACCTAAATGCCAACAAATTCAACAATCTAGAAGAAATAAATTCCTAGAAACATATAAATTATCAAAAGTAAAACAAGAAGAAATAGTTAATTTGAACAGACCAATTACCAGCAGTGAAATTGAATCAATAATCAAAAAACTCCCAAAAAACAAAAGTCCAGGACCAGACAGCCTCACAGGCAAATTCTACTGAACATGTAAAAAAGAGTTAATACCTATTCCTCTCAAATATTTCAAAAAAATAGAAAGGAAAGGAAAACTTCCAAATTCATTCTGATGAGGCCAATATCACCCTGATACCAAAACCAGACAAAGACACTACAAAAAAGAGAACACAGGCCAATATCTCTCATGCAGAAATCCTCAACAAAATATTAGCAAACTAAATCCAACAGTATGTTAATAAAATATCATACACCACAATCGAGTGGGATTTATTCCCAGGATGCAAGGGTGGTTCAACAGTCCCCAAACAATCAACATGATATGTCACATCCTGAGAGAAAGGATAAAAACCATATGATCATTTCAAGAGATGCAGAAAACCCATTCAACAAAGTACAACATCCATGCATGATAAAAACTCTGTTAAGTAGGGCTACAGGGAATATACCTCAACATAATAAAGAACTTATATGAAAAATCCACAGTCAACATCATAATCAACGGTGAAACAACAGAACTACCCTTTGATCCAGTAATTGTACTACTGGGTATTTCCCTGAAAACACAAAAACACTAATTCAAAAGGATACATGCATTCCTATGTTTACTGCAGCATTATTTACAATAGCCAAAATACGGAAGCAGTCCAATGTCCATCAACAGATGAATGGATAAAGAAGTGGTATGAGTGTACACACACACAAACGCGCGCACACACACACACACACACACACAATGGAATATTATTCAGTTATAAAAAGTAATGAAATCTTGCCATTTGCAACGGCATGGATGGAGCTAGAGAGTATAATGTTAAGCAAAGCAAAATAAGTCAGTCAGAGAAAGACAAATACCATATGATTTCACTCACAGGTAGAATTTTAGAAACAAAACAAACCAGCAAGGGAAAAAAAAAGAGAGGAAAGAGAGAGAGAGACAAACCAAGAAAGAGAGTCTTAACTATGAGAATAAACTGGTGGTTACCAGTGGGGAGGTGGGTGGTGGGTGAAAGAGGTGATGGGGATTAAAGAGTACACTTATCATGGTGGAAAAATAAAATAAAATAAAGAAAAAGAGGAGGGAAAAGAAACAGGTTATTTCTATCTTATATAAACTTTTGCAGAGAATAGAAAGAGAAAATTACCCTTATAAGGCTTGTTAACCAACTTGGACCATAAAAGAAAATTAGAGGCCAATCTCACCTCAACATGAATGCAGTATTGCTATATAAAAGTTAGCAGATGGAACCCGCATTATATTCTGACATTTAGGGTTTTCAAGCATTTTTTTCCCAAGATTAAAAAACAATACTACCATTCGCCGCATACATAGATGAAGGAGAGACTCCATAGGTTCTTCCCAATAGATTAACTCACATGATTTGATAAAAATTTAACTCCATCATGAAAAAGCAACTTTGTAGCAAACTTTCCTTACCTTCATAAAGGTAGAAAACTAAAACAAACAAAAAATCCCACTCAGTGGTGAAAATATTTCTAATAATAATAGTCCTTACTGAATTTCATGTTTTAAATAATTTCACGTGTATTCAATAATTTAATCCTAAGAACCCCAATAGCAAGGTATTATCTTCTCCATTTGACAAGTGGAAAATGTGACAGAGAGAGGTTAAGTAACTTGCCCAAAATCACACAGGTAGTAAGAGGTAGAGCTGGGATGTGAACCCAGGCACATTAGCCTCAAAGTCCGTCCATACTTTTAACCAGGATGCCGTAATTTCTTGAAAAATATCCATAACCGCTTAATTTCCACTGGCCCTGTAGACCATGTACTCCTGGGTTGATTGTGGATTCTGTCTAGTCCTGTTTGAGCAGAATTTATGTGGGCCCTAGAACTTGTCTTAGGGTCACTTTCCGTTGAGGTCCCCATATCCATTTCAGCGGTAGAGTCACCCTCAGTAGACTCCTGAACAGAAGCTGTTATTCATGCTCCTGAAGTCTATGCCCCTTGGGGTCTAGCAAGGATCAATAATACTTCTGCCATGTTCTCTCCCCACCAAAACCAATCTTTTTCAGCTTTTGGATTTTTCTCTACTCTTAAGAACTTACTTCACTTCAGTGGGAGGCAGAAGATCTTCCCTTTCTCACACTGCTTTCTGTGGTGGAGATCCAGGACATAGACTACCCGCTCCTCTGGGCTGCATTTGCTCTACTCTTTTTAAGAAGGTTCCCTTAGTTTTAGAAATGTTATCCTGCCCCTCAGAGTGATCCCTTTCCTTCTCAAAAAGCCTGTAAGCAGCCCTGTTTGGTGGCACTGAGTGCTCTCCCTTTACTATTTCCCCTTGATTTAAGGCTCAGACATTTGGTTTGCTAACATAGTCTTCTAGTTTTGTTTTGGAAAGGCTCCCATAAGACAGAAGTATAAAGCCAAGGAGTTACTGAATGATCCAATTACCCACTGCTTACCGAATCTTGCCCACCTTCACCTCCATTGGATAAATTCATACTCTCCCAGTGGACTTCAAGTCCAGGGTCAATCACTTTCGTCGCCCCTGGTTCCTTGTAGCATTTCTCCTCTTACCTGTGCTTCTCTTTTGAGAAGATTTAACTCTAGAAATTCTTGGTCCCCTAGGGCTCAGGCGATACGAAAATCTTTCCCTAAATAACTTCATCACTTTGAGACCGACCTAATAATATGCGAAAGAGTCTAATCTAATTGTCCACGTTCTAGACTTAAAATCTACTCAGATTTTTTGTAACCACTGTGACTAGCTCTCCCATTCTTCAAGGGAACATCCCCAAGGGCACCTGCAGTTACTCAGGTATCCCCTGGATTTGTGCTCCCTCTGGGAGCATTAGTCAGGTTTCCTCTGTTTCATTTTTTAAGACTCTAGTCACTCTCTCTAACCTATTAATTTTTAATTACCCCCTCCCCCTTTAAAGTCCTACACAGTCAGCTGTCAAGTCTGGTTACTGTTGCTGTGTTTCCCTTTCTGTACGTTGAGCGTGGCCTTCAAGATCTCCGCTTTCCTGTTCTGTCTAATGTGCTCTCCCAAATTCCAACAATTCCTTTAAGGAAATCTTAATTTTCCTTTCTCTCAAGCATTCTCTAGCTTGTCTTCTGCTATTTCCTGAGCCATGTTTTGGGGCATCGCTATAGTATAAAAAATGAGAAATTCACCTTATTATATAAAAAGGAATTTAATGAAGATCAATGATAAAGTAACTACTTCGAAGACTTTTACCAGCAGCACTGCGAACCCCAAGCCCATAAAAACCTGAGTTCTCTTGCTTCCAAGAAGTCAAACCACAAATGCACAAGTACTTATCAACCTTCTGCTTGTCACAGTTGCTAATGTCCCACTGAACCAGGTAAGTCACATGGCTAAACCCAGAGTCAATGTGGGAGGGAACTATGAAAAGTCATAAATACTGGGAGCCACGATTCATTGGGGACCTGGATAACTCAGCCAGTTAAGTGTCTACTCTTGATTTCGGTTCAGGTCATGATTTCAGGGTTGTGAGATGGAGTCCCAAGTCAGGCTCTGCACCGGGCATGGAGCGTACTTGGGATTCTCTCTCCCTCTTCTTCTGCTCCTTCTTTCTCTCTTTCTGTCTCTCAAAGAAAAAAAAAAAAAAAGTTTCTTCCCCTTCACTACATTCAAGATCAATTCTTGCTGCTGTCCTTTCTTCAGTTTCTTAATTATTCATATTTCAATGTTAGAGCCTCTTCTCAATGGCCAATCGTTTTATTAAATCTTTAGATTTCAATCTAGAAAAGGAAAACTGAGTGACTTCATAACGCTCTGTGACAATTATGCGAGTTAGGAGGAATGGCTATACTGTTTTAATTCCAGAAAGGAAAAGGAAAAAAGCTTAAGATAGGGCAGGTGAAAAGATGCAAAAAAATACCTGCTGTCTCAGTTACAACACAGGCATCTGAGCAGTCCCTACGGGATCCACAGAATATATTTCAACCCTTATGTCTGCCGTATTTGAATTATATCATTTCTACAGCTGTGGAAACACAAGCAGGACCACCTCAGTTATGACTAATATTAGAGTGTCCTCTGAGTATCAAACACAGGGATGAACAAGATGCAGTCCTTGTGTCTGAGGAGCTCATACTCAAGTGTGGGAAACAGATTATCAAGTAACTAAAATACAGACTTAAAAGAGAAGCATCCTATAAAAATGGCAAAAAAATTTTTAAATAAGAAATAAAAACATACGGGCAACTGCCCTTTATTTATGCCAAAGTCAGTTTGGCTAACCTGAGAGAATGGGACTTAGAAAAGGAGAAACAGGGGGAAGAGAAAAAAAATTGGACAGGCTTGAGAAGGGACTGGGAACAGAAGAAAATGGAATCAACGTGTTAAGAGAAAAGAAAAGGTAATGCTTTGCCTGCTTCATTTTATCTAGACTGAAGATGGGTAAGAAGTATACTAGATAAAATTTTAAGTTCTAAACTGTATTCTTGAATTCCCAATACGCACCCCCTTCTCATCCAGAAGGTATTTTATAAAGTATGGAGAATCCTATCCTGACAAAGTAGACCCAATTCTCAGATTAAGGCCAGAGGGTTGTCTGAATTGAAAGGAAGAAACTTCAGAGACTTGTCCCTTAGGACATGTGACTTCTAGGCCATGTTATAGCTGCACTTGGTTTAGTCTAGAGCTCTGAAACCAATATAAAGGGTTTCACGACTCAAATAGGGCAGATGAGCTCATTCTAAAAGTGCCAAATTCCTTTTATGGAATAATACAGTAAAACCAAACCGGTGGGGAACAACTATTAGTGGTATTTTTTATTGACATTCTAAACCCACACAAACATTAGCAATCTAGATAACTAGATTAGCAAAATTATGTAATCTAGAATCAATGAACTAGAATGAAAAACCTCGATAAAATCAAACCTTGAGGTACATATTTTCCTATAGAATTTAGTGCTTCACAGTGGCTGATTTATGAGCAATTATAGAAATTTTGTTTCGAATGTTGTGTTTTGAGGATAAAAAAAAAAAAAACCACGCTGATGCTGTGCTAAAGAAATACCATAAAGATGGGCAGTAAGAGGTCCTGTGTTTGGTTTTGCACATTACAGAATACTTGTGAACACCCTTCGTCTAACATTACATCCTAAATGTTTAGGAAACCAGCTGAGCCATTTCTCTCCATAATGTAGATATGGTTTAACAAATGGAATTCCCAGATCAGTTCCTCCATTTAAATGTGATACAGGTGCCTCTAGATTTATAGCACACCAAGGATAAACTCCAGATGTAGCTATAACTAGGACTTGCAACATGCAGATAAAGGAGAAAAGGAATCCTCGGTCCCATTTACCCTTTTTTTTGAAATAGAAAACGGGGTGGGTGGCTCAGTCCTTAAGTGTCTGCCTTCGGCTCAGGTCATGATCCCAGGCTCTTGGGATCGAGCCCCATGTCAGGCTCCCTGCTCAGCGGGAAGCCTGCTTCTCCTTCTCCCTCTGCAGCTCCCCCTTGTGTTCCCTCTCTCGCTCTCTCTCTCTGGCAAAAAATAAATAATCTTTAAAAAATAAAAAAATTTTAAAAATTTTAAAAATTCAATAGAAACTATGTGCCATCTTGTGGTTATTAATGTCACTCTTAAGCAATGACTTTCTGTAAAGCCAACTTAACAGTATCTCTTATTACTTTCTCCTTTAAAATACTGTTAAAGATATCTTCCTTAAACTCTTGGCCTTGGTATTCTTACAATCTGGAGATTTCGGTAAAATGCCATAACTCCCCACAGAAAAACACAATCACAATTAATGTTAGGTGACTGCCAACTATGGAAAACATGGCAAGCAATTCTCCTAACTCTAGGAACCGCTCACCACCTGCCTTTCAGTTCCTGCATGTTAAAAGGTAGGTGAGGACTTTCATAAAAAAGGTGACATGAACACAGGGGTCCCTCCATCCTGGGAACTGTGGAACAGACCAAAGATAAACACTCACTTCTCATTCTACATATTGACTGCTAACCTTTTACAAGGCGAATGTCTATTTTAGCTTTGTAGTTAATAAAAATAATAAATTAAGTGTACCAGGTTCACCTTAGCTAATCACTGTGTTACTGGATGATCCCAGAAAGATTAGGACACGTGTGTGTGTGTGTGTGTGTGTGTGTGGACAAACCAAATTCCCCCAATAAAATGTAAGTCTTGTAGGACAGGCACGCATCTTACTCACCTTTAGGAAGTGTTTCTGTGTTAACTAGACTCCCGAGGGCACAGGCATGCCCCAGACAAATTTGGGGCTAGTGAGGCTATGGGTCAAAACACGTGATCCCTGGGTCGCCTAGGTGGCTCAGTCGTTAAGCATCTGCCTTCGGCTCAGGTCATGATCCCAGTGTCCTGCGATCGAGTCCCACATCGGGCTCCTTGCTCAGTGAGGAGCCTGCTTCTCCCTCTCCCTCTACTGCTCCCCCTGCTTGTGCTCTCTCTCTCACAGATAAATAAAAATCTTAAAACAAACAAACAAACACGTGATCCCCAACCACACCTCCAGGTCCCAGGCGTGAACTTCCGGAAGTCAAACAGACTCCGGTAGAATTTCTCCAGGAAGCTGTTACTCCCCTCAGTAGCTGCGGTCTCATCAGCTGTCCAGTTGGGGAACGTTGCTTTTCCTTGCTGAAAATGAGCCTTAGTCCCTCCACAGTGGTGCCAGAGGCCTGGCCCGAGGCGGAGGCGAGGCGGGAAGCAGAGCTGAACTGGGCTTTGGGGCAGAGCGTGCAGTCCCTCGGGCATCCCATTCTCAGTCGGTGTCAGTGCGGGGACGTTCAAGTCGGCCGGCTCCCTGGTCAGAAAATCAGTTGTCGGAGAGACCCCACTGCCACACCAACTGCCTAGAGGCTATCCTCTCCCACGCCTTCGGAAGGCTGGGGTGGGAGGTGGGCTCGCACCCCTGGATCTTCCTGCTGGCACCCATGCTGCTGACGGCCCCTCTGGGCACTGCCTCAATTTACTGTCCCAAGGATTTATTTATAGATTTTTTTTTTAATTTATTTGAGAGAGAGAATGAGAGAGAGAGAGAGAGAGAGAGAGAGCACATGAGAGGGGGGAGGGTCAGAGGGAGAAGCAGACTCCCTGCTGAGCAGGGAGCCTGATGTGAGACTTGATTCCGGGACTCCAGGATCATGACCTGAGCCGAAGGCAGTCGCTTAACCAACTGAGCCACCCAGGCGCCCCTGGCCCAAGGATTGAGAAGAAAACCTCGAGAAGTACACCCCCAATGGGAGCCCGCCCAAGGCTGAGCGGCGCTTTGTGCAGGGACATGTTACCGCTGACTCTTACCGCTTCTCCATCTCCAGGAAAAGCACCAAAGTCAATTTCGCCTGTATTCTGGCAGTCTCCAACACGGCCTCACTGCTGGAACAAGAAATCCTAGAGGAAATTGGTAAACTGAAGGACGTGGTACAGGATCTGTATGTGACAGAGGAAAACGGAATCCAGATCCGCTACAGTCAGGTGTGCACTAAGAACCAGGGCCTTTGCGTGCCCTCCAACCCACTCCTGGCTGCCTGGAAGATGAACAAGAACCTCGACCTGAGACACATCACCTTCCCAATCTTCAACCAAACAGGTCAGCCCATCTACCTGGCTGGCACCATTGGAGGAACCCTTTTAGGCAAGAGGTCGGTAAGGAACCAGTTACTCGTGAAGGCCAAAGCCATGTGGCTTCTGTACTACCTGAAGACTGAGGATGGAGAGATCAACGAGCTTAGCAAGATGTGGTTGATCCATTTCCTGAACCAATTTAGCAACATCGAAACGAGTCTGGCCCTGAAGAAGATCCAGGTACCTGGTGGCTGGGCTTGATAGGGAGGCCAGGAGAAGGTGGGAGGAATAAGGACACTTCTTCCAAGGATCATAGCAGTAGCACTCCCTGATTATTTGAGGGAGTCCTTGGCTTGAAGCTGGGAGTGCTCTACTCTATTTGGTACTTAATCCAGAGTCCAGAGTCCTTAATCTAACACATCAAAGGATGCCACAAATCTTAAATCCTTAGTAATGTTCTGGTGGAAAACACAAATCCTACATCCTCAACGTAGGTCTGTTCCGTACAGACATTGACCATCAGGTTTCCTAGTCAAATGACTTTGAAATTCCTACTTTTAGTTAAAGTCTCTGCTGTTTGGGGGAGCCCCCAAAACTTGTTTGGACTTCAGTGAAATAAAAAATAAAATTAAAAAAAAAAAAAACAAAAACACCTTTAAGCAGAAGTTCCATGCTGTTTTTGAAAAGAGAATTAGCTTAGCACTTTCCGAGTAAGTGATCGCATAGTGCCAGGGACATGCTAACTATTCGGTAACGTTGAGCCAGCAAGCCTACTAGTACTTGTGAATAAACCTGGTCAAAGTGAGACAACTACTGGAAAAAGCCGTTGAATGCTAGATCTTTCTGAAATATCAATGCAATTAAAATAGTAAAAGACAACAACCTAATAAAATTTAGAAAAAGTGACACTTTTCTGTGGCTGTCAATGACTTCACGGTCTCATACAGAACTCAGATTTTGTATAGTCAGGAGTTTCAAACTTTGGGTTTTTGCAAGAAACTTTGGAAAGCATGCCAGGGATTTGTGGGAAGAAGCAAATCTATGTTGCCTTCTTTATTCTAAAGTCATAGTTCACATATTTTGATCTTTTACTAAACTTTAACCTGTTGTTTCAATGAATAAGCTATAGTGTTTCAGTAGTGTTTGTAACACACACAGATATTGGGAGTGAAAAGTTATTTACTTGGGTATATTTTTGTGGCAGGTGATCTATTTCACATCACTTTCCAGACAACTGGAATTTGAAGCAACTTCTACGAAGGTGATCCCTTTGTTGCACTTGGCGCCCCTGCTAATCATATTATTTGCAATCGCATCATGCTACAGGTAAAACAGCTTTACTGGTTGTTCAACTCTTTTTAAAAATTATTTGCGTGCGATGAAATACATATAAAAGATATAAAATATATCATTTCATTCATTTTTCAGTGGCATTAATCAGATTCACACTGTCAGCCGTTGAATTGGATTGAACGTGCAACCGTCACAACTATCTGTTTCTAAACATGTTCCATCACCCCAAACAGAATTTGTATAAGCATTAAGGCAGTAACCCTCCACGGCCCCAGGCCCGGTTAACCTTCATCTACTTTCTATCCCTATGAATTTGCCTGTTCTAGAGATTTCATATAAGTGGAATCATACAATATTTGTTCTTTTGTAACTGGCTCATTTCACTTAGCACAATGTTTTCAAGGTTCAGCTATGACGTGGCATGCATCAAAACTTCATTCCTTTTTATGACTGACTAATATTTCATCGTGTATAAACAGCACTGTTTATCCACTTATCTGTTGATGGGCACTTGGAATGTTTCCACCTTTTGGCTATTGTAAATAATGCTGGTGGACAAATATTTGTTTGAGCTCCTGTTTTCAATTCCTTTCAGTATATACCTAAGAGTTGAATTGGTGAGTTGTATGGTAATTCTTTGAAGAACAGCCAAACTGCTTGCCACAGAGGCTACCCCATTTTATATCCTACCAGCAATGTATAAGGGTTCCAATTTCTGCACATCCTCACCAAGACTTGTTATTTTTTCTTTTATTGATTATAGCCATCTTAGTAGTGGCAAAGTGTGGCTTGATTTACAATTCCCTAATTAATGATGACGTTCAGTATCTTTTCATGTGCTTATTGGCCATCTGCCTATCTTCTTTGGAGAGATGTCTATGCAAGTCCTTTGCCCATTTTCTAATTGGGTTGTTTGTCTTTTGGTTGTTGAGTCCCGTTGTTAATGAGTACTTTGTGTATTTTGGATATTAAACCCTTATCAGATAGATGATTTGTAGGGGTGCCTGGGTGGCTCAGTTGGTTAAGCATCCCAACTCTTGGTTTCAGCTCAGCTCATGATCTCAGGGTTGTGAGATCAAGCCCATCGTCAGGCTCAGTGCTGGGTGTGGAGCCTACTTAAGATTTTCACTCCCCCCCCGCCCGCCCGTCTCCCCTGCTCATGCTCTTGCCATCTCTCCCTTTCTCTCTTTCTCAAAAAAGAAATTATAATAATGATTTGTAAATATTTCCTCCCACTTCCGTGTACTGTCTCTTCACTTTTTTGATAATGTCTTTAATGCACAGGAGTTTTTAATGTTGATGAAATCCAATGTATCTTTTATCATTTTCTTTTTGCTACTTATGCTTTTGGTGTTACATCTATGAATCCATTGACAAGTCCAAGGTCATGCACATTTTCCCCGTGTTTCCTTCTAAGAGTTTCATGGTTTTAGCTCTTATATTTAAGTTGTGGATCAGCTTTTAGTTCATTTTTGTATATGGTATGAGTAGAGGTTATTCTACTCACAAATGGAATTCATTCTTGCACACAAGGAAATCCAGTTGTCCAAGTACCATGTGTTGAAGAGACTGTTCTTTCCAAGTTGGTTGGAATACGGCATCCGTGTCAAAAATCAATTGGCTGTAGACGTATGGGTTTATTTCTGGACTCTCAATTCTCTTCCATTAGACTACCAGTCTGCTGATTTGCCAGTACCACACTGTTTCGACTGCTGTAGCTTTGTTGTGGAAATCACAGTCCTCCAGTTCTTTTCTTCTTTTTCATGATTAGTTTGGATTATCCAGGGATCCTTGCAATTCCACAGGAAGTTGAGGGTTCGGTTTTCCATTTCCTAAGAAAAAAGGCCAACTGGAATTTTGTTAAGAAAGATTGTGTTGAATCTATAGGTTTAGGTGTGATTGACATTTTAACAATACTGTCCTCCTCCCCATGAACTAAGGATTTCTTTCCATTAATTTAGGTCTTTAGTTTCTTTTACCAAATTTTTGTAATTTTTAGTCTTTCACTTCCTTGTTTAAATTTATTTCTAAATATTTTATTATTTTGGACACTATTTAAATGGAATTGCTTTCTTCATTTCATTTTTGGATTGCTGATTGCACACAAATAGAAACACAACTGATTTTTGTGTGTTCATCTTGTATCTTGCAGCTTTGCTCAATTTGTTTATTAACTCTATTAGTTTGATTGTGGATTCTTTGGAATTTTCAGATATAGAATCATGGAATCATGTAAAAAGGAATAGTTACCTTCTTCATTTCCAGTTTGAATTCCTTTTATATCTATTTCTTATCTCACGGCTCTGGCTAGCACTTCTACTTCAGTGTTGAATGCCATTGGAGAAAATGGGCACCTTTCTCTTGTTCCCGACTTTAGAGGGAACTCTTTCAGTCTTTCACTATTGAGTATAATGTTAGCTCTGCAGTTTTCATAAATGGCCATATCATTTTGAGGAAGATCACTTCTATTCCTTGTTTCTTGAGTTTTTTTTTTTTTTATCATAAATGGGTATTAGATCTTGTCAAATGCCTTTTCTGCATCTATTGAGATGATCATGTGCTTTTTATCCTTTGCTCTATTAGTGTGGTGTATTACATTGACTGATTTTCCCATGTTGAACCACTCTTGCATTGCTGGGATAAATCCCACTTGGTCATGATGTGTAATCCTCTTAATGTTCTGCAAGGTCCCTAAAATAGCAGTTAAAAGTTTATATAAAGATGTAACTATGTGATCAAATATGCAAGAAATGGAGTTTCCCAGAGTTTATAACACAGAACAGTAACCACCACAGGCTCCTCCTCCAGGGCCTTCTTCCCTGTGTGTACTTTTGACTCCTTTTTTCTGGTTCTCACTTTCCCAAAGTCCAGGCATCTGAATGATCTTTCCAACAAGTTCCTCAAAGGCACACTGCACACCATCACCAGGTTTTTGCACTTCCCTCTGAAATTCAAGAAAAAACTGTCAGTCTATTCTTTTCTGGTCATATTCTGATGTTTTCCTGGGAAATTATTATGGCATAAATATCAACCGGCAGTATATGCAGAGGCAAATGAGCAATTTCTCCCCAGAGGTTTAATATTCGTGAATTTCCCCCAATTCTCAAAGCTGAGCTATTCAAATTCTATCCACAAGAAGAGGGGTATCTAAGCCCAGGATTTTGTGATAGAATTGTACACTGTAAAGCCCTACTCAAATATGATGCTAAAGTTCCTTCTTAATTTTTCAGTTAGTTCTTAAAATCAACCCCCAAAACAGATTATTATTCCCATTTCAGAATAAGGAAATTCAGGCTCCAAGCTCAACAGTCGGGCTGTTCTGTGCCTGCAACCAAGCAGCTAGAGGTGACTGGATAAATGATATACAACCATGGACACTGGTCTCCTTTGGCATTTATGCTCCCCATGAAACGCATGTATGTGGACATTGAGCCCTGCTCCCCAATCCTACCTTTCTCTAATAATTACCTTTTTCACTATCTGAGATGACTCTCTTATTCCTTTATCATAAAACTCCTCTATCTCAGCTCATGACCTAACTTTATGTTGAGAAAAATAGAAACGATCTAACAGGAGCACTGATCATCCCACCAAGAGAGTCACCAACCTGTCTGCATTTGTGACCTTAGGCTCTGCCTTCGTTCCTGTGACAGTGGATGAACTGTCCCTGCTGCTATCTAGGAGCATCCCCTTTTCTACTTCTCGGATCCCATCCCTTCTCATTCACTGAAGAATCATGTGCCCTCACTACTGGATCACATCAGTCAGCTTTAAAAAGCCTGCCAAAATTACTGTCCATCTTACTAACCAACCAAGTAACCAACCACCCTGCCTTCCAGCCCACACACTCTTGTAGAAGCCACCTGGGTTCTCCCTCTCTTTCAAAGCAAAATTATCATCAAAACTTAACCTATATAAGCCGTTTCCACTTCCTTATTTCACATTTTCTCTTCAGACTCTAACTGACCTTTGAACAATAGCAGTGTGAACTGTGCAGTTCCAGTTACACATGGCTTTTTACAATAAACACAGGACAGTATCGAAAAGGTATTTTCTCTTCCTTATGATTTTAATAACACTTTCTTTTCTCTAGCTTTACTGTAAGAATACAGTATGTAATACACACAACATACAGAACATGTGTTAACTGACTTTATCAGTAAAACTTCAGGTCAACAGGCAATTAGCAGTTCAGTTTTGGGGGAGTCAAAGGTATATGCAGATTTCCGACTTGCGGCTGGGGGATGTGTCAGGACCCCTAACCCCACATTGTTCAAGTGTCAACTGTACTCTAACTAGGTTTTTGTTCTCACCACTCCGTGGAAACGTTCCTTTCTTTTTTTTAAGATTTTATTTATTTATTTAACAGAGAGAGACATAGCGAGAGGGAACACAAGCAGGGGGAGTGGGAGAGGGAGAAGCAGGCTTCCCGCCGAGCAGGGAGCCCAATGAGGGGCTTGATTCCAGGACCCTGGGATCATGACCCGAGCTGAAGGCAGACGCTTAATGACTGAGCTACCCTGGTGTCCCTGCATGAAACTTGTCTTTTAAAAAATACCAGCATTCTCCATCTTGTCAAATCCAATGTCTTCATCCTAAATGCCAGAGACTCAGAGTTACCCGATTTCTCTTTCCTTATCCTCAATACCCAGAGTCCTGGGATCGAGCCCCGCAACGGGCTCTCTGCTTGGCAGGAAGCCTGCTTTCTCCCTCTCCCACTCCCCCTGCTTGAGTTCTCTCTCTGTCAAATGAAAAAAACAAAATCCTTAAAAAAAATACCCAATCTATCAGCAGAGCCTGTCACCTTTACCATCCAAATATCTCCTAGATCTGCCAACCTTCCAGAAGCCACCCACAACCACTCCCATAGTCAAAGGCACCAGCATTATTCATCTGGGCCATGACAAGCCTCTTGCTTCTGCTTCTCATGGACCATTTTCTGTACAAACAGGTCTTTTTAGAAGAATATCAGATCACAGCACTACTCCCCTGCTTTCCACACTTGGAATAAAATCCATTTCTTTACCATACCCTACAAGGCCCAACATGACCTTTTAAATTTCACCTCCCACCGTCACCACCTTTGCCCCCAACATACACTATGCTCCCAGCCCACAAGCTTTCTTCCTATCCCTTAAACACACTAAACTCGTTCTTACCTCAGGAAATATTTGCTATTCTGTCAGCCTGAGATGTTCTCCCTCTAGATCTTCATTTTATGGATTCTTGTTCCAATGGCACTACCTCCAAGAACTTCCCCTAATTACCTCCCATCGCCATCATACTCTCTCTCCTTCATAGCACTACTTACTTATTTAAGTCTGTTTCCTCTACTAGAATGTAAGCTTCATGAGGGCAGGGACTTTGTCCATTTTGTTCATCTGTTTGTTATAGTCTCAGTGTTCAGTAAACGTTTACTGAACTAATGTATCAAAATGAAGGACACCCAGCAAGTAAACAGAAAAGGTAGTACTCAATTCCTTTCTAAAATTGCCTATTACCTTCCACTTACAGCACCCTGCTTCTACACACCCTGCTTCTATCTATAGATGATGTTCTTTTATTTCCATTTCCTAATTCCTAAAAGATTCTAACAGTGGAATAGCTAAACCAGTAATTCCTAAAGCTGGCTTCACATCAGAATCAACTAGGATGGTTTTAGAAACGGTCTTCCAGGCCCAGTTTCAGACCTGTGACAAGGCCCAGGGAACCTGTAACGTTAAAAAAGCTCCACAGTGATAGAGCTTGTCCACTTTTCTAGACAGGGGGTCAACAAACTTTTCCTGTAAAGGGCCAGATGGTAAATATCTTACGCTTTGAATGCCATATGGTTTCTGCTGTAACCACTGAACTCTGCCACGAAGCACAAAAGCAGCCACACACAGCATGTAAATGCACAGGCAAGGTTGTGTTCCAACACAAATGGTGGAACCAGATTTGGTCCCATGCTATAGTCTGCCAAACCCTATTTTACCATGCTTCTCAAGTATTAATGTGCATTCAAGTCACATGAAGATCTTGTTAAAATACACACTCCAGGGGCGCCTGGGTGGCTCAGTCGGTTAAGCGTCTGCCTGCGGCTCAGGTCATGGTCCCAGGGTCCTGGGATCCAGTCCCGCCTCGGGCTCCCTGCTCGGCGGGAAGCCTGCTTTACCCTGCTTCACCCTCTGCCTGCCACTCCCCCTGCTTGTGCTCTGACAGGTAAATAAATACAATCTTTAAAAAAAAAAAAATACAGATTCTAATTCAGAAAAGCTGGGCTGCAACCGAAATGAAGCATTTCTAACAAACTCCCAGGTGGTACCACTGCTGCCAGTACAAGCACCAGCAAGGTACAACACACACTGGGTGCCCAGCTTTGCCCAATGCGCTGTGTCCTGACAGGAATGATCTGTGTCCTATACAACTTCACATAATGAGAACCGATTCTTTTTTTTCTTTTACACAGAAGGAAAAATGAACCTGGCTCTACAGTTAGCACAAGAAAATGATGAACTAGGTACATACATTTTACTGTTCATAAAGAGAAAAATGTAGCAAAAACTCCATTTTAAAATTCCTCATTACTAATGAAAGGATAAATGTTCACACACCTACCTATAAATAACATGGAATGCTTTCGTGCAAATCTCAGGCCTTTGTTTCTATCGACTTCACGATTTTCTTAAAAGATAAATATAAGGATTAAGAAAAGCTACCGAAATCCAGTCAAAATGCCAAATGTCTGACTTCTTACCTTACCAGTTTTATTTCCAACTAGCATGTTTACTACGTCATTTCTCGTGCAGTATGTTTCCAATTCATTTAACCAATTATCCAGTTTGACAAAGGTATCTCTTCTTGTGACATCATAAACTGAAATAAAAAGGGTCACTTATTAAATAAGCATTAAAAATACGAAGCAATGGCATTGTATTTTTGATATTTCACTACAAGCTAATATTTCTATAGAGGCAAGTCTGTTTCTAAGCCTTCAAATGCTGAACATTCAGTATCTACTCAGGCAGATGGAAGAAACAAGTGTAGTAAAGAATAATAATAAACATATACATACACACACTTCAATTTCATTAAGACACACCGTGAGAGAAATGAAATTATATCCTGGGTGATAACTGAAAATGAATTCAAGCAAAACAACAGCTGTTCCCGTTCTTAACAATAAAACACATTTATCCAAAAACGAAAACATTCAGATCCAAATCTGTGGCAAAATACCAAACTTTTTTCCACGGATTCAAACGTCTATGACCCTGTTAATTTGTTTATTATAAGGACCAGAATTTGCAACTTTGAAAAAATATGTAAACTTAACGGATAAGATCCTGATTGTCTCCCTGTTATCACTTTCATCTACCATCCCACTGCATTAAAATATATTAAGAGCTTATTCATATAAAGACCTTATTAATTTAAAGTGTTTTCTAGGGGCGCCTGGGTGGCTCAGTTGCTTAAGCAACTGCCTTCGCGGCAGGTCATGGTCCCAGGGTCCTGGGATCGAGCCCTACCTCTGACTCCCTGATCAGCAGGGAGACTGCTTCTCCCTCTCCCTCTGCTGCTCCCCGGCCTGTGCTCTCCTACTGTCAAATAAATAAATGTTGGTTTTTTTTTTTTTTTAAAAAGGTGTTTTTTAAACTTAAAGATGCTAAACCAAAATAAAAGTTGCTGTTAAATTAATGAAATGAACCTAAAATCTCACTATTTATGTTTATTTTTAAAACTTTCCCAGGAATATTAGTAAGAAGTACTTTTCAACAACTTACAATGAGAATCCACATTTGGTTTTTAAATTCTGTATGACTATGAATCAATGATGTTAAGTGCCTTGTTAGACTTTTTAGGACTCATAAAACAGATTCAACTACGCAACTAGCATGTTTCTTCCTTTATAAACGCACACAAATGTTAATGGACTGCTGACTGAAGATCAGTTTCTGGTAACACTCTTCAGACAGACCAATTACATGTCGATTAATCCTTAATTATGTCTTCATCAACATGTGCTTTTAAGCCAAATAAATTAATCTGATCTTTCTCTTTTAATTGCTAGACAAAGGACTGAAAAGGAATTTTGAATGTTTAAATATTCATTAGTATTAAATGAAGCTAATATAATTTCAAGTTACATAAATACATACCTGAAGAAAAAAAACTCACTGACCTTCACAGATAAGGAAAATCAGAAATTGCAATAATAAAACAATAATATTCTTAAAGCAGTATCGTAAAGTAAAACCTTACCTAATATCACACCCTCTGCACCTCTATAATAGCTGGGAGTTAATGTTCTGAACCTCTCCTGACCAGCAGTATCCTAAAGGTGACAACCAATTATTACTAAATTTAAAAAGTATAAATAGTATTAAGAGTAGAAAGTCAAACAGCATTATTAAAAATATCCATGCACAAGCTCATTTAAAACTTGAAATTTAAATTAGATGCATTCTCTTACTGAAAAGGGTTACATAAAATAAAATTAATAAATGCTGACTCATGTCTAGAAAAATGCATCTAAGTAAAGGGGTATTTCTTCAAGATTTTTTATCACACATGAAACCCATTTCCTTGAAAGCCATGGTTCTCAACTTCAGAAGCACAGTGAAATTTCCTGGGAAATGAAAAATTCCAATGCCTGGGTCCAACCCCCACTGGTTCTGGTTTAATTGGTCTACAGTAAGACAGAAGTTTTCAAAGTCTTCCTGGGTGATTTTAATGTAGAATCAAGACTGAGAACCACTTATTTTGTTTTAAAAGAGAATTACAGGAGTGTCTTACTTTAGGTAAGCAATTTTTACGTTGGACTCTTAAAAGTATTTTCTCTATATCTTCTTTTCGGAAAATGCATAAAACCAAACCACTTGCTATCACATGTTTCTGACACATATTGGGGGAGAGGAACATAAAAGATGCACACCAGCTAGGAAGTGCAAGTTTCGTGAGGAAAGAGACCTCATCTGCTTAATCATCGGTTTAACCCCAGTGCCTAGAGCAATTCTTGCCACAGGACAGTTGCTCAACTTTCCTTGGAAACCAACCAACCAACCAACCCAAACTAATTAACAAGTCTGTACTTCCGGACTTGGTTCCTTCTGTCTTCTTTCTACCATCCTTGGACTGTGGCTTCAAGATACCTAAGATTATGCAAAGCAGCAGTTGACAAACGGCTCCCTCCGCCCACCACCTGTCTTATTAAATAAAGTTTTACTGGAACACAGCCAGGCCTGTTCGATTATGCAATGTCACATGGCCTGCCTTAGGATTAGACTAAATATTTACCATCTGCCCTGTAAGAAAAAGTTTCCACTCTGCTAATTATCAAATAACCTGAAGAAAAGTGAAGACATATGTCAAACATCAACTTAGCTGCCAGTCTCATGGTTGTAAATCCGAGTTTAGCTATGGGGCAAGCAGACGCTCCTTCAGATAGAAAACATGTTCATAACCTCTAAAAGGTTTATAAGATTGCAGAGGCATTTTAAACCAGCAGTGATGGGCTCCAGCTACTTACTTTCCTACTTACCTACTTTCTGTCCCTGGCCAAAATAGAGACTGCTTTAATACAAAAGCAATAGGTAGAGAATATATGAGTAATTTAGGGCCCCAGAAGAGAAACTTAAGAGGAAAATAACTTTCAAAGTAAACCACTCTGCAAATCTACTACTCTTCCCCAGCTACGCTTACATAAATGCAGAATGTCCTTGCTTCCAGACTCTCACCACTACAGAAACTGCCCCCAGCCCTGCCATCTTGAAGTGAAAAAAATTAACAAAATTAAACTTTCTAAACAGATAAATTTATGATAAAAATGATTTCTCTCTTTACAAAAATTCCCTTTGCTTCAAAGTTTCTTACAAAACCTCTGATATTTAAAATTATTCAATTTGCATATTGACTCAACTTTTCAAAAAACAGTAATATAAATTAAAGGTGCACCAACTGAAGTGTACTTAGTATCTAAAGCAGATTATAATTTGGATAATCTGATATAGGTTAGGGCAAGGACCAAGCAAGAAATATTTTAGTCACAAGACTTTTGGTTGTAACAGAAAAATTGTTTTCATAACAAATCCGTATCCACACTATAATACATTAATTTCCAGAAACAGCGGAAAGCATTTGAATATGAATTTTGTTTCCCTTGCTATTCACTGAGATCAACTTATAGTAACTGATCTGAGACACAACATAAAAAACAGAACTGTGGAGTGCCTTGGGCATCCGACTCCTGATTTCAGCCCAAGTCCTGATCTCAGGGGCCTGGGATAGAGCCCCATGTGGGGCTCTGCGCTCAGCGGGGAGCCTGCTTGAGGATTCCTTCTCTCCCTCTGCCCCTCCCCCTAAAATAAATAAATAAATCTTTTAAAAATCAGAACTGTGGTTCTAGTTAAAATATCCATAAAGTGTTTTAAAAATAAAGACAAGAGCAGGGCACCTGGGTGGTTCGGGTGGTTCAGCTGGTTACGCGTCTGACTTCGGCTCAGGTCATGATCTCAGGATCCTGGGATTGAGCCCCATGTCAGGCTCCGTGCTCAGTGTCCAGTCTGTTTCTCTGCCTTTACCCCTCCCCCTGATCAGGTTCTCTTGCTCTTTCTCATAAATAAAATCTTAAAAACAAAACAAAAAAAGACTAGAGCAAAAAAAATATAGTATGTTTAATGTTAAAATACTACACGACTGACACTTCATACACAAATATTTAAATTAGTCCAGCTATTTAGAGTCTTGATTTTTTTGGATCCACTTATAAAAATGTTTAAGTAGGTATGATAATTTGAGCAAACACCCTGTGCCACAATATTGGATCAGAATATATTACACCTATAAAATTTATAGGCTTGAATAGTCAAAAGTTAAGATTTTTGCTTGTTTTTGTTTTCAAGATAGGAATTTGCAATAAGTGTAATAGCATCCTTGTAAGATAAGAAAAGCAGAGCTTACTATCTGTGGTTTTCTTCTCTGATGGGAGAGGAGAAAAGAGATTATTAAAGATTAGAAATGGACAAAGGACAAGGAAGGATCTGGAAAGACTAAATATTAAAATGTGGGAGTGGAAGTGAGGGCAGGATATAGAGAAAAATAGCTTTAGAGGTGCCAAGTAGGCCGCGATGTGTGTGCGGCACTTTTGGGAGCAGTGAGGACAGGGCTGTACTTGATTATTCTATTTGACTGATCCTAGGAGAAGCATCGAAGCAGGAGAGGAACTGAAAGGAAACAATGGACTCATGTATTTCTATTTATGAGTGAGGAGGCCTTCCTAAATATGACGTAACACCCAAATTCATGAAAAAAAAAAACTGGTCTGACCAGAAAAATACTAAAACCTTGGTATGGCAAGAACATCTCTCCCCACACCATCCATACCCCATACACACACTCACTCATCCTAAACAAGATTTGAAGGCAAATGACAAACAGGAAAAAAATATTTGCAGCACATGACAGAGTTAGTATTACAAACACACACACACACTCACACACAAGAACATTAACATTTGGGGCACCTGAGTGGCTGAGTCAGTTGAGCTTCTGACTCTTGATTTAAGCTCAGGTCATGAGGGTCTCAGGGTTCTGAGATTGAGCCTCTTATTTAAAAAAATATTTATACGCCTATGATAAAGATGTCACTTCAGTAATACCTGCCAACCTTTTTATTATACAGGAACTAAAAAGTAAATTTAACAATACCTCTTGCATAAAAGAAAGATCTCACGGAAACCACCAAGCCTTAGATCCTATTCTAACACGTATATCTCACAAAACAGTAGCAAGGGCAGAAAGAAGGGATAAATTCAACCATGAAAAGTATACAGAAAATCAGGCTCCCACTTTTGTACAGGGAGAAGCTAGCATTCTTAAACTGTTCGATATATTTTATTATGGCCTAGTCCAACATTTTCCAAATTGTTTTTTGTTAGACATTACTATTCTTATCAATATCATAATTATATTTTGGGGGGGGGCCAATAGGCTACCGATCATGTAAAGCATTACATGTTAGAAAAAAATTAACAGAAAAACATGAGACACACTTACACAGTTACTTGTTATTTGGGATGAAATGTGTATTAGAAATAATATGCCATTCGGAGAATGCCAGGAAAATGAATCAGATCATACAATACATAAACACATGCTGTTTCAATCTGTAACCGATGCCCAGTTACTACTTCATCACCATGTTGAAGTACATCTCAGTGTGATGACCGCTAACCAGTTGCAATTCTCCCATGTAACAAAAACGTATTTATATATTTAGTTTTCATAGTATATGTGGGAATCCGATATATAAGAGCATAGTTTTATAAATTATATATGTAATGTAATCTATTGGCAATCATTTAGTTAGAGAGAGAGAAGTAGGTAGGTAGGTAGACAGGAGTGGGAGAGAGACGGGCAGACAGAGACAGACACTAAGCATCTTGGACGTCTTTGACAGTTATTGCTATTTTATTTGGTCAGCACTATCATGAAAAGGTCTTAGGAAAGCAACATGTATCAGAATGTTTGGGTTCACTGGCAAATGAAAGGACAGTAAGTAAAGACTAGGCACTGATAGTAGAAAATAGATCCAAAGTTGGCAAACTCAAATTTCAGGAATATACTAACAGACTAACATGAAAAATACTTTTTTTCCTGAGCATCACTTCATCCCCTTCTCCCCAACAACTGCCTTCAGTGTTAGCTGAGTATACACTGTCTTCTTAAAACTTTAAAGAAACGTATTCAATAGCAATAATCCGTTCTGGCAGATAAGATGATTTTTCTATACTTTATTCTGCTTTTAAGTATTCTCAAGGGATTATATATTTTAAAATTTTGAGTAAGTGAAACAAGTCTCTGCCTCATTACCCAATATAAGACATAGCCATTTATTGTTTATCCATTAACCAACAAATTGTCCAAAAGTTATTTAATACAACTTGTTTCCCTCTAGAACTCTACACACATCAACTTCTGCTTCTTTAAAAAATACAAGTTGAATACTTGTACAAAATACATTTTTAAAACTCTTACCCAAATTGCAAGTTTAGCCTTATTGCCATCCACTGAAATTGTTTTCACCTTAAAGTCAACACCTTGAAAAAAATGAAAATGTTGATAAGCATCCCAGTAAAATCATACTTTTAAGATCAATTACCAAGAAAATAAGAACATAGAAAAGCCACTTTACCAATACCCAAATTCACACCCTAAATTCCTGGGAGTTACGGATGTGAAAATCAAAAAGTGTCACTAAAGTTCAGCAGCTTAGGATTTAGTCAGGATAAATGAAAACCAAATGCTTGCAGAATTCAAACACTTACCTACCTGTACTTGCTTGAAAAAAATAAAAATTTTAATGGAAAAATAAACTTCAAGGTAAGGTGATTCATGATGCACGTTAAAAGCCAAGCGCTGGAATTCACGGTGCTCGTGTAGAGAAGACTATCTATGGCTGACTCTGGATCAGAGCAATTTTCTAAGGGGCTCCAAATGCATCGACACTCCATCATTAAGAGTTCTGTCCAGAGCCAGCCAATCCCCTGACTCAGATTCTGACTGTAAGCAGCTTGGTAAAAACATAAAAGGGCCACTTACTCCTTCTCTTATGAATTCTTGTTTGTTTTTATTCTAAAAAACAGTATTCGTGCTATGTGACTTTATCAATGATTCCTTGCTACTGCACAACTGCAAAAGAATTTACATACAAAACCATCTGTGCCCAATCCCCTAAGAATCCTCTTCGTAAGTGAAAGAAGTGCTTAAAGTGCTATGAAAATCTTCTATAAGTACAAATTCATGTAAAGAGAAGAGCTCCATAAGAAGACACGTACTAATTTATTATGTAAAGAGAAGAGCTCCGTAAGAAGACACGTAAGGTTTTACTACAAAGGCCCCTCCCCCTCCAAAAAAACCTCTCCCTTTCCAGGAACAGGAGTTGATACATGCCATCTGGCTTAAATGAACAGTAACTGCGCACATGTCTTTAAAGAGTATCAAAATTAATGTGCAGTCTACCCCACTGGCCAGAGGCAAAATATTAGCTCAAGAAGCCTGGAATGAAACTTTCAAAAGCTCTTATTAGCTTGTCACAATTAATTCAGAACAGTCACAAGTAAGGATGAACAGCACCCTCATATGCTAAATGCTTACGACAACACCTGTCACCAATATGGAAATACATGACTAATTCTTGGATGATTTCTAGTGATCCACTACAAACACAAATTAGGTAATAAAAATGCACTTTACCAGGTCTTTCTGTATGCCAAAGATTAGAAAAAAAGGTTTGGGGCACCTGGGTGGCTCAGTCGTTAAGTGTCTGCCTTCGGCTCAGGTCATGATCCCAGGGTCCTGGGATCGAGCCCCACATCGGGCTCCCTGCTCCACAGGGAGCCTGCTTCTCTCTCTCCCACTCCCCCTGCTTGTGTTCCCTCTCTCGCTGTGTCTCTCTCTGTCAAATAAATAAAATCTTTAAAAAAAAAAAAAAGTTTGTGTTTTGGGCTAGAGTGATAAAGGAGCTAATAAAGCCATACCTAGAATCATGGGCAATTATGACAGTACTAATAACATAGTCCCAGGAAAATTTAAGTTAACGTTTCTTCGCAGCTAAACAAACAAAAAATCTATTAAACAATCTTGTATTCACCAGGTCTAGATAAAGAAATATTAATGCCACACCATTTATATAAAAAATATGAAGGGCGCCTGGATGGCTCAGTCACTCAAGCATCTGCCTTCGGTTCAGGTCATGATGCCAGCGTCCAGGGATGGAGTCCCACATCGGGCTCCCTGCTCAGCGGGGACCCTCATTCTCCCTGTCCCACTTTCCCTACTGTGTTCCCTCTCTCACTTCTCTCTCTCTCTTTCCGTCAAATAAATAAAATCAAAAAAAATTTTTTTCATTTATTTATTTGACGGAGAGAGACACAGCGAGAGAGGGAACACAAGCAGGGGGAGTGGGAGAGGGAGAGGCAGGCCTCCATCCCAGGACCCCGGGATCATGACCCGAGGCGAAGGCAGATGCTTCACGCCTGAGCCACCCAGGTGCCCCAATAAATAAAATCTCTAAAAAAAGACTTTATTTATTTTGACTAGGGAGGGTTAGAGGGGGAGGGGGAGAGAATTTCAAGCAGATTTCACACTGAGCACAGAGCCCAACGCAGGGCTTCATCTCACCACCCTGATTACATGACCTGAGTGGAAACCAAGAGTCAGACACCTAACTGACTGAACCACCGAGGCGTTCCAGGACATTAGTTTTAACACAAACTTTCAAAGGACATACAGCCGTAAAAAATAATCTGTATTCTTGAGAGTATTATTATTAAGAATTGATATAATATTCTATCCTTATGAATGGACTTTTGTTAAAACCTAATATGCAAGGTCAGATCCTATCTGCTTCACTGCAACATTAATAAACGTGTTGTGGGGCGCCTGGGTGGCTCAGTCATTAAGCGTCTGCCTTCAGCTCAGGTCATGATCCCAGGGCCCTGGGATCGAGTCCTGCGTTGGGCTCCCTGCTCCGTGGGGAGCCTGCTTCTCCCTCTTCCACTCTCCCTGTTTGTGTTCCCTCTCTCGCTGTGTCTCTCTCTGGCAAATAAATAAAATCTTTAAAAAAATAAAAAATAAACAAACATGTTGTGGCATGGTATAGATCAATCTAACAACTAATTGAGGATCTGCCATAAAATTACCTAAAGCCCTGATTTGAAAAAATAAATAAAATTTAAAAATAAAGTCCTGGGGCACATGGCTCAGTTGGTTAAGTGTCTGCCTTTGGCTTGGATCGTGATCTCGGGGTCCTGGGATCAGGCCCCACATGGGGATCCCTGCTCAAGGGGGCGTCTGCTTCTCCTTCTGCCTCTGCCCCTTCCCCCACTCATACTCTCTCACTCGGTCTCTCTCAAACAAAGTATTTTTTAAAAAGCCCTGTATTTACTTTAACTATAATGTCGTTAACATTGGTTTCACATGTACATCATTCAGTATTTGTATATACTGCAAAATGATCACCACAATAAATCTAGTTAACATCCGTCACCACACAGTTGTAATATTTTTCTTTCCTGTAGTGAAAAAAAATTTTTTTTTAAAGATTTTATTTATCCGACAGTGAGAGACACAGTGAGAGAGGGAACACAAGCAGGGGGAGTGGGAGAG
The DNA here is from genome assembly GCF_037043125.1 of Eumetopias jubatus. Lineage (NCBI taxonomy): Eukaryota > Metazoa > Chordata > Mammalia > Carnivora > Otariidae > Eumetopias > Eumetopias jubatus. The sequence goes on along the minus strand of NW_028274814.1, from coordinate 57,732,162 downwards.
GGAGAAGCAGGCTTCCCGCGGAGCGGGGCTCGATCCCAGGACCCTGGGATCATGACCTGAGCCGAAGGCAGACGCTTAACGACTGAGCCACCTAGGCGCCCCAACCTGTGGTGAAAATTTTTAAGACCCATTCTCTTAGCAACTTTCAAATGCACAATTCAGTATTAACTATAGTCACCACACTGTACATTACTAAAAGCCTATTTAATTCATTTAGATTTCCAACCTAGATCTCTAATTACACTAGCCCCTGCTGTACTCAAAATGCAAAGCGCAGACGCTTAATGACTGAGCCACCCAGGAGCCTATCTCGCATTCTCTCTCTCTCTCAAATAAATAAATAAAATCTTTAAAAAAAAAAAATGCAAAGCGCAATTCTAAGAATTACATCATTTCCAATCCATCCTAATCTCCTTAATCATTTTGACTGTCTTTACCTGAATCTAGTTCATGTGGAAATCAGAAGTAACCATAATATTTCAAGACTTTTTTGTTAACTTCTACTAATTTTGTTTAAAGATTTTATTTATTTGAGAGAAAGAGCGCGCGCAAACATGAGCAGGGGGAGGGGCAGAGAGAGAGGGAGAAGCAGACTTCCCGCTGAGCAGGAATATGGGGCTCAATCTCAGCACAAGGAGATCATGACCTGTCCCAAAGGCAAAGCTTAACTGACAGAACCACCCTGATGCCCCTGTTAACTTCCACTAATTATTCTACAGATTTTCTTATCACAATTGCAAAGCTGAATCCGAATTTTAAAAATAGACAAGGATGTACAGAAAGGAAAAGAATCCACTAAGCTCAATGAAAATTAGCCTGATTCCTGTAATTCAGCACTTTGGTGATGAAGGGAAGCCCCCATATTACAAACATACCTGTTCTTATATTTCCAACTTGGAACTCAGAAGAAACGATTAAATAGTTGTTAGGTTCCTAGACTTGCCCAACAAGAGTCTATCTATCCCATGACGTTTCTTTTTTTTTTTTTAAGATTTTATTTATTTATTTGACAGAGAGAGCGAGAGAGCAGGAACACAAGCAAGGGTAGTGAGAAAGGGAGAAGCAGGCTGCCCACTGAGCAAGGAGCCCGATGCAGGACTCGATCCCAGGACCCCGGGATCATGACCCGAGCTGAAGGCAAACGTTTAATGACTGGGCCACCCAGGCGCCCCTCCCATGACATACCTGAATTAGTCTCTTGAGTTCTAGACTCATTCCAGTCTGGAGACAGTATGATAAAGTAAGAGTGTAGCCTCTGGAGCCTCTCAGAGTTAGGCAGAAACCCTGATTGCCAATTACTAACTGTATAATCAAACAAAACTCATTTAACTTTTCTGACTTCTAATTTCCTCATCTGTGAGAATACTGCCTATCATGGAGAGTTTTTGTAAGGATTAAAGATAATACAAATCAACCAGCAAAGACTATGACAGAGTAGGTACTCAATAAATAGAAGCGATTATAGTACCCTCTTCACACCAGCTTTTTATCCTCTATGCTGAGGTAAATACCCCATTCAGTCAGTATTCATTAAAAGGAACTGAGGAGGGGCGCCTGGGGGGCTCAGTCGTTAAGCGTCTGCCTTCAGCTCAGGTCACGGTCCCAGGGTCCTGGGATCCAGCCCTGCATCGGGCTCCCTGCTCTGCGGGAAGCCTGCTTCTCCCTCTCTCACGCCCCCCTGCTTGTGTTCTCTCTCTCGTTGTGTCTCTCTCTGTCAAATTAAATAAAATCTTTAAAAAAAAAGAAAAAAAAAAAGGAACTGAGGATATGGAATTAGAAAATATGGGTTTGATTCCAGACACTGTCTAATACAAGATACAGAACTTTAGGCTAGGTATTTGATGCCTCTGAACTGCAGACTGATCATCTGTTAAAAAAAAGAAAATCATAGAATTACTGTAGTAATTGACATTATTTATAACTGGCATGCATTGTACAGTATCACAAATGTTAGCTTTTACCTACTCCAAAGTATTCCCTCTCAAAAATTACCTGCCTTCCAAGATCAAATGTGCATAATGAGCAATGAGCATAAGCTAACATCAGGGAAAAAGGACAACAAGGTAAACTAAGTAGCTCACTGATGATATCCCCTTCACACTTCATACTCCCAGACTTTAGAATATACTTGTTAGGGTCGCCTGAGTGGCTCAGTCGTTAAGCGTCTGCCTTCAGCTCAGGTCATGATCCCAGGGACCTGTGATGGAGTCCCGCATGGGTGTCCTTGCTCAGCAGGGAGCCTGCTTCTCCCTCTGCTGCTCCCCCTGCTTGTGATCACTCTCTCTCTCTCTCTGACAAATGAATAAATAAATAAATAAAATCTTAAAAAAAAAAAGTCCCAGATTAAAAAAAAAAAGGAATATACTTGTTAACCCAAATGTAGCTCTGATTGGGGGAATGCCAGGCAGAAAAATTAAATTAACAAGTTGTACGGAAGACTTGTACGTCTTTCCCCAATCTAGCAATCTGCGTGCTGAGAAACCTTTCTTAAGCAGTTTCTACTCCCTTTTCACTTAGCTTACCTTCCTATTCCCCAAAACAGTTCCCATGACAAAGGCAATACAGACCCTAAAGTAGAGCAAAGAGAACTGCCCAGAAGAGTGTGTGCAAGTTGAGGAGTATTGTCCTTGACATAACCCACCAGAAAAATTCAAACTAAAGACAGAAAAAGGCAAAGATTATTCCTCATGTCTTTATAAAAAATATTTTATATTTTGAGTATTATTTCCCCATAGCAATTTCAAAAGCACCATCCTTTTTACAATAATACTCTTTTGAGAAGTTTTGCCATTAATAAAACAATTTAATAATTAAAGTCAACAGGACCCGACGAGCTGAGAACGTGCTCTAGGCTCAACTGCACTACAGCCCAAAGAACTTGTCTGCTAAACAACTCACCTGAGCTGAACTGTACTTCCAAACTGTAGGAAAACAAAACGAAAATTGAACTCTCAGGATAAAAATCACCCAGGCAATAAATTAACTCATCTTGGGTATAAAAAATTCTCAAAACACCAGTGACTGCGTATTTTCCCCGAGAGGTGGCATGTTTACGTAGGATGTTGGTTATAACCCAATCAGGGTCACAGAAAGGATATAGAAAGATCTCAAAAGACATCTAAATGGATATTCCTAGCACTATTTGTTTCCTATTCACAGCACCAAAGTTAGCAGCACAGCATTTCACAAAGACAGCTACTATATCAACTTCCACAGTCTCCATCATCTTCTGAGCCTTTCTGAGCCTGACCTCACCTGAGCGTCTCAGGAAGGCACTTAGTAGCCTGCATCATGCTGCCCAAGGTTTCAAGGCTACTAAAATAAACATTATGTGTGAATTTCATCTCCCCCTCCCCCCCCCCACCACAGGAAAATCAGAATACCTCACTGGTGTCAAGTTTAGAACAACCAAAAACAATTTGGGGCCACTGGCAATGGCTATGGCACCATGGTACTAACATGTTTAACAGAGACTACAGGAGAAATACCATGATTTATCTTAACTAAGAATATTACCAATAAAGTTTAAAAGTGTTTCAGAGCTACATGATAGTGGCAAGAGAAGAGAAACAAGCTCAGGGAGGAAAAAAATAAAAACCTTACAGCACACAACTACCTGAAAAAAAAGTAGTCGACAGACAAGTTAAAACACGTTTGCATTTGCCAACACATAGCAGTTACCACACCATACATTTGTCAGATTTCCCAACACGCAAAACAAAAGAAGCCACCCTTTTATGAAGTACTTATTTACTAACTTCTACAAGAAATGACTTTTCTGGATTGGGGGCAAATTAACTTCCTGTGCTTTTACTCTGACTTTCAAAATCTTCAAACCTTCAGCCTTATCAGGGTTGAGATTCACCTCAATTTTAAGGCTTTTCCTGTCAGCTTGCATACGCGTTGTATGTGTTAACATTGAAACTACAAGACCACTTTTCTCTTTGAAAACGATATTCACGTTCCTATAGATTTTAGAATATTTTTCTAAAAGGCTAACTACAAAGTTTGCAAAAACAAGTAATACAGTAGACCGTGGTGGGCATTCAACAAGTTTATCAGAAGTCCTACTAAAGTAAAAGCTTGAAGAAGTTTATGAGATAAACTCCTACTGTTGATACTGAAGATAGAATGTTACTAATACGGAAATTGAGAAATATTCAAAATATTCTGAAAACAGTATCTCCTAAAACTAAAAGCATTTGCCAACCCAGAAAACTGGTTCTTAAAAATGATAATCACATGGGAGGCATTTCTGTAAATACTGAAGTTCTGAATCGCAATAACCCGATTCTTTCAAAACACGTTTGGGTTATAGCTTATTAATCTATCCGGATTCATATTCTATGCATTTACTTAGGTCGGAAAGAGAAAAACCTCAGAAAATAAGCAACGGGCGGTTACAACCGTTCTACTTTAAGTTACTTATAAAGACAACAGTTGAAGAACTTTTGGGGAAGAGAGAGTAAGAGATTTTTCCAAGTAGTTAAGAACAATTTACGTTTTATAATAACGATAGTCCTAACAACCTCTAGAACACATGATGGTGGGGCGGAAGTGAAAATGATGAGGGGGGAAAAAACCCGACATGAAAACGGACAGCCAGGCAAATTTACAAACCTTCAAATTTAAAGGAATTTTGAGATTCACTTCTCTTACACGCCCTCCCTCACTCCCCACCCGCTTCCTCCTCTCTTCGGGGAGGTCTGTGTAATGTGACTCATGACAAATTTTTTTAAAAAATAAATAAATAAAAGACACACCCTCTGGGTTGAACTGACATAATCGCCCCCACCCCACCCTCCCCCGACACACACCCCGCTTTTCCTCTCCCTTCTGCCGCTCCTTCCCGCGCCTCGTCCCTGCCCTTTCCTCTCCCCGTCCTAGACCCCTCTCGGGACCGAGGGGCAGCCGGCTCTCCCACACAGGAGTCCAGCGAATGGAAGGCGGCCCAGCCCGAAGGGAGGCTGACAGCAGGAGGGCGCCGGGCTGCGGCGGCGGCGAGCTCCGGGTTCCCTCGCCCATTTTCTCTCTCCCCCTCTATCGGTTTCAACCACCACAGCCACTTCCTGTATCGCAGCCCGACTCCCTCAGCCCGGCCACTTGCTCTCCCCGGCTGGGGGTGGGGGTGGGGGTGGGGGTGGGGGTTGGGGTTGGGGCTGAGGCAGCCGCTGAGGTTAGGGCAGTTCCCCACGCCGCCCAGTGGGCTGGTCACTCGGGCGGCAGGCTGTGGATCCTCGGCCCGGCCCGCCAGCGCCCGCCCGCGCGCTCGCGCTCCTCACCTGTATGTAGTTGTTTTCACAGTAGTCCGCCACCCGGGTCAGATTCTGGTAACTCTCTATCAGCGCCCTCTGGCCAGACGGGATCTCCTCCTCTAGTAACATCTGCAGCTCTGCCATTTTCCACCCCTCTGCATCGCTTCCTCTCGCGTTAAAGAGACAGAGGCAGCAAAGTCCGCGGAGGACCCGAGCACCTCACGGCCCAGATACAAACCGCCTACGGCCCTCCCGCCTGGTATTGTGGGACCGCACCACCTCCTCTTCCTCCTCACTCTCTCCACCCCGCTCCACCCACTTCGCGCAGCCGCCTCAATCCCGTTCTCTCGCGAGACCTCACGTTTTCCCGCCTCTTCCCCGCGACCATGGGATTTTTTTCCTTTGCATGGTCTTCGGGGAATTGTAGTCTCTCGCGGTCTAAGCGGCCCACCGAAAGCGCATGCGTTTAGGGGGAGCCTCCGAGAAAGAACGGGGAGGAGCGTAAAGGACAGCCCAGGGAGAAAGTTCAAGTGCGAAGTTTCCCGACATCTCCGGCAGGTGGCGCCACAGGGTGACTCTAGAGAATAAAATCCTTTCCCTGAGAAGGCTGTGAAAATTGGCGGAATTTGGGATGTGGCTGGAGCTTGAGGTGCGCAGGGCCGGAGACGCCGCAGACCCGGGACCCGGAGCAGCTCGGAGGCGGTGAATAATAGCTCTTCAAGTCTGCAATAAAAAATGGCCTCCAATAAAACTACATTGCAAAAAATGGGAAAGAAACAAAATGGAAAGAGTAAAAAAGTAGAAGAGGCAGAGCCTGAAGAATTTGTGGTGGAAAAAGTACTGGACGGACGTGTAGTGAATGGGAAGGTGGAGTATTTCCTGAAGTGGAAGGGATTTACAGATGCTGACAATACTTGGGAACCTGAAGAAAATTTAGATTGTCCAGAGTTAATTGAAGCATTTCTTAATTCTCAAAAAGCTGGTAAAGAAAAAGATGGTACAAAAAGAAAATCTTTATCTGACAGTGAATCTGATGATAGCAAATCAAAGAAGAAAAGAGATGCTGCTGATAATCCAAGAGGCTTTGCCAGAGGTCTTGATCCTGAACGAATAATTGGTGCCACGGACAGCAGTGGAGAATTAATGTTTCTCATGAAGTGGAAAGATTCAGATGAGGCAGACTTGGTGCTGGCAAAAGAGGCAAATATGAAGTGTCCTCAGATTGTAATTGCTTTTTATGAAGAGAGACAACTTGGCATTCTTGTCCAGAAGATGAAGCTCAATAATTGTTTGCATTATTTTATATATATATATATATAAAATCCGGGTCTTTGTTTTTTGATTTATTAGTGTGAAGAAATAACATTCTAATGAAAATCAAGTTCGATATGTTTGTTTTGAAGTAGTATTGGGGGAGTTGTTGGGGTTTTTTTGCATCTATAGCACTGGTTACTTTGAACAAATAAAAGCTTTCTGTAGTTGCTTCCTTTATCAGAAAAAAAGTATTTGAAACCATGGTATATTATCCCCCTGCATTAGAGAACACCTTTTCTAAATGTTGGGGGAAATCTTCATAGTCGTTACTCAGTCAGAATTTGTGTTTAACTCCTATATGCCTAAGGACCATTCTGGATTTTTTGTTTATTTAGGGGGTTTTTGTGTGTATACTTAAAATACATACATAAATGCTTTTTGTTTTTTAACATTCACCAAAACAAAAACAGCATTTATAACCATGGATAAGCCCGTGTTTCCGGAATGCTATCATTTTCAGCAACTTAAGAAATTAATCACTTAAAGTTAAACTGAAGTTTTTCCTGAAGCCTTAACCTTTCAGATTTTTAAATTGGACAATTTAAAAGCAGCCATATCAGAATCCGTATTCATATCTACAGTCATAAATGCAAGTTCACTTGCAAGATCCCTGAAAGGAAAATTTTATCACCACTGACAACCTCCCCACCCAAATGACAAAACTGGACAAGTCCTGGTGTGTTTTAATTAGGTAAGCAAAACTTAGTTAAATGGACATTTAAAGGTTCCTTCTAGTGAACCATTCCTTTTCAAGAAGTTGAAATCTCTGTGCTGTATTGACTAAAAGGTCATGATTCATGGAATGTCTAAGACTTTGTTCATGGAAACCTAATCATAATCAGATGGTTAGAGATGTTGGCAATTTAGCACCTGTTGGAATAAATGGGTGAACAGACTTTTATAATCCAAATTCTTAACTTGCATGTATTTTCTTTACCCCAACTCGTTCCTGACATGGAGGCTCAGTCTTCTCAGTATTTGAGTTACTGGTTCAGCAGAAACCAGGAAAAACAGTAACTTTGTAGTCAGAATGTTATCCAACTGTATATTGTTTACTTTATTGTAAATAAACATATGGTAAACAGTGGTCAATAAATAGTTTTATATTCCTTTAAAAAAAAAGAAAATTGGCAGAATTTGCTTGATTAGGAAATGTCAGTGAATTAGAGATACCAATTCTGATACGGGATTAAAATGGGCTAGAATATGAAGAAATCCAAATCTTTACTTCCTCTTCTCAGACATAATGCGACTCAGGCTTTACTTTCTAAACTTCCTCCACCCTCAATTTTTTCATTTAAAGTTTAGCACACAGGGCGCCTGGGTGGCTCAGTTGGTTGGGCGACTGCCTTTGGCTCAGGTCATGATCCTGGAGTCCCGGGATCGAGTCCCGCATCGGGCTCCCCGCTCAGCAGGGAGTCTGCTTCTCCCTCTGACCCTCTTCCCTCTCGTGCTGTCTATCTCATTCTCTCTCTCTCAAATAAATCAATAAAATCTTTAAAAAATAAAATTTAGCAAACATTTATCATTGCCAGCTCTGTACCAAGCAATGTACTACACACTGGTGGTATGAGTTGAAGAATGATACTCCGTACCTGTAAAGATTCACAATTTAAAAATAAATACACATAATTTCAGTGTTATCCCATCCTAATTGCTTTTTCTTTGTCTCTTCTTTGCAAATAACTCCCTACAGTTTTGAAGTTAGGTACGCATTATCTAGGTTGCAAAAAATCATTTGGTTGTCTTTTTTTATCAACCGCTTTATAATAGTGTAAAAGGCCCTATATCTCAAGATTTTCATTTCAACAAGAACATTAAATGCTTTTGATATAATGAGTTATGAATAGTGGTGTCCAATGGCCAAAAAGCAAACTAATTTAAAAATCATTTAAAAATCCGTATTTCATCTCTCCACTAAGTCATTTCAAATCACAATAACTATAGGGATAATAACATGACCCAATCACATTTTTAAAAATTGACCCATCAATAGGTATTTATTGAATATTATCTTTACTAGAGGCCATAAAATTTTCAACCTGTAAAAGGAAAACTGTGAACCTCCCACATGAGAAAACTACCCCTAGCCACCAGATTCCCAGATCCATAAATCAATAAACAGCTTACTCTCCATAATTGTCTGGAATAGACATAATAGTCTTTCTTTCATATTTTCATTAATCCAAGCATTATTTCATCCAAGTTCTTGAAATGTGATATATTTGGTGCCCAAATGGGGTGTCTTCTCTCGATCAGATGGGGGCCCCCAAATGTGGGGCCACAGTTGGGTGGAAGCCACTAGCACCAGCAGTTAAAGAATTCACGTGAAGCAGAATAAAGGAAATAGAAGGTTATTGAATCCACCGCAAGGGGCCAGGGGCAGGACAGCAGAGAGGCTGTCTGCAAGGCGGCAGTGGGTGGGGGCTGTGTTTAAAGGGGGAAGATGAGGAGGTATGGCAACATATGGAATGTTCCCTTTTTTGGGGAACTGTGCCCAGTTGTAAGAAGCCCATTGGTTAGTTAGGGCTATGGATATTTTGAGGTGGGTCCCCTGATGGGCTTGTCTGTATTTCGCCAGGTGGTCGACATGCCCTTTCTACATTCCATTGCTCAAGCCTGTTTGCCTAAAAACAGCCTTTACATTAAATACTTTTTTTTGAATGTGATATATTCTTAAATTTGGTCTCCACAGGAGCCAGAATTAACTACAGACATCACTAAGCTTGCTTACATCCATATTTGACACCTTTCTTTCTTTTTTAGTTTTGTTTTTGTTTTGTTTTGTTTTTTGTTTTAGTAATCTCTATACCCAATGTGGGGCTCCAGGTCAGGACCCTGAGATCGAGGGTCACATGCTCTTCTGACTGTGCCAGCTGGGTGCCCCCATATATTGATACCTTTCAACAACACTGGGGAGGTAAATAAACAGTTGCCCCTGCTTTTCAAAGTATTACAAGATTTCTTTCATGCCCACAACTCTGAGAGATAAATGACCTAAAGATTTGTTTCTATCTTTACCAAATAAGACAGCAAGGGATTTAACTAAGAACATTGAAAATAATAAAGTTCTCTGACTTCTAGATCAGTGCTCTTTCCTACAATTCAGTTAAATCTGTCTGTTCAAATACTTGTGATTCATATAAAATCCATTCAAAGCAGTTATCCCTCATACCTCCAAGTTAATTGAGTTGAATATGCTATCCTTTGTATTTTTACTTAAAAAATAGTTTGATAATTATAGTCTGTAAGCAGACAAGGTTTCTTTTTTTTTTAAGATTTTATTTATTTATTCGAGAGAGAGAGAGTGAGCAAGAGAGAGAGAGAGAGAAAGCACCAGCCAGGGGAGGGGCAGAGAAGGAGACTCCCCGCTGAGCAGGGAGTCTGGGATCATGACCAGTCTGGGATCACGACCTGAGCCGAAGGCAGACACCTAACCGACTGAGCCACCAGGTGCCCCCAGGCAATATTTCTTAGTTTAAAACCAAACGGTGTCAACTACACTTCAACTTAAAAAAGGGGATTTGTGGGGATAAAACTGTAAAACCCAGCACCATACGGTAGCCATGGGCTTTCAACACAACTCAAAATAAGAAATATTCTATACAACATGACCCAGAACATAGATATATATACTTGCTGGTATAAAGGTTTTACAAAACTAAATATGATATACTCTGATATTTCCTGTTCTATTTCATTTCACATAATGCTGATAAGGACCACTGAATTGATTTCATGACCCATGGTTTGAACACCATTTTTCCCCTCTCACTGAATTAAGCAAATATGACTCTATACCATAAGCATATGTTACTATGATAAATTTATGTTGTTATAAACTTAAAACGTCAGTTATTAACAGACAAACCAGAAAAATATCCATATTCAAAGATTTAATAGAGTAAAATTTAGCTGAAGGATCTAAATTTCTGTACCAAACCAGCTTCCCTTGTACAACCCTATTCAAAATCCTCATAGGTTTGTAAAAATTGACAAGGTGGTTCTAAAACTTGTTTGGAAATGCAAAGACCCTAGTAGAGCCAAAACAATACTAAAGTAGAAGAATGAAGTTAGAGGATACATGCTACCAAATTTCAAGATTTACCATAAAGCTACAGAAATTAAGACAATATGAACCTGATGTAAGAACAGACACAAAGAGGGCACCTGGGTGGCTGAGTCATTAAGTGTCTGTCTTCGGCTCAGGTCACGAGCCCAGGGTCCTGGGATCGAGCCCCGCATCAGGCTCCCTGCTCGGCGGGAAGCCTGCTTCTCCCTCTCCCACTCCCCTCTGCTTGTTGTGTTCCTGCTCTCACTGTGTCTCTCTCCGTCAAATAAATAAATAAAATCTTTTAAAAAAGAAAAGAACAGACACAAATATATGCATAAATTGGATTGATGACAAAAGTGCCAGTGCAATTCAAGGAGGGAAAGGATTCTTTTTTCTCAGTAAATGTGCTGGAGCCATTGGACATTTGTTTTTTGTTCTTGTTATTGTTTTTTTTTGTTGTTTTTTTTAATGAACATTGAACCTACCTCACAACATACTCCAAAATTTATTCATATTCAGAATGTATCACAGGTCCAAATGTAAAAGGTAAAGCAATAAAGCTTCTTTTTTTAATTAAAGATTATTTTTTAAAGATTTTATTTATTTATTTGACAGAGAGACACACAATGAGAGAGGGAACACAAGCAGGGGGAGTGGGAGAGGGAGAAGAGGCTTCCCACTGAGCAGGGAGCCCGATGCGAGGCTTGATCCCAGGACCCTGGGATCATGACCTGAGCCGAAGGCAGACGCTTAACAACTGAGCCACCCAGGTGCCCCTTAATTAAAGATTTTATTTATTTATTCATCAGAGAGAGAGAGAGCACAAGCAGGGGGAGCAGCAGGCTCCCCACTGAGCAAGGAGCCCAACTCGGGACTAGATCCCAGGACCCCGGGATCATAACCCAAGCGGAAGGCAGACGCTCAAACCAACTGAGCCACCCAGGCATCCCAGCAATAAAGCTTCTGCAAGGAAATATCAAATAACTTCACAAGTGTGGGGTAGGCAAAGATTTCTTAAACAGGATACAGTAAGCACTGAAAAATAAAGAAAAAATGGAAAAACTGCTTTTTAGTGAAGTGTGAAGGTGAGACATTACATTCATTTCCAAAGCTGCTGTTACAAATTACAACAAATTTAGTGACATAAAGCAACACTAATTTATTATCTTCGCAGCTCTGGAGGTCAGAACAGTCAGCTAAAATTAAGGTGTCGATAGGGCTTTGTTCCTTCTGGAGACTCCAGAGAATATGTTTCCTTGCTTTTCCAGGTTCTAGAAGCTACCTGCATTGTTTGGCTCATGGCTCCTTCTTCCACCTTCAAATCAGCAGCAGAGTGTCTTCAAATCTCTGACTTTCCTTCTGTAAACACATTCTTCCTCTCTGACTCTGACCATCATTCTTCCTTATAAGGACCCTGTGACTACATACATCCCAGATGGATAATCCAGGATAATCTCCCCAGCTCAAGATCCTTAACTTGATTATGAGCCAAAGTCCTTTTTACCATATAACGTAATATACTCATAGTTTCCAGGGATTTCCAGGGATATGGGGCGCCTGGGTGGCTCAGTCCGTTAAGCATCTGCCTTCGGCTCAGGTCATGATCCCAGGGTCCTGAGATCAAGTTCTATATCGGCTCCCTGCTCTGCAGGGAGTCTGCTTCTCCCTCTCCCTCTGCCCTTCCCCCCCACTTGTACTCTCTCTCTCAATCTCAAATAAATAAATAACATCTTAAAAAAATACTAGTAAGAAAGTGAAAAGATAAACCACAACATATACATTTGACAGAGGACTCATACCCAGGATATAAACTTTTTTTATTATTATGTTATGTTAATCACCATACATTACATCATTAGTTTTTGATGTAGTGTTCCATGATTCATTGTTTGTGTATAACACCCAGTGCTCCATGCAGAACGTGCCCTCCTTAATACTCATCACCAGGCTAACCCATCCCCCCACCCCCCCAGGATATAATTCTTAAAAATTCCTCCAAGTCAATTAAAAAAAAAACAATTCAATAAAAAATGGACAAAAGAAGACAACTACATTTCACAAAAGGCCAATACATATAGGAAAAGGTACTCAACTCATTATTCATCAAGGAAAGGCAAATTAAAGCCACACTGGGGGCGCCTGGGTGGCTCAGTCCATTCGTGTCTGCCTTCTGCTCAGGTCACCGTCTCAGGATCCTGGGATCCAGCCGGTGTGGGGCTCCCTGCTCAGTCGGAAGTCTACTTCTCCCTCTCCCTCTCCCTCTGCAGCGCCCCCTCCAAACTCATGTGCACACACTCCCTCTCTCTCAAACAAGTAAATAAAATCTTTGAAATAAATAAATAAGGCCATTCTAAGATAACACTGCACTCCACCAAGATGTAGTGTAAATTTTTTTTAATTTTATTTATTTACTTACTTAGAACGCGCTTGCGAGCATGTGCACACGTGTACCCAAGCTGGAGCTGGGGGAGGGGCAGAGGGAAAGGGAGAAAGAATCCTAAGCAGCTCTGCCCTGAGCCAGGACCCTCACACGGAGCCGGATCTCATGACCCTAAGATCATGACCTGAGCGTAAATCAAAAGCCCCATACTTGGGGCGCCTGGCTGGCTCAGTCGTTAAGGTTCTGCCTTCGGCTCAGGTCATGATCCCAGCGTCCTGGGATCAAGCCCCGCGTCGGGCTCCCTGATCAGCGGAAAGCCTGCTTCTCCCTCTCCCTCTCCCACTCCCCCTGCTTGTGTTCCCTCTCTCGCTGTGTCTCTCTCTGTCAAGTACATAAATAAAATTAAAAAAAAAAAAAAAGCCCCATACTTAATGGACGGAGCGGCCCAGGAGCCCTGTAGTGTAAATTTTGTTTTTGTTTTTCTTAAGATTTTATTTATTTGAGAGAGAGAGAGAGAGAAATAGCCACAGAGATAGCAAGAGAGAGCACGAGCAGGGAGGAGAGGGAGAAGCGGACTACCCGCTGAGCAGGGAGCCCGATGCAGGGCTCAAGGCGGGGCTTCATCCCAGGACCCTGGGATCGTGACCTGGGCCGAAGGCAGACGCTTAACCCACTAAGCCACCCAGGCGCCCTGCAGTGTAAATTTTAAAAGACTGCACTACACACCCATTAGAATAGCTAAAACAAAATATCCTGACAATAGCAGACAATAGAATGAAGAATGATTGGACTCTCATACCTTACTAGCGGCAAACTGCTACAGCCCCTTTGGAAAGCAGTCTTCACAGTTTCTTATAAAGCCAAATATATACCTAATATATAACCTAGCAATCCTGCTTGTAGGTATTTACCCCAGAGAAATGAAAATGTATGTTCACACAAAAACCACTGTTTGAATGTTTACAGTAGCTATATACACAATCATTAAAAGCTGGGAACAACACAAATGTCCTTCAACCAGCTATGGATAAACAATAGAATACTATTCCGCAATAAAATGTAATAAACTATATATGCATACAAAGTCATGGGTGAATCTCAAATGCAATTTGCTAAGTGAAAGAAGACATACACACACACACCTACGTATTGTATTATTTCATTTATATGAAATTTTAGAAAAGGCAAAACTCCCGTGATAAAAATTAGATCAGACTTTGCCAGAGGCCAAATTCCAAACAGACACAAATAAACTTTTAGAGGTGATGGAAATGTTCTAGATCATGATTGTAGTGAGGGTTACATGACTAAATACACTTCTCAACCTTTATTGAATTGCACACTTACAATCAGTGAGTTTTATTGTAACTAAAGTATATCTAACTGAAGCTGACCCCAAAGAAAGTACAAGCAGAAGAAAAATCCCTTGCTTCAAATATTAAAGAACAGGGAAAACATTACATATTTTTGTTAGCTTTGATACAGGATAAAAAATCATCCAACCCAGAAAGATAGGAGACAACTTGTTTTTCCAAGTCATAAAGGTGACTAAATGGTGGAGAGTTAACATTAAAAATTGCAAGCAGACATGATGACACTAAGTTATGAACATCATGAAAACTTTTGGGTCCAGTTTCCCTCCCACAATGTACACTTTTATGCTATTTACTGATTTAGCGTATTTCTTATTTTTTAAGAGTTTTGGGGTTCGTTTTGTTTTGTTTTGTTTTGTTTTAAAGATTCTATTCATTGGGACGCCCAGAGAGAGAGTGAGCACAATTGGGGGAGCGGCAGGCAGAGGGAGAAGTAGGCTCCCCGCTGAGCAAGAAGCCCAACTCAGGACTCCATCCCAGGGCCCTGGGATCATGACCTGAGCCAAAGGCAGATGCTTAAACAACTGAGCCACCCAGGCGTCCCTGATTTAGTATTTTTCTGTGGGTTTTGTTTGAATACATTAAAATGAAATGTCTTTCAAAGAAATCCCAACAGAATAAAGAGTTAAGAGTGTTTGTATTAAACCACATGGTGTATACTGAAGGCTCAAGCTGAAAATCAGACCTTATATATTTCATTTCGTGGATGTCTAGTCAAGATAATCAATTTGGTCATGAAAAACAATTTGTAATTGCAAATTCTGCACATATGCATGGGGATAAATGGAAATTTCATACATTCAACTTTGAAATAGCAGATTGCTGATAATCATAAAGACCTTACTTCAGAGGGGTTAAGAGATGTGCCAGGAAAGAATAATTTGGACTCTCTTGGTACAAGATTGCTTCTCGTGTTTTCTGGAATACAAGTGATACTGCCTACTTAGTGAACGTTGGACATCTGCACAGTTAATTCACAATATTGCATCCCAGGATCCTAAATTAGAATTGTGTGGTCAACAAACCAGAATATAGCCTAGAAATGTGGTATAATGGAAGGAAACCAGGAGTCAGGCAACCAGGCTTCTTCCCCCACCATCCCTCCTGTCTCCATCCACGACCACTATGTGACACGATCACATTCTCTACCAAAAAAAGTGTGTGTGTGTGTGTGTGTGTGTGTGTGTGTCTGCGCGCGCGCGCACGCACACGCGTGTGCGCTAGTCTGCTCAGGCTGCCAAAACAAAATGCCACACATTGAGTGGCTTAAACAACAAATTTTATTTTCTTACACTTCTGCAGGCTAGAAGTCCAAGATCAAAGTGTCAGCAGATTTTGTGTCTCCCAAAGCCCCTCTCCTTGGCTTGCAGATGGTCATCTTCTCATTATGTCCTCATGTGGGACCTTTTCCCTGGTGTCGATGTCCTAATCTTGTCCTTTTTTTTTTAATATTTATTTGAGAGAGAGAGGGAAAGGGAGCAGGGGGAGAGGAGAGAGAGAATCCCAAGCAGACTCCAGGTTGAGTGTGGAGCCCAGAGCGGGGCTCTATCCCATGACCCATAAGATCACCACGTGAGCCAAGACCAAGAGTCAGGACACTTAACCAACTGAGCCACCCTGGAACCCCCTAATCTTGTCTCTTGATAAGGACACCAGTCATACTAGATTAGGGTCATAGCTTATGACCTCATTTCATCTTAATTACCTAGTTAAAGGCCCTATCTAGGGGTGCCTGGGTGGCTCAGTCGGGGTTAAGCATCTGCTTTTCGCTCAGGTCATGATCCCAGGGTCCTGGGATCGAGCCCCAAGTCAGGCTCCCTGCTCAGTAAGCCTGCTTCTCCCTCTCCCTCTGCCTGCAGCTCCCCCTGCTTGGGCTCTCTCTCTCTCTCTCTCTGTCTGTCAAATAAATAAATAAAACCTTAAGAAAAAATAAATAAAGGCCCTATCTCCAAATACATTCACATTTAAGGTACTTGAGGTTAGGATTTCAATATATGGACTTTGCAGGGGACATAATTCAGTTCATTACAGGTCATTCTAGGATTAACTGACATCCCAGGATTCTACAACCCTCCATTATCACCTCTCTTTGCTTCTTTTCAAACTAACAATAGCATCCCGGAATCCTCAGAGAAGGAGGGTGAATAGAATGCTCTGTTTAAACAGTTTAGCAAGGCCCACACAAGATAGGAGGATTTTAGGAGATAGAATGAATTGTAAACCCTCCTTCAAATTTTATTATAATTGGTTGTAGAAATTCTTTTACACAGAGTCATCGTATTTGTAGCACGCCAGACCCACAGGCTACTTTTCGGGCAGGTCTGATTATTCCTTTAACGTGAGGGAAAGTCCTACCTTAGACACGTTAAGTCAAGCCGCTTCACAGTGGCAGTGTCATTTTATTTTATTTTTTTAAAGATTTTATTTATTTATTTGAGAGACAGAGACAGAGAAAGAGAGAAAAGCAGACTCCCTACTGAGCGGAGAGCCCGACATGGGGCTCGATCCCAGGACGCTGAGATTATGACCTGAGCCAAAGGCAGACGCTTAACCAACTGAGCCACCCAGGCGCCCCGCCAGTCTTATTTTAGAGTGGAACAAGCTGTTATCATGACATAATTAAAAATTAGCAGTGGCTAAAAACGCAAAGTTCCTGGAGTCCTGTGGGGAAAAATATACCCTTTAAGTGCAATCTCATGTTGTTTTTTTCTTCTTTCCCAGAAGCTGTAATATTTCCAGCATGGCTTGAATGTATTAATCACTTGTTAATTTTGGAAGCTGCTGAATCAACACAACCTCCTCCACCTCTCATTTTCAACTTCAGTAAGACGCTGCGGGCCTTGGTGACAACAGAACTGTTCCCAGAACCGTTGACCCTGCCAACAATAACAAGTACCTCACTCTTTCTTTTTTTTTTTTTAAAGATTTATTTATTCATTTGACAGAGAGAGACACAGCGAGAGAGGGAACACAAGCAGGGGGAGTGGGAGAGGGAGAGGGAGAAGCAGGCTTCCTGCCGAGCAGGGAGCCCGATGCGGGGCTCCATCCCAGGACGCTGGGATCATGACCTGAGCCGAAGGCAGATGCCTAACGACCGAGCCACGCAGGCGCCCCACGTATCTCAATCTTTGAACCTAGCTGAGAACTGGATAATCGTGGCCCTTCCCTGAACTTTGTCCTCCAACCCTTCCAGTGGTTTTATAAATCCCTTAGTGCTGGAAATATCTAGAATGATTTCTCTTTTCCCTACAAATGAACAAAATAATATTTAAAAAGCTCTAAAGACAAATGGCAGCCCATGTAAAGTTAGTATATCTTTAGTTGGAAGTTACAGTAAACAAAACCCGAGGTAGCATAAGAAAGAAAAAGATAAAAGGGGAAAAGAGAAAAAGAAAAAATAAGTTCTCACTATGAGAATTCAGGCTCACTCACAGCTCTCAAAACTTCCAATGCAGTCAGTCCTAAGAAAATACTTGTGCAAGTCATTGGGAAGGGCATCAGGAACCCAGGCAAGTATTCTCATTTAGTGCCCTGTATCTTTGCAAAGGTTTTGTTTTGTTTTTGCTACCCTTTGTAAATGGCAGAGATCAAGGCAAATTTGTGTCCCTAGTTTTTCATCTCCACCATTCAAGAAGCCAATCCTCCTCTCAAATCCCTCCGTTCCACATCCACATTCCTCAAAAAGAAAATCTGGTAAGAGCATTAGCACTGACAGCAATGCCCTGAGATTGGTGTGGGAAGTTTCCAGAGAGAGTAGATAATCAAAGGAAATAGAGTTTCAGGTGTTCACTGCAAGTGGGGAAACTTTTACAATACATATCTATGTGGCCTGGGTGCTACCTGTGTCATTGTGCAAGTTACTCATACACAAGAACATCTGGTTTCTCCCCAGGAGTTTATGCTGTTCCTGTTTGTTGTTGTCGTTTGTTTGTTTAATGACTTCTCCAAGCTAGTTCTGTAATGTCTGTATTCTTTGTCATTTGTAGCCACTGAGCTCACGGTCTCCTGGGCACGGGCACAACTCTGCATGGATTTGTGGTATTCTGGATTTCCAAAAATATACGTTGCGGTTTTTCAAAACCCTCTCTGGACATCTCATTCTCCAGATTTTCCTTAAAAAATTTTTTTCAAACTCTGTTTTCCCTATTATGGCCGCCACAGCCACTGCAATGGTAAACAGTTAAAAGTGGTTTTCAACAAATACATAGGATTGTTGGTGCTAAGTGAGTTCTGAGTCAAGTGAAAGCTAAGTCCTGAGAATGGGACTTTTCCAGGGAGCTGCCAGCAAGGTCAAATAGCAGTAATTCTCTGGGCATCGGACTTTTGGGGGCTTTCCCAACCTGTTCTTCCCCATCCAGAGGCTGCTAGGATGATGCTTTCCAAAGCACTATGATTGTAAGACAGTTTGTTTTCCAGGCGACTGCAGAGCTAGGGAGAGAGGGATGGAAATAAGGCAAGTTCAAACAACACAAAGCTTACTGTTTTTACTGAGATTTAGCTGTTTTTCTTTTTCTTTTAAGATTTATTATTTGGGGCGCCGGGGTAGCTCAGATGGTTGAGCATCTGCCTTCGGATTAGTTCATGATCTCAGAGTCCTGGGATCGAGCCCCAAGTCAGGCTCCCTGCTCAGTGGGGAGTCTGCTTCTCCCTCTCCTTCTGCCATTGCCCCTGCTTGTGCTCTCTCTCTCTCAAATAAATAATAGATTGTATTTATTTATTTGAGAGAGAGCACACACAAGAGGGGGGAGGGGCAGGGAGAGAGAGAGAGAGAGAGAGAATCTCAAGCCAACTCCCACTGAGCCCAAGCCAGAAGCCTGACTTGGGGTTCAAGATCATGACCTGAGCCAAAATCAAGAACCTGAGGCTTAACCGACTGAGCCATCCAGGCGCCCCTCAGCTTTTTCCTTGAACCAATGCTCCTTTATTTCCACAGTTAATTTTTTTTAAGATTTTATTTATTTATTTAATTGACAGAGAGAGAGAGAGAGAGAGACAGCGAGAGAAGGAACACAAACAGGGGGAAGGGGAGAAGCAGGCTTCTGGCCGAGCAGGGAGCCCGATGCGGGGCTCGATCCCAGGACCCTGGGATCATGACCTGAGCCGAAGGCAGTCGCTTAACCAACTGAGCCACCCAGGCGGCCCTCCACAGTTAATTCTTTTTTAAAGATTTTATTTATTTTGGGGTGCCTGGGTGGCTCAATTTGTTAAGCATCTGTCTTCGGCTCAGGTCATGATGCCAGGGTCCTGGGATCGAACCCCCGCATCTGGCTCCCTGCTCAGTGGGGAAGGCTGCTTTTCCCCTCTCCCCCTGCTGCTCCCCCTGCTCCGGCTTTCTCTTGAGCTCTCTCCCACTATCTGTTGAATGGAGAAATAAAATCTTAAGAAAAAAAAAAAAGCAACTGCAAACGCAAGAAAACTAGAAGTGACCACACATGCCCAGGGAAAGGCTCTGAAAGGACTTGAGAAGAATTTTAGTTTTACCTCAGGCTGATCCTCCCACAGACAGTCTACAACAATCAACAAACCATAACAATAAACAAAAGCAATAACAAAAAACAGGAAACCCTGGGGACAGGGGAGAATCTGATATCCAGAGTTACCACATTATTAGATTCAAATGCCCAGTATTCCACAACAACAACCAAAAAATCACATGGCATACAAAAAACAGTAAATATGGACAATGAAAAAAACAAAACAATAGCAAATATCACTCATAAAGATCTAATTAATGGCACATATACTAGAAAAAGATGTTAAAACAACTGTTTTTAAAGATGCTCAAAGAACTAAAGAAGGATATGGAGAAAGTTAAGAAAGCATTGTGTGAACAAAATGAAAATATCAGTAAAGAAACAGAAAATCTAAAAAGAAACCAAAAACAACTCATTTGCATTTGCCTACTAGTTAGTGATGTTAAGGATCATTTAATGTACTTATTGTCCATTTTCATATCTTTTTTAGAGAACTCTCTATTCAAGCTTTTTGCCCATATTAAAATCTGATTGTTTTTTTGTTGTTGGGTTGTGGGAACTAGTATTTCAAATCAGGGGGAAAAGATGGATTGTTCAATAATGGAGGGCAACTGGGTAAAATTCTATAAAAAATTTAAAAATTGTCAGGCGCCTGGGTGGCTCAGATGGTTAAGCGTCTGCCGTCGGCTCGGGTCATGGTCCCGGGGTCCTGGGATCGAGTCCTGCATCGGGCTCCCTGCTCCTTGGGAGCCTGCTTCTCCCTCTGCTTCTCTCTCTCTCTCTCTCTCTCCCTCTGTCTCTCATGAATAAAAAAATAAAATCTTAAAAAAAATTTAAAAATTGTCACAACTTTCCATGTTTGTTTCTTAAAGGGAAATAAAATATTTGGATGAAAATGCAGACCTTTTATGCACCGTAACCAGTCCCTCTACCCATCAAGGCAATCACTAGCATAGATTTATTGTTTCTCTTTTTATTGAAAAATAACTTTATATACTAAGTTGGTATAAACAATTTGTAATTCTGTTTTGTGTATTTTATATATTCTAAAAATTTATTTTTTCACGTAACATTATCTTCTCAAGATTCATAGAGTCTAGTGTAATTTACTCCTTTTCGTTGCTATATAGTATTTCATCGTTCCTGCGTTCCATATTTCATTATGTACTCTCCATTTGAAGGTATTTTGGTTGTTTCAAACCGCTTAATACTACAAACGGCTCTCTGATGAATATCCTTATATCTGTCCCCATGCACACATGGGTGAAAGTTTCCTAGAATTTATGCTAACAACAGAAATTGCTTCATTAATAGGTATGTGTATTTTCATTTTTGGTAGAAAATACCAAATTGGTCTCCATTAGGTTGTATCAGTTTACATTCTCATCAGGAGTGTATGAGATCTCGGTGTGTGGGTGGCTGAGTCGGTCAAGCGGCTGCGTTCAGCTCAGGTCTTGATCCCTGGGTCCTGGGATCCAACCTGGCATCAGGCTCCTTGCTCAGCAGGGAGCCTGCTTCTCCCTCTGCCTGCCACTCCCCCTGCTTGTGCTCTCTCTCTCTCTCTCTGTCAAATGAATAAATAAAATCTTACAAAAGAAGTTAAAAAAAGGGAATGTATGAGCCTTCTGTATGTTCATATTCTCATCAGCATTTTATATTGTCAGACATAAGATCATTAGCAGGACTGAGGAATAAAAAGTGATATATCGTTGTTTTAATCTGCATTTCCCTGATTATTATAGAGCTTATCTTCCCATTTGTGTTTTTGACCATTTGTTATTCCTCTTCTGCTGTGTGCTAGTCTTTTCCCTGACCCATTTTTCTATGGAGTTTTTTGTCCTTTGGTATTAATTAACTGTAAGAATTCTTCATTCTGTACAAAAGGTTTTTTTGTCTATTACAGATTGCTTCAGTTAGAAATTCCATTTTGCTTCAAGCAATAAAACCCTACGGAAAGACAAATGTCTATATTTTTCTTGGATCAGATTTTGCACAGACCGTACCAGGCCGGTGCTGTTGTTCATGAAGCTACCAAGGACCGTGGCTCCTCTTCCCTTTCAGTTTTCACCAACTTGGTACATGGCTTTCATCACTGTGGGACAAGGCAGCTGCTATACTTCCATCTATTTCAGCATTTCAAGGATAAGAAGGATGCAAGTAAAAGGCAAAGGCTAAAAAGGGCAAAGGGGTGCTCCAGCTAAATCTTTACGCATTAAACACCTTCACGGAATCTTGCCATTTGCAATGATGTGGATGGAACTAAAGGGTATTATGCTGAGCGAAATAAGTCAATCAGAGAAAGACATGTATCATATGATCTCACTGATAGGAGGAATTCTTAATCTCAGGAAACAAACAGGGTTGCTGGAGTGGTGGGGGGTGGGAGGGATGGGGAGGCTGGCCGATGGACACTGGGGAGGGTGTGTGCTGTGGTGAGCGCTGTGAATTGTGTAAGACTGATGAATCACAGACCTGTACCCCTGAAACAAATAATACATTATATGTTAAAAGAAAAGTAGATAGTAGGAGGGGAAAAGGGAAGGGGTGGAAATCGGAGGGGGAGACGAACCATAAGAGACTATGGACTCTGAGAAACAAACCGAGGGTTCTAGAGAAGAGGGGGTGGGTGTTATTAAGTATTGCAACTTATACCACTCATGCATACAATTTGAATTTTTTTTAAAGATTTTATTTATTTATTTGAGAGAGACAGAGAGCACGAGCAGGGGGAAGGGGCAGAGGGAGAGGGAGAAGCAGACTTCCTGCTGAGCAGGGAGCCCGACATGGGACTCGATCCCAGGACCCCGGGACCATGACCCAAGCTGAAGGTTGATGCTTAGCTGGATGAGCCACCCAAGCACCCCACAATTTGAAATTTTTAACATAAAAAAAGTTATATATACACTAGGGACATATATGAAGACTAATTTTCAACGGAATTGATGTGTCCAAAATTACAGAGGTAGGAAGTGAGAAATGTCTTTTTTGTTTTTTAAGATTTTATTTATTTATTTGTCGGAGAGCACAATCGGGGAGCAGCAGGCAGAGGGAGAAGCAGACTCCCTGCTGAGCAGGGAGCCCCACACAGGACTCGGTCCCAAGACCCCGGGATCATGACCTGAGCTGAAGGCAGATGCCTAACCTACTGAGCCACCCAGGTGTCCCAAGAAATCGCTTTTATCTTGGATTAATTCTTTTTCTACCACAGCACACACTGGTTGATTTTAGCCAAACTTCCTTATTCATCAAGAAATTGAAATTTGGCCAAGAAAATTGAGTTTCTTTCTTCTTTTTAAAAATGTTTTATTTATTTATTTATTTGAGAGAAACAGAGATAATGAGAGAGAGCAGGAATGGGAAGAAGGGGGAGAAGCCGACTCCCTGCTGAGCAGGGAGCCCGACTGGGGGCTTGATCCCAGGACTCTGGGATCACGACCTAAGCCGAAGGCAGACGCTCAACCAACTGAGCACCCAGGCGCCCCGAGGAGTTGAATTTCTTAATATGGAAGTTCCGTTAAGCAGAGTGTACATTTAACTTTTTCATTTATGCTAGTCAGTTTGGTTTGTCACAATCTTTGAATAAAAAATACATTATTATAGTTGCATAATGCAGTTATTCTATATTTTCACGTATTGCTTTTTTTAAATGACATTTGCCAGTTATTTTAATAACACCTACGGCCTGTTTGTTCATTTATTCTTTTATTTACTGGACTATGTCAGGCATTGTTATTTAAGTGTAAAAATCTGAGTTCTTTTAAATCAAAAGAGTATAACAACTACCAGAGCCATAACGTTTGTTTCTGTAAGACAAAAATGAAAGGTTATCTGAACTATTGATGAAATATTTAAAAATCACTATTGGTATAGCTCAGCTGATTTCTAGCCTTAGATTATCAATTGTATTCTCCAGTGATCTGTATTTAATATGTTTCCAATAGGTTCATTTCAGCCAACAAATGAAATGATGCTCAAATTCTATGGCTTCTATAAGCAGGCAACTGAAGGACCCTGTCCCTGTAAACTTTCAAGGCCTGGATTCTGGGATCCTATTGGAAGATACAAATGGTAATTTCACATAGAGAGCTATGAAAGGGATTTTATTTTAGTGACATAATTATCATATGACTTATTTATGTGGTTATGTATTAGTCTGAGCAGAAGTGTTCTAATGTACTAGATCCAATTTTTATCTTCCATGTGCTTTTAACACAATTTCATACAAATAGAAAAGTCTTGGGGAAGAGAAGAAGATAAAACCAAAAGGTGTATCAAAGATTAAAAAATATCATTTTCAGTTAGTCTTTCCTTTGATAGAGTTTTTTTATTTATCGTAAGAAGAGCAACTCCCAAAATCAGTTAAACAAACAAACTCTTCTGCCTCTTGTACCTACCAAGAAAAATAATGACTTTACTTGCCAAGTGACACTGTTTGCCTTGAGCCTTTAGACGATAACTAGGCGTATGACTAAGGGACTGCTGTGCTAACTTTTTATCTAGGCTGTGTTCCTCCTGTCCCACTGTACTTGAATAGAAATTTGATTTTTAATATCCTTAAGAAAATCATAAAATAGCCGGAGATACCTCTGTAACATAGACTGTACGTTATGAACAGAGTATGCTAATTGGTGAAGCATGTCTTAAGAGCCACACATTTTGATGGCTTAATATCTTTCTTTTTTTTTAATTCCATTTATGTATTTGAGAGAGAGAGAGAGAGAGAGCATATGCAGGGTGAGGGGCAGAGAGAGAAGCAAGACTCCCTGCTGAGCAGGGAGCCCGATGCAGGGCTTGATCCTAGGTCTCCGGGATCAACCTGAGCTGAAGGCAGATGCCCAACTGACTGAGCCACACAGGTGCCCAATGGCTAAATTTCTTTACACTGCATTGGAAGTCCTTAAACTCTTTTGAGGATTTCTTAGTACTGTACTTTCCTCTAAGTTCTTTATGAATAGTCATAGATAATAGGTCAAATGTAATAGCAGTATGTTACCTAATCTGTTTTAGGAAAGTTGATTTACTTTATGATTTTTCCTCAGAAATGACCATTGGTTGATTTAAACTGCTTCTGGAAAAAATATGTAAAAAGAAAGGTTTTCATTTTAGGCAAAAATTTCAAAGGACTCTTCTCATCATCTAGGGGTTTAAAAATGTCCTCTGCCTCACATTTTTGGTTTTTTAGAAGTAGGAAACCACTTGTATTTTTTGAGTGTATAAGTTAGACTCCTGTTTAAATTAATGGAAACTTTTAAGCAAAACTTCTGTTCATTTAAAACATGGCTGTGATAGTTCATTTCATGTAGAGTTCTAAAATGTTCATTTATGTCACTGTTCTTTATAATATAAAATTTTTGAAGAGTTCCTAGCAAATATTTTTCAACAGTCTATAGTGTCTGCTCTATACTATATATAATATAGTCTCTGTAATCTATAGTCTATAATCTATAGATGGGCTGTGTATTTACTAGTTTTAAATACTATTCAATTTGACAGTTTATTTACTCTGATCCTTTTCTTTAAGATGGTACATTTAAAGTGATCCTTTGAGAGCATAATATCTTTGTGTAGGCTTTAAGTAGAGAGCCCGATTTAAATTAATGACCCTATAGCATTGACTACAAATTGTATTCTGAGCCATTGGAAAATGTGTCTTTTTGTTATTTGGATATTCTCATTTCTAGGGATGCTTGGAGTTCATTGGGTGATATGACCAAAGAGGAAGCCATGATTGCATATGTTGAAGAAATAAAAAAGGTAGGGGAAATAATTCACAGCAGAAAATGAAAATATTCATGGGGCACCTGGGTGGCTCAGTTGGTTAAGCATCTGATTCTTGATCTCAGCTCAGATCTTGATCTCAGGATCATGAGTTAAAGAAAAAAGGAAGAAAATGAAAATATTCAGAGCAGCTCTAATTTAATTTGTTATCAAGCAAATTAGCTGCTTTGTTTTAAGGAACAAAGAGATTATAATATATTAGGATATAACATCTAAGTTATTGAATTTATTAGTGCTTTATCTGTCTCCTCAATGTTCATCTTAAGGTCAATGTTTTTTCCTTAAGATCACATTGTAGTGATGTGATTTTTCTTTTTTTTCCATCTTCTCTCTCTTTCTCCGTTGTCAACTTCTTCAGAAAGTTTGGAAATAGGAATCTTTTGAAGTACTGAAATCCCTTTCTCAGGAATCTGGGAAGTACCTGGGCTGTCTTGAAACCATTTCTGCTTTGGAACTTTTTACTTAGGAGAAATAGTTAACAACCCTGCCCCTCAGTGTTCTCATCAAGTTTGACCCACAAATTGAGATATTCCTATCACAGGACTTCTTAGTAACAAGCCTTTTTCTGTGAATGCAGAGATCCTTCAGAAGCAGAATAAGATAAGGATTCTTTTAATGTCTCATAATTAAGAGGGAGAGCATTCCTTACTGTTGTCTGTTCAAGGGATTGTTTTGAGGAGCAAATTTATGAAGAAATCTTGGATTTTAAAGATACTCTTAGTGTCTGTTTATAAAGCACCGTTTCTATTTTGGAACTGGATCAGAAATTGTGAAATTTAGGTCTGTTTGATAATCTTAAATAAATTATCTGTGAACATAAAGAAAATCCGTAAAAAGGAATACTTCTTTTGCCAGATTGTTTGGCAGTGTTAATTTCTAGAAGTCATTTCTATTTGGTTGATTGAGCTTCATTTGTTTTGTTTTATTTTGTTTTCTTCTACACTGCTCAAAGTTGTGCCCTTTGTTAAATTTTCGCAGTTTATTTACTTAGTGGACCTGGTTTATCTATAACAGAAGGCAGAGTTTAGTCCTTTTGGCTGTTAACTATATCAGTAGCAAAATAACAAAGGCGCCTTTCAAAAGCAGAGAGAGCAACTCTGGCTCCCTTTTTGATTTGGTAACTATTCCTTTTCTTTCTTTAAATATCATTCTAATTTTTAGGACACACTGCTATCATGTAAAGTTGAATTGACACATTGGGTCAAATTTACCCATTTTCCCTATACGATTTGTTTAATTAATGATGTACCACAGTTTAAAGTGAGAGGGAGATGGATTTAAACTGTAACTGCTGCCATTTAGTTGTCTTAAGATACTTCAACTGTGCCTGTAGATTTCCGTAACTGCTTCTCTAATTGAAAGGATACGCCAGCTATTTCCATTCAGACTTTTAAAATTTCATTTTTCATATGGTGAATATAATAAAATTTATAGTAAACTTTTAGAGATAAATCTAGGAATGTTAGGATACCCATCAATTGAAAATTTGATTACTTTTTGAAAGTATTTTCAGAGAATTGCTTTTGTGGACATCAGCAGATAAAATTGTATGCTTTTAAATAAGGATGTTTCAGGGGGTCAGAGGCACCTGGCTGGCTCAGTTGGTAGGGTATGCAACTCCTGATCCCAGGGTTGTGAGTTCGAGCCCCATGCTGGGTGTAGAGATTACTTAAAAATATACATATGTATTAAATAATGGTGTGGGGTAGTACATTGTCCTAAAGATTTGATCACTGAATTTGGGGCTTTTTTTATTTTTTTAAAGATTTTATCTATTTATTTATTTATTTATTTGAGAGAGAGAGGGAGAGGCAGAGGGAGAGGGAGAAGCAGGCTGAGCAGGGAGCCCGATGCTGCGCTAGATCCCAGGAGCCAAAGGCAGACACTTAACCGGTTGAGCCACCTGGGTGCCCCGGGACTTTTCCTAATTGCAATAATTTACTAATTGAACCCGTTTTTATTTTTTTATTTTTATTTTTTATTTATTATTATTATTTTTTAAAGATTTTACTTATTTATTTGACAGAGATAGAGAGAGGGAGAGCACAAGCAGGTGGAGTGGCAGGCAGAGGGAGAGGCAGAAGCAGGCTCCCCGCCGAGGAAGGAGCCTTGACGTGGGGCTCGATTCCAGGACCCTGGGATCGTGACCTGAGCCGAAGGCAGCCGCTCAACCGACTCAGCCACCCAGGCGCCCCTTGAACCAGTTTTTAAATTATATTTGTAAATATGGTCCACTGTGCTATTGCTCTTTAGAATTAATTTTTTAGTATACATTTCATTCTGTGCTTTTGCCTTCAAATGTTTAAGGAACTTATCAATTTAATTTATATCTTTTAATAGGTAATATTTTGTGGAAAATTGCTTTTTGTATTTTATAAACTGTCCAGTGAAATATCACTGAAAAAGTTGCTGGAATCAAAAATTCTTTTAAAATAATTTAATAGGATTTTAGCTTTGAGAGAACAGAATAATGTGGTTTGTGGGAAATAATCCATACTTCTTTAAATAAAGTTAATTTTGATTCATAATCAAAAGGAAATATAAAATTTTATTTTCTGTACGAACTTTACAGGCTATCTTTTTTTGTTTTTGTTTTAAAGATTTTTATTTTTAAGGACCTCTACACCCAGTGTGGGGCTCGAAATTACAACCCCAAAATCAAGAGTCGCATGTTCTACCGACTGAGCCAGCCAGCCGCCCCCCAATTTTATAGGCTTTCTTAATGAGGATTTCTGGAGAATTCAGCCAGACCTTGAAAAATATGCAGTATGTCTTTGGATTTAAAGAGAGATCGGTATACTCAACTCTGGCTGCCCATTGAAATCACTAGGGTGATTTTGTTTAAAAAAAAAAAAATGCCCCAGCATAACCCCAGACTAATTATTTCAGGATTTCTAAGAGGATGGGATAATCGCTATACTAAAGGGAGGATTAGAACAGACTCTCACAAAAGATGGAACCTGAAAGCTACCATGGGTGAGGGTCTGGTCTGTAGGTCTACAAGTCCAGAACATTGGCTTTCTCTTTTTAAGGCTTGACTGATAATAACCATCTTTTGGAGATTTAGAGAAAAACCAGAATGCTAATTTCTTTTTTTTTTTCTTCCCCAGAGCGCTAATTCCTTAAGTTACAGTGGGTGTTATACTCTTCTACTGCACAACAGGCTCAGGATTGAGATATAAGACACTCCTCAAAATGCCAGAGGCACTTGAGAAACTGTAAGATTGTCTACTGAACAGAGCGTAGAACACTGGAGATTTGGATGACATTAAAAGATGTGTTCATCTGACCAAAAAAAAAAACAAAAAACAAAAAACAAAAAAACTGAGGAATTTCATCTTTGCTTGCTTTACAATACAGCATATCTGTACCTTTGATAGGATATTTTCGTCATGCAGAATTGATGTTTCATACCAAGGAAATGTGCTAGAGAAACCTAGAAAAATTATTGTGCTTTGGATGCTGTTTTTCGAGTCCCTTCGGTTCACCAAATAGTCTTCATTTGGATAGGTTACAATCCAATTGACTTGATTTAGTTCACCTATACTGTAAATAAAATCTTCTCTGGGGTTAAGGAGTAGTTACCTAGACTGAGATTTGGCTGGCATAGTTCATTCTGTATAATCTCTCAACACACCCCCGCCTTGTGTATTAAATTCCTTGTATGTGCTAGATGTTGGGAATACAGGAGTGATGAAAAACAGATGAAGGCCTTGTTCCACTGAGCTTACATTGTATTGCGAAAGATAGGCAGTAAGCAAACAATAAAGCAGGGAGAGTGACGGAGGAGTCTGAGGTTTGTTCTTAATTTTAAAGATACAAGTGGCCACTTTAAAACTGTGTGTAAGCTGAAAAATATGCAAAAGTGATAGAGGATTTTGGTTCCTTTAAGTAATAAATGTGTTCATCTTAGTAATAAAAGTAATATATGTAAATGAAAAAATCCAAACATCAAAAAAAAGTATAAAATGAAAAGTGAGTCTTCCCTATTCCTCCGTTTTAATTGTTTAAGTGATAATTACTTTTAAATCTGTTTTGTAGATTGATTCAGAAAACACATATATGTATCTATATCTTCTTATTTAAAAGAGAAAAAAACTAATGATGGTATCATACTACTACTGTTCACTAACTACCTTTGGCCTGTAAAAAAAAAATCCAGATGTTTTCCCAGCAGCGTGCACGAAGCTAACCTTAGTCTTTTTTTTAATTCTTATTTTTTTAAAGGTTTTATTTATTTATTCATGAGAGACAGAATGAGAGAGAGGCAGAGGGAGAAGCAGGCTCCCCACGGAGCAGGGAGCCTGATGTGGGATTCGATCCCAGGACCCTGGGATCACGACCTGAGCTGAAGGCAAACGCTTAACCAACTGAGCCACCCAGGCACCCTAACCTTATTCTTTTTAAATATCTACAAAATATGTCCTATATGGAAATATTTTCTTTTATCAGTTACCAGTTGATGGCTATTTATTTGAATGCCTTTTCAGTTAGTTTACCTTGCTCTTTAAATTTGATGATTCTAAATTGGCCCATAGGTGTGAAGGTGACTGAAAGTGTTGACCATTTCCTACTTCCCTTTTGTGCCCTTTTAGAAACACTACCTTAAAGAACAGACAAATAATTTTACTCTAACCCCAGAATTTTCTGTTGTATTTAACATTAGTGCCCTTAGTTTTTAACGCACAATTTAGAGGTTATTGTGTAAAATTTTAAAAGAAGCCTATGTAAAACACAGTCTTCAAAATGAAGACACTTTTAAATCCTTAATATACTTGAAACTTTTCTAGAAGAGTGTACACTTTAAGTATGTAATTGATATAGATACTTTGGGGAATCTATAAATGAACATCAGATCTCAAAAATATTACTAAATAAATTGTAAATATTATATTATTTGGTACTAGTGTATATGAGATTAGTAGTTTGTGATTTCACAAGATTTGTTTCTTTTGATTACAGATTCTTGAAACTATGCCTATGACTGAGAACGTTGAAGAGTTGTTACATGTCATAGGTCCTTTTTATGAAATTGTAGAAAACAAAAAGAGTGGCAGAACTTCTGATTTAACCTCAGGTTGGACTGTCTTACCTTGTTTTTAATCCAGCAACTGATATATTATGCATGCATTAATATTTATATGTCTAATTTTTTTTACTTTCACATGCCAGTCCGACTAGAGAAAATCTCTAAATACTTAGAAGGTAGGAATAATGACATCCATGTAAACATTTTGTTTAAAATTTACATGCCAAAAGATTTTTCACAAATTTATATACCTTATAAGCTTGTCACTCAAGAGTTTTCATTCCACACAAAAATATATTGCATAAAGTTAAAAAATATTATAAATGCTTAAGTTTTAACCCTTCAATTATTAAAACATGACAGGTGGCTCACTAAATATATACAGAATTGTAACAGAATTCATGATTTTATTTTGATAGATCATACTTTGATTCACTTTCTGGATTAGATTAACAGTGCCATGGCTAAAATGGTTTTCTAGCTAATTTTAACATGGAAATGTTTATAGTATGGTTTAACTACATAGTGTAGTAACCTAAAACAAGACATCAGTGAATTCACTTAGCTTGGACTTTGTTTTTAGATTCTAATTTCGTGTTCTCAGGAAAGAATTGAACGACTTATCTTTTACATACTAGCAGGAGTTGAATAATAGGCAAATTTGCTGGCATTAACTGTAAACATTTGCTCTTTAAATTTTTTTTTTTTTTAGAAAGCAGAGTGAAATGAGCCTGTAAGAATTACTTCAAATGAAAATTATATATGTTTTATTTTTCTGGCATCCCTATTTACAAGGTATCTTTTACTAATTGGCAGAAATTAGGGGTTTGCAAACAGTTACCTCCCTGTCTGTCATAAGATCTACAGTTTGTGTCTGCAATAGTAACTGACATGCTCACTGAGCATAACGCTCATATAACCACATCCTCCATAGCTGACTTGCCTAAAGGAATCAAATTTTAACAAATAATTTTCCATATAATTCATGCTAGTCAATGCAGAAAAAATATTAAGTATTTCCTCTGTGTGAAGCATGTTTCTAGGATTCAGAGGAGAATAAATCTGGATCTGTTTTTAGTTGTATTTAAGCTGGCCCAGAGGCAAATGTTTAAACAACTAATTGTAAAGACAAGGAAAAATGAATAATGATAATAAAGGCTCAGGTCCATAATCCCTAAGCTATAATCTAAAAAATTCAAAAAGCTCGATAAATCAGATTTTTTTTTTGTAACTCATTTGAGAGCAAAACATTTACTTTAGGCAACCAAAATCCTCTATCAGTTTTGCACATTTTTCGGCTTATACACAGTTTTAATGTGGCCACTTGTATCTTTAAAATTAAGAGCTGAACGTGAACTAATTGAGCAGCAGACCCTGACCTGAAATGACATGAGGCTATTTTAAATCTTTATTCAGTGTGACTATTCATATTTGTTGCTGTCAAAACTTTATTTATTATTGTTTTTTAGTGGGAGCTGCCTTAGACTCTGTTGAAGGTGTTATATAATATATAGTACCTATAGTATATGACCTTTGCAAAATTAGAAAACTGGATTTTAAATCATATCTGGATCCAATGGTTATAAGGGATGTGGACCTATACCATAATTTATTTAACCTGTAACATTCTAAGGGAAGGTTGAGTTTTTTATTTTAATTTCAGTAGAGTTAACATACAGTTTTATATTTGTTTCCTCTTCTAATCTTCAAAAAATGCTGCTGAAAGTAACCCTGTACAAATGTCATTTAATATATGGGTAGGTATATCTGTAAGAAATAATATTAGAAATCTAATAGCCAAGGTCAAAGTATATGGGTGTTTCATAGTTTGCAATCTTGACCTTTTTTTTTTTTTTAACAGAGAGTGGTATTAAAAGTAGCCGCTTAGGCCCAGTAGAACAGATGTATCTTTGTCATACAGGCTTTTTCATAGTATACATACATAGTTTTGAAATCAGGAAGTATGAACTGTCCAACTTTGTCCTTTTTCAGGATTGTTTTGACCATCCTGGATCCTTTGCATTTCCATTTGAATTACAGAATCAGCTTGTCATTTTTTTGCAGAAAGGGTCACCTGGGATGCTGATAGGGATTGCAACGAATTGTAGGTCATTTTGAGGAGTATTGTCATCACAACAGTATTGTCTTCCAATCCATTTGTTTAGTTTTTTAATTTCTTTCGGCAATGTTTTGTCATTTGCAGTATAAAATTCTTACACCTTCTTTTGTCAAGTGTACTGCTGAGCATTTTATTCTTTCTGCTGCTATTATAGATTATTTTCTAATTTCATTTTTGGACTGTTCACTGTTAGATTGTAGAAATACAATCTGTTTTTTTTGTTTGTTTGTTTCTTTTTTGTTTTGTTTATTGATCTTGTATCCTGCAGTCTCACTGAACCCTTTGTTAGTTCTAATAGGGTTTTTTTGTAGATTCCTTAGGATTTCATGTATACAAGAGCATGTCATTTGCAAACAGAGGCCATTTTACTTTTTCCTTTTCAATCTGGATGCCTTTTACTTATTTTTCTTATCTAATTGCCATGGCAAGAACTTCCAGTACCATACTAAATAGAGATGGCAAAAGCAGACCTCTTTGTTTTCTTCCTTATTTTAGGAGCGAAAAACATTCAGTCATTTAACATTAATTATGAGGCTCGTTGTGAACTTTTGTAGATGCCCTTTATCAGATTGAGGAAATTCTCTTGTATGTTTAATTTCTTCAGCATTATTATCATGAAAGTATTTGATTTTTGTCAATGCTTTATCTGCATCTATTGTGATAATCATGTGGCTTTTGTCCTTTATTCTGTTAGTGTGGTGTATTACATTAACTGATTTTTGGATGTTGAGTAGGACCTGCTAGTAATTCTCTGGGCTTTCTACACCTCTCATCACAGAACTGCTGTGATGCTGCTTTTGCTGCTCTCAAGTAGTTTTGCTACAACCATCCGTTTGATGGGGGCTTAAGGGGTTCCCTGTTGCTTAGTTTTGTTGAAGATGTCCATGACTGGTGGGTGTTTTCGTTTCTTTGGTTTTTTTGTGTGGTTTTGTTTTTTTGGTTAGTTTTTTTTCTTGTTTTCAGGTTTTTTGTTCTTTTGCTTGTTTGTTTCTTTTTTTTTTTTCTTAGTCTTGCTTTTTCTGGTTGTCAGGGAGAGAACAAGGAGATTCATAAACTATGATGCTGCATGGTTCTCTAAAAGAGAGTAGAACACAATGGCAATGGTAGAGTTGAGTTCTTACTCTTTTGTTCCTGTTTAAGATGTATGGAGATTTTGAAATTTAATATGTTGTTTGGGATGTAGGGAAGCATCCAAAATGCATTTGAGTAAGTGAAAATGAGCCCAAAAGTTTATGGAGGGAGACCACTCTTTTTGGCCAGTAGCCATGTAGGAGGCCTTTATTATCTTAAAGAGTGATGGAAATGTAATTCCCTTATATCTCAAAATGAGGTCCAGTCACCAACAGCATTGGCATCACAGGGGAGCTTTACGGAAATGTAGAATCTTCCATCACTCCAGACTTACAGATTCAGAATCTGCATTTTAACTGGATCTCAGGGGATTCCTGTGCATGTTAATGTTTGAGAAGTTCTGACGTATTTACCCTCAAAATTTGACTGGCCAGTAGGACAATGTATGTGCCTTTTTAAGTGATTGATCACATTAACTGATGCTTTAAAAAAACGGTAAATATAAAATCTTAAAGGTAATAAAAGGATGAAAGAAATTTAAAATGTAGTTCCATTATAATATTGATGAGATTGTTATATTTGTTTTCAGTATGCTAGCATATAGCAACTGTCTCTTCCTTTACTGTGTATAAAGAAGATCATTCATCTCTAACTTTACTATTTTGATTGATAATTAACTTAAAAATAACATTCTCTGTCTTGTTTAGAAAGGATTTAAGATAGCTTTGTCATTTTTGTTGTAAACTGATACTTGAAGAAGTTTATTTATGTAATATATGTATACTTATAGTCAAAGAAAAGAATAAGAAAAATTTTAAGTTTTAGCCAAATGATTTTATTATTTGTAAATTACAGCCTTATTGTAGGTTATAGCACTAGTGATTAAGTGATCATTTCATATTTTAGATCTTGGTAATGTTCTAACTTCTGCTCCAAATACCAAAACTGTTAATGGTAAAGCTGAAAGCAGTGATAGTGGAGCTGAGTCTGAGGAAGTAGAGGCCCAAGAAGAAGTGAAAGGAGCAGAACAAAGTGATAATGGTAATCCTTGGATGATGAGCTAATAATTTAACATTAAAGTAAATAAAGTATGGGGGCACCTGGGTGGCTCAGTCGGTGGAGCATCTGCCTTCAGCTCAGGTCATGATCCTGAGGTCCTGGGACTGAGCCCCGCATCGGGCTCCCTGCTCTGCAGGGAGCCTGCTTCTCCCTCTCCCTCTGCCATCCCCCCCCCCCCCCGACCGCTTGTGCTCTCTGGCTCTCTCTATCTCTCTGTCGAATAAATAAATAAAATCTTTAAAAGGAATAAAATAAAGTAAATAAAATATGGAGCGGTTTGGGCTGATTTGGTGTTGTATGAGAATAGTGTGTATGGTGGGATGTGGGCTAATGACCTTATAACCAAGTTTTTTGCAGGCCAAAAGTATGGGAACAGTCAACTTTGTGCATAGATAGAATAGATGGAATTGAACACTAACAAGAATAGACCACTTCTCCAAATGTAATGCCTGAAACGCTGCATTAGAAATGTATTCATTTTGGGCGCCTGGGTGGCTCAGTTGGTTAAGCGACTGCCTTCAGCTCAGGTCATGATCCTGGAGTCCCGGGATCGAGTCCCGCATCGGGCTCCCTGCTCAGTGAGGAGTCTGCTTCTCCCTCTGACCCTCTTCCCTCTCGTGCTCTCTATCTCTCATTCTCTCCCTCTCAAATAAATAAATGAAATCTTAAAAAAAAAGAAAGAAATGTATTCATTTTATGGAGCGCCTGGCTGACTCAGTCAGTAGAGCATGCAACTGTTGATCTCAGAGTCGTGAGTTCAAGCCCCATG
Organism: Eumetopias jubatus; assembly: GCF_037043125.1. NCBI lineage: Eukaryota > Metazoa > Chordata > Mammalia > Carnivora > Otariidae > Eumetopias > Eumetopias jubatus. The sequence continues at coordinate 57,696,487 of NW_028274814.1, read as the reverse complement.
TTGAGCACAGAATTTACTTAAACAAAAGAAGAAATGTATTCATTTTAGGTATTGTTCCACATATGACTATGCATATGTTACCAAGGAGAGGAGACAGGTTAAACTCTCAGACCTTATCAAGAATAGAATGGAATCTAGAGAATTGGATTGATGAAGAGGGGACATTGGAGTCATGGAGTACTGCACAGGGGGGTGGGGTGGGCGGCTTGTTAGTAAGAGTACCAGTGATTCTTGGGAAGACTATTTGAGAAAGGGGAGGCAGGAAGACACTAAAACAAATGGCACAACTTAGTTTTGCTTTTACTCTCTAGAAAGATATGACAAATAATACCTTCTTTGAAGGATATTTTTATTTACTGTGTGGACCCCTTTGTACTGCTGGGTCTTGTAAGGCAGTTTGCCTATGCTTGAGAGAGTGTAAAGACCTTAAGAGGTTATCTTTTATTTATTTATTTATTTATATATCTTTAATGATTTTATCTATTTATTTGACAGAGAGAGAGAGAGACCGCGAGAGAGGGAACCACAAGCAGGGGGAGTGGGAGAGGGAGAGGGAGAAGCAGGCTTCCCGCCGAGCCGGGAGCCCGATGCAAGGCTCAATCCCAGGACCCTGGGATCATGACCTGAGCTGAAGGCAGCCGCTTAACCAACTGAGCCACCCAGGTGCCCCCGCGAGGTTATCTTTTAAAAGGGGTTCTAGGGAAGCCTGGCTGGCTCAGTTGGTAGAGCATGTGACTCTTGATCTTGGGGTTGTGAGTTCGAGCCCCATGTTGGGTGTGGAGCCTACTTAATAAAATATAAAATAAAATAAATAAAATAAAATAAAATAAAATAAAATAAAATAGCTTCTAGAAGATTTACAGGGAACTGAAGCAGTTTTGAGTGCACTCTCAGCATATAATAAACCCCTTTTCAAGGAGTACTCCATCTCTCTGTTCCAAGTAGGAAACTGATCAAAGGGATTATGGTAGGTTGGAGAAATGATTACTTGATATTAGAACATATATACAGAAATTGACCTGCTGTGAACTGTTATGAATCTCCCTACTTTCTTATAAAAGATAGGAAAATGATGAAGAAATCTGCAGACCATAAGAATTTGGAAATCATTGTTACTAATGGCTGTGATAAAGACAACTCTGCTCAGGATACACAGAATGACATTCATGCCGGTTCTTCCTTGAATGGCAGAAGTGCTGAAGAAATAAAGGCTGTAGATGAAAACTTGGAGCAAACTGGAAAAGATGCTGTGTGCATTCATCAAGGTATTGTCCCATCATAATTATCTGTCCAGCCTCTTTCCCATGAATGGAATATTGTTTTCATTATTTTAGGATGTTTAGGAGCAGTTTAGAATTTAAAAACCTCTTATTCAGGGGGCACCTGGGTGGTTCAGGAAGTTGGGTGTTTGACTCTTGATCTCGTCTTGGGTCTTGATCTCAGGGTCGTGAGCACACATTGGGCTTTGTACTGGGCAGGAAGCTTACTGAAAAAAAGAAAGAAGGAAGTAAGGGAGGGAGGAAAGGAGGGAGGGAAGAGAGAGAGAGAAAGGAAGGAAGGAATGAAGGAGTTCCCATAAAAATCTCTTATTCAGGAATATCTTAGGGTTTATTAATATTATAAGGGTGTATAGCCTTGAAAGATAGTGGAATTAGGGGCAACTTTTATATTTTTATTGAGACTTTTTTATTGTGTTGCATGGTATTTTACAATAAAATTTTGAAAGAAAAATTTTTTTAAGATTTTATTTGTTTATTTGACACAGAGAGACACAGCGAAGGAGGGAGCACAAGCAGAGGGAGTGGGAGAGGGAGAGGCAGGCTTCCCGCGGAGCAGGGAGCCCGACGCGGGGCTCGATTCCAGGATCCTGGGATCCTGACCTGAGCCGAAGGCAGACGCTTAATGACTGAGCCACCCAGGCGCCCCCTTGTGTAACTTCTTTTAATAGCAGATGTACATGTTCATCACTTTGAAAATATATCTATAAAATGTTTAAACATTTGTATTTAAAATTATTTTTGTGATTTTAAAAATATATAATATTCCTGAATATCAAAAAATATTTAAATATTGTCATTTATCATATATTTATATTTGTAAATATTCTGAGGGAGGTGGGATGGGGAGACAGAGGGTAAACTCTTAAAGCTAGTCCCTATGTTTGAAACATTGATTGACAGTCAAGAAAAGTGAATAATTTTCAAATAAATCTGTTCTTCACACTGACTTATTTTTTAAAATATAATTAACATACAATATTATATTAGTTTTAGGTGTACGACATGTTGATTCAATGATTCTGTACATTACTTAACTCGGTGCTCACCACGATAAGTGTAGTTACCATACAACTCTATTACAATATTGTTGACTGTATTTCTTATGCTATACTTTCCACCTCTGAGACTTCTTTATTTTCCAGCTGGAAGTTTGTAGCTGTTAATCCCCTTTATCTATTTCACCCAACCCTGCCACATCCACCTCCCCTCTAGCAACCACCAGTTAGTTTTCTGTATTTAAGAGTTGTTGGCTTTTGTTTGCTTTTCAGACTCCACACATAAGTGAAATCATACAGTATTTGTCTTTCTCCGTCTGACTTATTTCACTTAGCCTAATACCCTCTAGGTCCATCCGTGTTGTTGAGAATGGCCAAATTTCATTCCTTTTTTATGGCCAAGTTACTTAGTTCGTATCATTTCGTCTAGGAAGCCTCCACTCAGTCCCAGTACGGCGCCCCTCGCGTGAGTTCCTGTAGCGAGCGCCCATTGTCTGTCTTTTTCATAACACTTATCAAACTATGTTGTAGTGATCTTAACTTCTTTCACTCCCTTACCAAGACTAAGAAGCCTCTTGCAGACAGAGATTTTTAACTCTTTCTTCATCTTATCCTTAGAGTTTAGCATAGTAACTAGAATAAGAGTAGACATTTTTAACCGTCTGAGCCACTCAGGTGTTCCCAAGATTAGACATTTTTTAAAAAAATCTCTTGGATGAATGACTGACCCATGAGAACAATTCATTGTCAAAACTACTCAAGTCTTTGCTCACGGCTAAATCATTTCCGTCCCGTTTCTTCCCGACACAAAGGAAGCAGTAGATGAATACCGTTTTAGAAAAATATTTCCTATCATAACATGAAAAAAGTTTTATAGGAACAGTAATTCTTCTATTATCGTAAAAACTTATGTTTATAGCTTTTACCTAAGTATTGTTTTAAATTTGTAGTCTTTAGACAGCTTTACATCAAACAACGGACCATTTCGATATTACCTGGATGGTGATCCCAATCAGCCCGTGGAAAATTCTGCTTTTCCTGAAGAAGGATCTCCTGGAAATGGCAACATTGGGGAACTGCAGGTGGTAGCCGTTGAAGGAAAAGGTGAAGTAAAGCATGGAGGAGAAGATGGCCAGAGTAACAGCGGAGCACCACACCGTGAGAGACAGGGTGGAGAAAATGGGGACTGCCCTAACGTCAGAAGAGGGAGAGGTGTGTATTCTTTTTTGTTCTCACTGACTCTTTATAAACGAATTAGTAAAACGGGAAAGTTTCAGATGGGAGAGACGTTAGAACTATCCACCTACAAAGGAGATGTTAAAAATTATCCTTACATAACATATGACCATTTTTCTTTATGCCTGGTTCTCTCCTTTGATTCTACGAGGCATAGTAGTTTGGTCTCTGAAGGTACCGGTTGGGGGGGTGGGGAACATCCCTATTTCTCCATTTTTCATGCAGTTTTCCGAGGTAGCCAAATTTATGTTCTGTCACCCCCCTTCCCCCGAGCAATTGCTTACAGGTTCCTCTAGCTGCGTTTCTGCTTTTATTTGCTACTGTAGGTAAAAATTTGAATTCTGTCTTTTCCACATTTCCTTACTTAAATGAAAAGATAGCTGACAAATCAAGAAGTAGAGATAAAGAACATTTAACAATACAAAGGTAAACATTAAGAATAGTACTGTGGTCAGGTAACAGAATAGAGTTGAATGGGGAAGAAAAGTAAGTATGTATTAATTTATAATTGTTCAAAGTTAGGAATGAATAGGTACTGTCCAAAAAGAGAATTAACGGAAAGATAAATACCATATGATCTCATATGTAGAGTCTAAGAAAAAAGACTAAGCTTATAGATAGAGAATAGATAGATTGATCACTGCCAGAGGCCGAGGTGCAGGGGATGTGAAATGGGACAAGGGTCAAAGGTAAAAACTTCCACTTCTAAAATAAGGAAGTCATGGGGATATGATGTACAGCATGGTGACGATCATGAATCATACTGTATTGGGTATTTGAAAGTTGCTAAGATAGTAAATTTTAAAAGATACCACAAGGAAAAACAATCTGTAACTGTATGGTGACAGATATTAACTGGACTTACTGTGGTGATTATTTTGCAATATATACAAATATTAAATCATGATGTTATTCGCTGAAAAAAAGGAAAATCCCTATATAATTTCATGAGAGCATAAAAAGTGAAAGGATTATCTGTGTGTCCGGTTGAAAAAAATCTGCATAAAACAAATGAAGACATAGGGGGAAAAAAGAGAGAAGTGATGGTATTAAGAAAATTATTGTTTAGGGCTCCTGGGTGGCTCGGTTAAGTGTCTGCGTTCAGCTCAGGTCATGATCCCAGGGTCCTGGGATCGAGTCCCGCATCGGGCTCCCTGCTCAGCGGGCAGTCTGCTCCCTCTCTCTCTGCCCCTCCCCTCTGCTCGTGCTCTCTCTCAAATATATAAATAAAATATTTAAGAAAAAGAAAGAAAATTATTGTTCAAATACTAGCCATTTGAACACGTACCAAATGGTAAATATTAAACGAAGAAGAGAAAGATCACAACCTATTACTAGAGCCTTGGATTCAGGTCCCTTTCTTTAAGCAGTTTACCAAAATTGTATGTATGAAAGACTTCCAATTTATTTTTTTTAAGATTTTATTTATTTATTTGAGAGAGAGAGAATGAGAGATAGAGAGCATGCGAGGGAAGAGAGTCAGAGGGAGAAGCAGACTCCCCGCTGAGCGGGGAGCCCGCTGTGGGACTCGATCCTGGGACTCCAGGGTCATGACCTGAGCCGAAGGCAGTTGCGTAACCAACTGAGCCACCCATGCGCCCAAAAGGCTTCCGATTTATAACCTGACTTCACCCCACCTATAAAACACCACAACTCCCGGCAATCACAGGGGTTCATAAAAGTGCCAGACCCTGAAGTTAAGCTTCACGAGCTTCACAGTAAATCTGCCTCAGGATTGAACAAGTATTATTGAGCTGTTCTTTGTCAGGCTCTGTTCTGGGTTCCTGGGGATGCTGTAGAGAACGAGATAGTCCCTCCTTCCACAGAGCTCATGTTCTAGTAAAGGGGAGCTGACAGTGAATAAGCAAATAATTCAGATTGGTTGCAAATGGTGATAAGTGCTCCGAAAGGAAAAAAATGAATCGTTGGATTGTGTGACTGGAGGTGGGGATTACCATCACATGGGAATGGTCTGATTAATCCTGTCTTTGTGAAGGCTGGTTTGAAAGCTGACTGTGACATAGGATATGGTAAAGTGAGCAGAGATGGGACTAATTCTCTAGGGCCTTCTGTACCCTCCGACAGGCCCTCACAGAATATCTCAGGCTCTTAGGGATGCAGGAAAAAAACCAAGCCTCCAACCAGATTTCCCACTTTTTTCCCCCTTGCAAATTCCATACCAATAGCTGAAGTGGTCCTTTCCTGAAAGCTGAAGAACCACTTCAAAACTTACTTCCCTTCAATACAAGAGTAAAGTCTTGAAATGGCATAAACACCTCGGTGTTCTCTTTGGGGTTTCACCTGGTAAACAGCCCCAGTTCCGTTTCTCTAGCAAGACCACTTTTACAAAAACACTGCTTGAAGCAAGCTCACCTTTGGGAATCCTGCTGCCGCTCTAGGGCTCCAGGGTGCCACAGGGCAACGAGGTAAACAGTTTCCTATTTATTATTTAAAACAAACAAACAAAACTTACCTGCTGTATTAGCAAACAGATAAGAACTTGTAATATTCCATTTCTCACAGTAGTACTTTTTATATGCTGCAATGTAAAACTGTTACAGCCTTTCTGAAAAATAACTTGGCAACACTCATTGAGAACCTCTACAAAGGGGCGCCTGCATGGCTCAGTGGGTTGGGCATCTGCCTTCAGCTCAGGTAATGATCCCAGTGTTCTGGGATCGAGCCCTGCATCAGGCACCCTCAGTGAGGAGTCTGCTTCTCCCTCTCCCTCTGCTCCTCCCCCTGCTCATGCTCTCTCTGGCTCTCAAAAAAAAAAAAAAAAAAAAAGAACCTCTACAGAGTTGTCATCCTTTGACCCAGTAATTCTTCTTTTTTGATTCTGTTTTTCCTAAAGAAATCAGAAATTTGGGCAAGAATTTATTTTTTAATTTTTAATTTTTTTAAAAATATTTTATTTATTTATGTGACAGAGAGAGAGACAGCAAGAGCAGGAACACAAGCAGGGGGAGTGGGAGAGGGAGAAGCAGGCTTCCCGCCGAGCAGAGAGCCCGATGTGGGGCTCGATCCCAGGACCCTGAGACCATGACCTGAGCTGAAGCCAGACACCTAACGACTGAGCCACCCAGGTGCCCCATTAGTAAGGAATTTTTGAGAATGCACCCCAAGTATGTAAATTATGTGTGAATTACATGCATTTCGTCATGTGCTAGTGTAATAAGTACATTATAAAACCTTAGCAAGAAAAACATTGAGTATATTAATACAAATAGAAGCTTATATATCTACTTCTTTTCTCTCTGTCTTTTGTGTACTTCCTGATTGCTTCCACTCCACTTTGGAGATTTAGAACTCAAAGAAATAATAGAGGAAAATGAGTAAAACGCACTGTTGCTACTTCTATAACAATTATTTAAAACTCCCTTATTTTGCTGTCTTAAAATAGGGCATACACTGCCATACATGAGCGAAGGACCCAAGGGTCGGCAAGTAGGAAGCAGAGGTGATGGGGAACGCTGGGGCTCCGACAGAGGGTCAAGAGGCAGCCTCAATGAACAGATTGGTCTCGTCCTCCTGCGCCTGCAGGAGGACATGCAGAACATCCTTCAGAGACTTCATAAACTGGAAACACTAACGGCTTCGCAGGTGAGCTTTCGAATTTGTGTTCCTCCACTGCCGATCCTGTAAAACAGCAGATAAGTGTAATCTGTGTTGATCAGATTTACACAAATCAATGTAATGTAATGATTTTTAAAACAATAAAAAAGACAGGAGTGCTTGCCTGGCACAGTCGATAGAACATGCAACGCTTGATCTCTGTGTTGTGAGTTCAAGCCCCATGTAGGGCAGAGAGATTACTTTTAAAAAATAAAGTAATTTTAAAAAATTAAATAAAAAGGATCTACGTTTGAAAATATTGTTTACTTAAGAAAAGACTTACCCAGGGGTGCCTGGCTGGCTCAGTCGGTAGAGCATGCGTCTCTTGATCTCAGGGTTGTAAGTTCGGTCCCCATGTTGGGTGTAGAGATTACTTTAAAACAAAACAAAACAAAGTCTTGAAAAAAAAAGGCTGACCCAAAAGCGAACTGCCACTTAATAAAAAAAGTTTTCTAATGTAAAATTACCAGTACCATGTTGGAGGTAGAAGTAGGGTAGCTTAGTATTAGAAGGATAAGTGCTGTTAAGGGGCGCCTGGCTGGCTCAGTCAGAGAGTGTTGGTCTCTTGATGTTGGGGTTGAGGGTTCAGGCCCCATGTTGGGTGTAGAGATTACTTGAAAGTAAAATCTTTTTTTTAAGAGTTTTTATTTGAGAGCGAGAGAGAGAAGCGGGGAGGGGCAGAGGCAGAGGGAGAAGCAGACTCCCTGCTGAGTAAGGAGTCCAACGTGGGACTCAATCCCAGGACCCCGGGATCATGCCCTGAGCCAAAGGCAGGCACTTAACCAACTGAGCCACCCAGGTGCTCCTATTCTGTGACTTTTTTAAAGAGTATATTGTTTACACTTAATGTTTTTAATGGTATGGAAATTCTGCTAAAAATTCTTTTAATTTTTTTCTTTACAAGTGTTTTATTCTTGGCTTACATAAAGCAAATAAAAAAAAGATTCTGACATGTATAGACTTTTTCCTTAAAATTTGCATAATTCATTTGGATGACAAAAAGAAAGAAATTGATGATAGAATAGTAGCAGATTGTAGAACTGAAGGAAACTTAGTTCAATACCTCTAGTTCAGCAGAGGAAGAAGGTGAGATTGATGCAGAGCCCGCTCTATACCTAAACTTTCCAGATTTCTCATGCAGTGCACTTTCCATCACGGTAAGCTGCCTGAGACTCATGCACTCGATAAATATTTGTTGAATGGCCACACACCGGATACTTTTCTGGGCAGTGGACGCATAAAGGAAATGGGAGATAGCGCTGTGTAGCAGAGCTTGGAACAAACTACCTGGATTCAAATCATAGCTCTGCCACTTACTGTGTGGTCTTCAGTCGGGTTACTTTACTTCCCTATGCCTCAGTTTCCTTATCGATAAAATGGAAATACTGGTAATGCCTATCGCATAGGATTGTTCAGAGAATATTTTTTTAAAGATTTTATTTATTTATTTGACAGAGAGACACAGGGAGAGAGGGAGCACAAGCAGGGGGAGTGGGAGAGGGAGAAGCAGGCTTCCCACTGAGCAGGGAGCCCGATGTGGGGCTCGATCCCAAGACCCTGAGATCATGACCTGAGCCGAAGGCAGACGCTTAACGGCTGAGCCACCCAGGAGCCCCAGGATTGTTCAGAGAATTAAGTAAAATACATAGTACAGTGCCTGGAACACTCATGTGACATTTACCTATTGTCACATGACATGATGATGGTGACGATAATAGCGATGATAGTAAGCCAGCTTGGTTTCCTCCCTCAGGAAGTTCACAGCCTTAGAGAGGACCTCACTTAAATAATTTTCTGTCTTCATATTTCCTTTGCAATGGTTGCAACTGTATGGGATTTTTTCCTTTCAAACATCTTTTCCAAAAAATTCAGTAGGGGCGCCCGGGTGGCTCAGTCGTTAAGCGTCTGCCTTCGACTCAGGTCATGATCCCAGGGTCCTGGGATCGAGCCCCGCAAGGGGATCCCTGCTTGGCGGGAAGCCTGCTTCTCCCTCTCCCACTCCCCCTGCTCCTGTTCCCTCTCTCGCTGTGTCTCTCTCTGTCAAATAAATAAATAAATAAAATCTTTAAAAAAAAAGTCAGTAATCCTTAGGTTAATCTAGCCATAGAATGATAAATAGAACTTCTAAATATGTAAAAGCCACTGATACCAACAAAAATTCATTGGTCGACTAAACTTTTGTCAGACTCCTGCACTTTCTCTCAGGCCCATCTCTCCACTTCTGCCTTGTAAAATCCAGTTTTATCAAGAACCCTGCTCTGTCAGTTGAACCGGGCGGGCTCCTCATCCTCCACCAAGCCCAGGTGATGTCTGAGATCGCCCTGGCTCGTTTTCAGCACGAATCCTGTTAGGTCTGTTTAGCCAGAATCTTCCTTATCCCTGATGTTTCCTGTTAGGATTTTCCATCCACTGATCCCAGCCCTACTCCTTGATACGAAATTCCCCCTCGCCCATGCTGCGTTGGGAGTTGAACCCCCTCCGTCTCCCCCTACTGTAGAAGTCCCTATGCCCATAGTGATAGCCCCTACTCCATTGAAGAAAGTCTTCCTTACTGTGCTTTCACACGTGTCCCTGATTTTTTTTTTTAACAACGTGTATGGATAAATATCATTAAACCAAAAAATTATAATGCTACTTATACAGCTAGTGCTAGTGCTGCGTAGATGGAAGAAAGGGTCCTTGGGAATCTTCATTTATCTTTCCAGGCCTTCATTACATAGAAAAAAAAATCTGCTAATAGTTACCATTTAATAGTTCTGACTCTACCTTAGTATTTGTTAGTAGTTGCTGCTTTGATGAGAATAGTGTCATCACATTGGGATTTGGTCACCTTGAATTCCATTCAAATTCACGTGGACTAACGTGACCTTAGTTAAGTCAGCATATACCAGGGATCCCAATTTTGTAAATCTATCCTTTATTCTGAAGAAAGTGCCATAAGGTAAATCTCCCGGGTAAATATTATTATGCCTTGGGGCATCTAAGTGGTTTAATCGGTTAAGCATCTGACTCTTCGTTTTGGCTCGGGTCATGATCTCAGGGTCGTGAGATCGAACCCCACATCGGGCTCCGCATCGGGCTCTGTGCTCAGCAGCAGTCTGCTCAAGATTCTCTCTCTCTCTCTCTCTCTGCCTCTGCCCTTCCCTGCTGCATGCTTGCGCGTGCGCACTCTCTCTTTCAAATAAATAAGTAAATCTTTAAAATATATCGTTATGCCTGCAAGGTACAATTACAAATAATATCATAAGATCATTCCCTTGTCTAGATTCTTTCAGCACCTGCAACTTGATTATACTCTTCTTTAACACCTTAATGGTCTGTGAGGACTAATGCAACATCTGGAGGCAACTAATTTAGTTGTACCTGTAAGGTATAGTCATCCTGGGTACTGGGGTCCTTGAGATTATGTGACTTCTAAGAAGGAAATTTAAAGCCTGTCTCCTCCTTACCACTTCTGCTGTTGGTTCAGTATACAAGCCTCTGTGCTGTACCTCGAACTTGCCCGCAGGCGCCCTCCCACCCTTGGTCTTTGCACTTGCTCTTCCTCTCTACTGAAGATTGTTCTCCTCAACCCCCTGACCCTGCCCCCTTAGCCACAGAGCATAGTTTTCTTTGTTTAGGTCTTTGCTCCAGTGTCAGCAAAGCCTTCTTTGACCACCCTATTTTTTTTCTCTAAATTTTTTATTGTTATGTTAATCACCATACATTACATCATTAGTTTGTGATGTAGTGTTCCCTAATTCATTGTTTGTGCATAACACCCAGTGCTCCACGCAGAACGTGCCCTCTTGAATACCCATCACCAGGCTAACCCATCCCCCCACCCTCATCCCCTCCAGAACCCTCAGTTTGTTTTTCAGAGTCCATCGTCTCTCATGGTTCATCTCCCCCTCCAATTTACCCCTTCATTCTTCCCCTCCTGCTATCTTCTTTTTTTTTCTTAACATATATTGCATTATTTGTTTCAGAGGTACAGATCTGTGATTCATCAGTCTTGCACAATTCTCAGCGCTCACCATAACACATACCCTCCCCAGTGTCTATCACCCAGTCACCCCATCCCTCCCACCCCCACTCCAGCAACCCTCAGTTTGTTTCCTGAGATTAAGAATTCCTCACTCATATCAGTGAGGTCATATGATACATGTCTTTCTCTGATTGACTTATTTCACTCAGCATAACACCCTCCAGTTCCTTCCACGTCGTTCCAAATGGCAAGATCTCATTCCTTTTGATGGCTGCGTAATACTCCATTGTATATATATACACCACATCTTCTTTATCCATTCATCTGTCGATGGACATCTTGGCTCTTTCCACAGTTTGGCTATCGTGGACATTGCTGCTATGAACATTGGGGTGCATGTACCCCTTCAGATCCCTACATTTGTATCTTTGGGGTAAATGCCCAGTAGTGCAATTGCTGGATCCTATGGTAGCTCTATTTTCAACTTTTTGAGGAACCTCCATACTGTTTTCCAGAGTGGTTGCACCAGCTTGCATTCCCACCAACAGTGTGGGAGGGTCCCCCTTTCTCCACATCCCCGCCAACATCTTTCGTTTCCTGACTTGTTCATTTTAGCCATTCTGACTAGTGTGAGGTGGTATCTCACTGAGGTTTTGATGTGGATTTCCCTGATGCCGAGCGATGTGGAGCACTTTTTCATGTGTCTGTTGGCCATTTGGATGTCTTCTTTGGAAAAATGTCTGTTCATGTCTTCTGCCCATTTCTTGATTGGATTATTTGTTCTTTGGGTGTTGAGTTTGATAAGTTCTTTATAGATTTTGGATTCTAGCCCTTTATCTGATATGTCATTTGCAAATATTTTCTCCCATTCTGTCGGTTGTCTTTTGGTTTTGTGGACTATTTCTTTTGCTGTGCAAAAGCTTTTTATCTTGATGAAATCCCAATAGTTCATTTTTGCCCTCACTTCCCTTGCCGTTGGCGATGTTTCTGGGAAGAAGTTGCTGCAGCTGAGGTCGAAGAGGTTGCTGCCTGTGTTCTCCTCTAGGATTTTGATGGACTCCTGTCTCACATTGAGGTCTTTCAACCATTTTGAGTCTATTTTTGTGTGTGGTGTAAGGAAATGGTCCAGTTTCATTCTTCTGCATGTGGCTGTCCAATTTTCCCCACACCATTTGTTGAAGAGACTGTCTTTTTTCCATTGGACATTCTTTCCTGCTTTGTCAAAGATTAGTTGACCATGGAGTTGAGGGTCCATTTCTGAGCTCTCTATTCTGTTCCATTGATCTATGTGTCTGTTTTTGTGCCAGTACCATACTGTCTTGATGATGGCAGCTTTGTAATAGAGCTGGAAGTCCGGAATTGTGATGCCGCCAGCTTTGCTTTTCTTTTTCAACATTCCTCTGGCTATTCAGTGTCTTTTCTGGTTCCATACAAATTTTAGGATTATTTGTTCCATTTCTTTGAAAAAAGTGGATTGTATTTTGATAGGGATTGCATTGAATGTGTAGATTGCTCTAGGTAGCATTGACATCTTCACAATGTTTGTTCTTCCAATCCATGAGCATGGAACGTTTTTCCATTTCCTTGTGTCCTCCTCAATTTCTTTCATGAGTATTTTATAGTTTTCTGAGTACAGATCCTTTGCCTCTTTGGTCAAATTTATTCCTAGGTATCTTATGGTTTTGAATGCAATTGTAAATGGGATCGACTCCTTAATTTCTCTCTCTTCTGTCTTGTTGTTGGTGTATAGGAATGCCACTGATTTCTGTGGATTGATTTTACATCCTGCCACTTTACTGAATTCCTGTATGAGTTCTAGCAGTTTTGGGGTGGAATCTTTTGGGTTTTCCACATAAAGTATCATATCATCTGCAAACAGTGAGAGTTTGACTTCTTTGCCGATTTGGATGCCTTTGATTTCTTTTTGTTGTCTGATTTCTGTGGCTAGGACTTCTAATACTACGTTGAATAGCAATTCTGACCACCCTATTTAAAATTGTAAGACTTGGGCACCTGGGTGGCTCAGATGGTTAAGCGTCTGCCTTCGGGTCAGGGCATGATCCCGGGGTCCTGGGATCAAGTCCCGCATTGGGCTCCCTGCTCCTTGGGACCCTGCTTCTCCCTCTGCCTCCCTCTCTCTCTGTCTCTCATGAATAACTAAATAAAATCTTAAAAAAAATTAAAAAATAGATAAATTAAAAATAAATAAATAAATAAATAAAATTGCAAGACTCTCCTCTCCAACATGTCTCATTTCCTCTCCTTGTTTTCCTTTATCTTTTTTTCCTCCCTCCTGTTTTATTTTTCTTTATGGTGTTTATCACTACCTGATATACTGTATATTTCACTAATTTGTTCATTATTATTTGTATCTCTCCATTACAGTATAAGCTCCATTAGGGCAGCACTTTTTGTCATTTTGTTCCCTGTTGCATTTCTAATACCCAGAGTAGTAACTGGTACATAACAGACGCTGAGTAAACATTTACTGAATGAATGAATGAATCAATGAATGATCTTATTAATTTTCATACCATTTCTATGAAGTTATAATAAATGGAGAAACTAGAGTAATAAGTTTCCAACAATTAGTATAAGGAAACTTGTTTTCTGGATGAGCCAAGTTGGAATATAAATTTCCTCAATTAAGTTGAAATTTTTCTGCTTAGTTTATACATCTCATTGAAAAACCGACAGTATTCCTCCGCGCAGGAAAGGTAACCCTGTGAGGTCAGGGATGTGTTAATTAACTTGATTATGGTAATCATTTCACAATATGTGTATGTATCAAATTATCACACATATATATTAATTATATCTCAAATTATATCTTTTTTTAAAGATTTTATTTATTTGACAGTGAGAGACACAGCGAGAGAGGGAATAGAAGCAGAGGGAGTGGGAGAGGGAGAAGCAGGCTTCCTGCGGAGCCAGGAGCCCCATGCGGGGCTCTTTCCCAGGACCCTGGGATCATGACCTGAGCCGAAGGCAGATGCCGAACGACTGAGCCACCCAGGCGCCCCTCAAATTATATCTTAATAAAGCTGGAAAAAAATTTAAAAAATAAACCTACAACACTAACAGTTCATTTCTCATATTTATCATACCTCTTGTGCTATAGTTTTTCATAAATTTTCAAAACATCTTTGGATATGATTTATAATTTTTTTAAAGATTTTATTTATTTATTTGACACAGGGAGAGAGATAGTGAGAGCAGGAACACAAGCAGGAGGAATGGGAGAGGGAGAAGCAGGCTTCCCGCCGAGCAGGGAGCCCGATGCAGGGCTCGATCTCAGGACCCTGGGATCGTGACCTGAGCCGAAGGCAGACACTTAAGGACTGAGCCACGCGGGTTCCCCATATGATTTATAATTTTAATAATAATCAAGGCTGCAGTTCTCAGATGTGTTTGTAAATTGGTAATTTTTTTGGAAATTAAAGAATAAGAAAAGTTGATTAAGTAATGTAATAACAGTATAAAAGAAGTAATGGTTTAGATTAGTTTGAGGTTTTATTTTGATAATTTTATATAATTTGAACTATAAAATATAAAATGTCAAAGGTATTTATTTGGCCAGCAATTTTGGGGACCTTGTTATTTGGCCAGTATGGGTTTTAGGACAATTGAAGCATGGTTAGCAGAATAAACTAATATTTTAGCCTTTAAAAAAAAAGATAGGAAATAGAAAAATTACTATTTTTTCTCATTTTGTCCAAGCTAAATCACTTTCATTTGTATTTATAGGCAAAATCGTCCACATTACAGACCAGTAATCAGCCTCCGTCACAGGTAAGAAGTTCTTAAGTCTAAGTCCCAGGGTTTCAAATAACTTAAAATAAATTTAGGTATACAAGGTTCTTAAAGTATTCCAAATGAAACCTACCCTCTAGAGCTTTGAAGTTACAATATACTTGTTATATGTTTAAGTCTGAAGTACTCCTGGGAGTCTACTTACTGAATTATGCTCTTAGGTACAGCATACCTCCCTTCTGTTTAGCAGGACTGAGATTTGTTATTAAGTTTTATATTTTCAAAATTATGAAATAGTATGTTTTTATGTTTATACATGCAGTGTGTAATAGACTGGTGACCAACTTATTTTATTTTCTCAGAGACCATCCTGGTGGCCCTTCGAGATGTCTCCTGGTGCATTAATTTTTGCTATCATATGGTCTTTTATTGCCCAGTGGTTGGTGCATTTATATTATCAAAGAAGGAGAAGGTAATGTAGTTTTATGATTGACAATAGTTTGCAGAGTCTTATAATCTATAGTAGACAGAGCTTTCAATAGCAGTGAAGAGGATAGGTCTGTTTTATAGATGTATTGTCAGACTGGCCATTCTGTACCGATCCCGAGACTGAACTATCTTGGAAATGATACCTAGTGGATTTCTAGTACCTGTTAGACTTAAAAAAATTAAAGTCTGATGGTTATTTTGGGCTCTTTGCTAACATTAAAGGACCACAGACAATAGGTAGGGAAACAAATAATGCCTGCATGCTCTTTGAACTGGACATTGACATTTCAGAAGACTTTTAGCCTGGTGTTGACTATCTCTAGAAATAGAGATTTTTCTAATTTGAGGGCCAATATTCCAGTTTGGGATGCCAGGAGATACCTCAAATAGGCCTGAGAATAATAGATTGGGATCCTTGAAAGGGCTCTGAGATTGTCTAGGTTAGGAATAACCTGAGGCTCAATCTCTTGGGTTCATTAAAGCATTTTTTTTTAGACACTACGTAAACTGAATTACTTCACATGGCTGGGCATATAGACCATCGTTTACCCCACTCATGGCCTCACTTACTATGTTTTTGGTGTTTTCATCACCATGTCCCATTAAATAACAACAGATGGGGAGAAGAAATAGGATATTTGATAATTTTAAGTGCCATCTCAAATATGTGCAATAGAGACACATTTTTAAAAATCTACAAGTTTAAATAATTATGGGTATGCTGTTCTTCTACCAAAGAACCCAAGTCCCTAATTAACTGTATTTGCTATCAAAAGCGGAAATGAGGCATTCGCCCTTCTCTTCTCTGAAAGGGATAAACAGCACACTAGTTAACGTAAGTGCTCCAGTCATAACACCTGATGGCAGAGAAACCGAAATGCATCGGGATTTGGGTGAATCCTTTTAGTCTTCCCGTTTTCTGCTTATGTTAAGACAGTTTGACTTATGTTCGTAAGAGAACTAAATAAGTTCCGTGGTACATTCATGTTCTTGGAATACACCCGCCCACTTGAAAAAACTTGAGTAGGAGTTCAGAAACAAAAACTGCTCTCACACTGTTATTTACCTCTTTTCTAAGTCATTTTTATAGATGTCATTTCAGCTGTGTGGAAGGTGGGTGGCAGGGTTCGATAAACCTTAGTTTAAGTCCTTTCTTTTCTTCTTTTTACACATTTTACATTTCTCCCATGATGGTCGGGTTTAGTGCTATGCGGTAGTTTTTTTTTTTTTCAGATTTTATTTATTTGAGAGAAAGAGAGTGAACGAGGGAGAGCATGGAGGGGAGCGGGCAGAGGGAGAGGGCGAAGCAGGCTCTCCACTGAGCAGGGAGCCTGACGGGGCTCGATCCCAGGACCCTGGGATCATGACCCGAGCTGAAGGCAGACGCCTAACGACTGAGCCACCCAGGTGCCCCTCACACAGTGTTTTAAATTTTAATTTCCCTAATAAATGGAGAGAAAAAGGACCCAACCTTTTCTCACTATTTCGTAAGAATGCTAGATTGAAGCAGCAGGACACAATGGCACTAAAGTTAGGTGTTGACATAATTGGCAATGTATTTAAAGTTCCTTTTCATGTTTCCTCTGTTGAAAGTTGAGGATTGGAGAGTAGAGAAATTTGGCACAAGACAAAAACCCTAACACTTAACTTGGGTTAATAATTTATGTTATGCTTAAGTTTGCAGCAGCTTATCACTTTATTAACGATGGAAAAAACAATGACTTTGCTTCAGCAGTCACCAAAAATTGCAGTTTTTCCAAAAAGTTTTTTTTTTTTAAAGATTTATTTATTTATTTATTTGACAGAGAAAGACACAGAGAGACAGGGATCACAAGCAGGGGGAGTGGGAGAGGGAGAAGCAGGCTTCCCGCTGAGCAGGGAGCCCGATGTGGGGCTCGATCCCAGGACCCCAGGATCATGACCTGAGCTGAAGGCAAACACTTAATGACTGAGCC
Organism: Eumetopias jubatus; assembly: GCF_037043125.1. Lineage (NCBI taxonomy): Eukaryota > Metazoa > Chordata > Mammalia > Carnivora > Otariidae > Eumetopias > Eumetopias jubatus. The sequence continues at coordinate 57,679,197 of NW_028274814.1, read as the reverse complement.
ACCCAGGCGCCTCCTAAAAGTATTTTTTTAAGATATTCCTTCCTGGTAGACATCTACACCATTTCTCCTAAGTATCCCTTTCGATTACTTACAGATGCCTCTGAATGGAGAAACTCTTACCTATTTTTTTTAAGATTTTATTTATTTATTTGATAGAGATAGGGAGAGGAAGAGCACAAGCAGGTGGAGTGGCAGGCAGAGGGAGAGGGAGAAGCAGGCTCCCCACTGAGGAAGGAGCCTGACGTGGGGCTTGATCCCAGGACCCTGGGATCATGACCTGAGCCGAAGGCAGCCATTTAACCGACTGAGCCACCCAAGCGCCCCACTCTTAACCTATTTTTTTTTTTGATGTAGTGTTCCATAATTCATTATTTGCATATAACACCCAGTGTTCCATGCAGAACGTGCCCTCTTTAATACCCATCACCAGGCTAACCCATCCTCCCACCCCCCTCCCCTCTAGAACCCTCAGCTTCTTTTTCAGAGTCCATCGTCTCTCATGGTTCATCTCCCCCTCCGATTCCTCCCCTTCATTCTTCCCCTCCTGCTATCTTAACCAATTTTCAATACTCTACTTTGTTATTGTTGAATCTTCATCAAGTTTTCAGTATGTTAAGTGTTTAGTCCTTCCAAATTACCCACTATTTAGACTGTGCAACCGCATTTTGTTTTAAAGATTATTTATTTATTAATTTATTTGACAGAGAGAGAGAGAGAGAGAGAGAGAGACAGTGAGAGGGAACACAAGCAGGGGCAGTGGGAGAGGGAGAAGCAGGCTTCCCGCAGAGCAGGGAGCCACACATGGGGCTCGATCCCAGGACCCTGGGACCATGACCTGAGCTGAAGGCAGACGCTTAACGACTGAGCCACCCAGGTGCCCCCGCAACTGCATTTTGATGAGATAGTGGGTTTTTTTTTTTTTTTAAGAATTATTTACTTATTTGTGTGAGAGAGCACACGGAGAGGAGGGGCAGAGGCAGAGGGAGAGAGAGAGAATCCCAAGCAGACTCCCCGCTGAGCGTGGAGTCTGACATGGGGCTTGATCCCAGGCCCTGACCTGAGATCATGAAACTGAGCTAAAATCGAGTTGGATGCTCAACCGACTGAGCCACCCAGGTGCCCTGGATCAGATAGTGTTTTATGTATTATTTGTTCATATATGTAACAAATTAACTGGGGTTGGAGATAGAGCCATATTTGATATGGAAATACGTTTTGGCCTTGAGGGGACTTAGACATCTTTTCATCCGAAAATGTGTAGCAATTTTTTTTTTAAGATTTTATTTATGTATTTGACAGAGAACGACACAGCGATAGAGGGAGCACAAGCATAGGGAGTGGGAGAGGGAGAAGCAGGCTTCCGGACGAACAGGGATCCCGATGTGGGGCTCGATCCCAGGACCCCGGGATCATGACCTGAGCTGAAGGCAGACGCTTAACAACTGAGCCATCCAGGCGCCCAGTGTGTAGCAATTTTTAATCTGACAGGTATATAGGAATGAAAACTAGAGAGCAGTGTGTATGGTTTGCAGGAGATGGGTTCTGTGTTAGAGATGAGGAGAAAGTTCCAGAAATCCAGTTAGACTGGGAAAGGTGTGGAAAGGAGTGGGTATGCCCTATTCTTAATAGGAACCATCCTATGCCTCGACCCCTCATACAGTGTCTGTGGGCTTTCAATAAATGTGTGCTGAGGGCATGACTGAAGGCCCACTATTTGTAGGAGTTCACACGGAAGTACCATATGATATAGAAAGTTTTCTTTCTATTTATTTATTTATTTTAAATGTTTTTTTCCCCTATTTTATTTAATAAATATGCATCTGGGTACAAACACACTGAGAGAGTTCCATATATATGTAAAATAAGTAGCTGTCTATTTGCGGTAAGCTTTTTGAAAAGACGTTTGTTTTGTTTCCTTAAACATTCAAAGTAATGTGTGAGGTCCACTGCTTGATTCCCCCCCCCCCCGCCCCAGTGCAGAAGAATCTAAATTCAAAAGTAAATTACTCATGGGGCGCCTGGGTGGCTCAGTGGGTGAAGCGTCTGCCTTCGGTTCAGGTCATGATCTCAGGGTCCTGGGATCGAGCCCCACATCGGGCTCCCTGCTCAGTGGGGAGTCTGCTTCTCCCTCCCCCTTTGCCTGCCACTCCCCCTGCTTGTGCTCTCTCTCTCTGTCCAGTAAATAAATAACATCTAAAAACAAAATTGTATTATCACTCTGCAGCAGATCAGAAAAAAACCAAAAAACAAAAACATTTTTTCTGAATGTGGTATGAAGAGCAACACCTGCAGACTTCTTGTTCAAAAATTGGCCCTGTGCAGCCTCTGTGGTTCTTCCTCTACCCAGTTACCCAGCCTGACCATTCTAAATAAAATTATCCAGGAGTACAATACTAAAAGCAGCCCTATTAAGTCCAAAAGACTACCCTTAAGCTATTACTTTGAAGGGAAGCATGTCTCTAACCTCTTTTCTTTATCATTCTGCCCAGGTTCATAAATATGCGTGTAGTTTTCTTGGGGCTCTGAGCTTTCAGTAGCAGGTTCTAGCAACTAGGTAGGTGTGGGGAGGATTTCTGCAGGAATACTCTTCAGGTGGAGCCTGAGGCAGATGGTCCTGCCTGGAAAAGTCCAGGTTTCTGAGGAGGGGAAAGAATCCATCAGTCCAGCGGAGCAGATCCTTGAGCAGGCAAGGCGAAAGGCATGTTTCCCTCTACCCTTAATCTGTTGTTTTCTGTAACTTTTCTTATCACACCATACCCTACATTTTGCAAGTTAATTTAAAAAGAAAAAAGGACAAAAAGATCCCAGGAAGAGCCTTGAAAAACATTCTAAAGTTCTGAAAATAGTGATGGGGATTTATGTCTGTTTACCTATTACAGGAGAAGATTGAGGATTAGAGAGTTGTGTGCTTTTTTGTAAATCTGCAAAGGATTTTGTGTAGGAATTTACATCACGTGGGTTGTTAGTAAGTGTCGCTAACTGTTCATGCACCTTCCAGCTAACATTTCTGCTAAAACCTCACTCGGGCTGTTAGTCTTCAGAACCAACCCGCAATTGTGGGACGCCTTGGTGGCTCAGTCAGTTACACATCTGCCTTCAGCTCGGGTCATGATCTTGGGGTCCTGGGATCCAGCCCCAGCCCCACTTTGGGCTCCCTGCTCAGTGGGGAGTCTGCTTCTCCCTCTCCCTCTGCTCCTACCCCCGGCTGGTGCTCTCTGTCTCTGTCTCTCTCTCTCTCTAAATAAATAAATAAAACCTTTAAAAAAAGAAGTACCACCCACAATTCTGTTCTGGCTCCAGGCGCCTTTTTTTTTTCTTCATGACTTGAGGGCTGTCCTTATGTTACATAATATGAAAAATGATCTGCTCATTTAAAATGTCACTCCTGCCAAGGAAGTGTACATAAGAGGTTTTCTACAGAAGATAATGGCTGATGGTATTATCTAAAATATCACTCCTGCCAAGGAGGTTGCATAAGAGCATTTCTACAGAGGTGAGGAATGAATCTGTGATGAGAACGTTCCAGGCATTTTGGCATCTTGAGTTGTGGGGAGAGAATAGAGATTTCACCGCTGTGGGACCTTTCCCAGACCTCAGATCATACGTGAATTGTTTTGTGCTGACAAGCCCACCCTTCTCTGATCACTCGTTCATTCTGCTATCCCTAAAACTTGTCACATTATACCTTTCCAAACTTAGTTTATATATCTCCCTCTCACACCCAAGCTAACCTGAGAGCTCTTCTGAGAGCTGAGAGCCTGCCTCATTTATGTTTGAATCCCCAGTGCTTGGCACAGTGCCCAGAAAGTAATAGACACAAAATATATGTTGATTTTTTTTTTAAGATTTTATTTATTTAGTTGACAGAGAGAAAAGAGCGTATAAGCAGGAGGAGTGGCAGGCAGAGGGAGAGGGAGAAGCAGTCTCCCATCTGAGCAGAGAGCCCAGACCCCAGGACCCTGGGATCATAACCTGAGCCGGAATCAGACACTTAACCAACTGAGCCACCCAGATGCCCCAATATATGTTGATTAAATGAGTAGTCTAGGTTGTATATCTATCAACCTTTTGTAATCTTACTCAGCTTTTTTTGTTTCAGAACTTTTCCAAGTTATAAAATAATTCCCAAAACTCTGAATTGCATTAAGCCAACTAGAAAAGGATGAGAAGTAATTTCTTAAGAACTGTTGGTAATTTTATGGTTTGATTCTGAATGTGAATATTATGGTTATGTTATCGTTCAAAGAATTCTCTGGTATGGATGTGTTTTGTATTCAGGTTGCATTTATATTCATAGGAAATTGGTTTTTACAGAAAACTGAACTGAAGAAAATGGTATTTTCCCCAAGAAGACTACTGGGCCTGAATGACCTCAGAATGAAATGGAACTTCCGTGGAACTCACAAGAAATCTTAGTTTGTGATGATTACACTTCTTTTTGTCGTCAATAGTTTGGTTTGTGTACATATATACATATATATATATTTTGCACTACACAAATGATAACATTTTAAGGACTAATATTGCTGATACTTGAATCATTAATCTCACCTAGGTTATAAGTAGCATACATAGATTTGCCCTACCCTTGAACTTGAAGGACATTAAATTATTAATTATTGTTTGGTAACATGTTTACTTGATTATCTCCCATAGAGAACTATAAGCTGCTTTTCCAAGGTATAGTTGTGATAATGAGATGAGATTTGTAACTGGATATTTTTAATTTTCTAAATCAACTATGAGAAAGAATGCAAACCAGGAGTGAATTTCAAATGAGATTAAATCAACTTTCTGTCTTAGTCACTGAATTGCCATGCCAAGGACTAGAAAACTGCTGGAAGAATCTTCTCCACATCCACTCCGTGGGCTGCCCCGAATCCCTCCTGGGCATTCACAACGCTGACTTTAGTGTTTAGGCGCCCTTATTACAAAGTAGAGCCCTACATCCGAGGCGTACTTTTTCCAAACGAACGCAGACTAGACATAACCTGCTGACAGGAATGATGAAGAATCGGCTGCAAGTAGGCCTGGAAGTACACTCTGAGCCTGTAGCTCATTGGTAAGATTTTCTCCAGCCGTATACATTTATTCCTTTGTAATCGCTTTTCTGTAACTGAGGATATCTTGTTTCTGCTTCATAGGGTGCTTTGAAATATAAAATGAAAACTTATTTATACTGTTTTTACAAAGGTCAAAAAGGAAACACATGAAAATCACTTTTCTGCAACTGGTAAACTACGCAGACTGGACTCCTAACCTCTTAGTGCCTCCGTTTTTCTCTCATTCAAAGGCATATAATTCAGTTACTTGCTTCATTTTTTCCCTAAATAACTAGAGATCCGTTTTCCCTTCGGGGTATAATATTTGAGATATACCTATTTCACAGGGGTAATGGAAGGATTCGCAGGCTAGCAGGCCATATGCTTCCATATGAGTAAGGCACACCCAACTAACGTAAACTTAAATGTCCCCCGTTTAGACTAAAAAGAAGACTGTAATTTAGAACCTTGAAGGCTTTGTTTGGAATTATTCTTCCTATATACCTTCCAAAACTCCACTTATTTAGATGTACCTTGTAGTGTAAAAATTTCTCTCATTCAAAGGCATAGTAGCAAATAATTTTTAAGCATTCTTGGTATGTATGATATTGGGTTAAGCATCATGTGTTCAGAGTGTTTTCAGTAAGAAAGTAATCCATCCGTAGGATAGAGGGTGGTTCTTTGTTTGCTTGAAGAAAAAAGTATAAGAACATAATTTGCTTTCCCCAGACTCTTTTTTCCTTTTTTTTCATGTAACTTGGTGTTTTTTATTTTTTAATCACATCTTGACTAAAATGTGTCTATCTAAAGGGATTACTAATATTTGCTTTTTAAAAACTGTTCTCTAGTTATTTGGGGAAAAAAATGAAGCAAGTAACTGAATTGTATGTAAGAATAACATTTAAACCTGTGGATCAGGGATTATTTTCAAAAATTAGATATCAATTTGGTATCAGAAAATGGTGGCTTTTCTCTTTAGTAAGTCAGTTAACTAAATGCCAATTAAGAATGGAAGCAGAGGTGATTCATTACAGGCACTGGGAGGTGACTGACTCCTAGGGATAACCATTTGTATCCTATTCCAAAGTCTTATTTTATAATTTGAAAAGCACTTTGCACACAGTTCTTGTATATACAAGTAAAGATGTAATTATGGGATATAGTATGACTGCTTTGTTTAATAAGAGCCTCATTTAAAATTTTAAATTGACAGCTGGTTTTTTTTAATGATCTACTTCTTTTCTGTTTCTTTATTGTAAAACTACGTTAAAAATAAAAGGTTAATGAGAAGTGCTATGGTTTTTATTACTTGTTACTGCTAGAAGTACATTGATTATAAAGGATTAAACGAGCAGAAATTGTGGGAATTCATAGAACGTAATCATGCCTCTTTCGGAATAAAGCCATGCTATTACATACAATTTCATAAAAGTCCCAACGTGGGATAAAGTAGAACTCCTTTAGTCATTTGGTTAAGAATGTTATTGATCCAGTCAAAGTCTCAGTTTCCATTCTTTCACCAAATAGCTAGCTTCCCCCAGCCACTCAGTGCACCCTTAATCAGCGAAGACATCTTAAATACACACAGTTGGTCTTAGGTGGAATATGGTGAGAGAAGTTTGTGTTTTTTGGTTTGTTTTGTTTTGTTTTTTCCTAAAGATTTTATTTATTCATTTGAGAGAGAGAGAGAGAGAGCGCACAAAGCGGGGAGGGGAGGGAGAGGGAGAAGCAGGCTCCCAGCCGAGCAGGGCGCCCGACGCGGGACTCGATCCCAGGACCCTGGGATCATGACCTGAGCCGAAGGCAGACGCTTAATGACTGAGCCACCCAGGCGCCCCAGCTTATTTCTTTTTAGCACTGACTCATATTTGATCGTATGGATGCACCACAGTTTATTTATCCTTCCACCTATTGAAGAACATCTTGGTTGCTTCCAAATTTTAGCACTTATGAATAAAACTGCTGTAAACGACTGTGTGCAGGTTTTGTGTGGTCATACTCATTTGGGTAAATACCAAGGAGCATGATTGCTGGATCACATGGTAAAGTATGTTAGGTTTTTTTGGGGGGGGTAGTGGAGAGAGAGCATGAGCGGGGTGGGGAGGGGCAGAGAGAGAAGGAGAGAGAGAAAATCCCAAGCAGGCTCCACGGCCAACACATTTCCCAATGTGGGGCTTGATCCCACAACCCTGAGACCACGACCTGAGCCAAAATGAAGAGTTAGATGCTCACCGACTGAGCCACCCAGGTGCCCCAGTATGTTTAGTTTTATAAGAAAGTGCCAAAATGTCTTCCAGAGTGGCTGTACTATTTTGTATTCCGACTAGTAATGAACAAGAGTTCTCGTTTCGTGTCTTTGCCAGCATTTGGTGATGTCAGTGTTTTGGATTTGAGCTGTTCTGAAGGGTGTGCAGTGGCATCTCGAGGTTTCATTCTCTTTCTCTTTGAATTATAGCCTGTAAGGTTGATACTCTAGAGATCTGGGCCATCTATCCTGCAACTTGGAGGAGGCTGAGATAATAAGGCCAACATCTGGACCTAAGAACTTAGACCCCAGTCAGATACAGTGAATTCAAGTGAACTCTGAAAACACTACCCCTCTCTTTATACAATTTGTTTACATGGATTAATAAATTTCCCTTGTTACTTAAGGTAGTTTCAGTTAGGTTTCTGACACTTGCAGCCGGAGACCTGACTACTGTAGGCACCTCTTGATTCTCCGGACGGATGTGGTGTGCAGGCTTTGGAGCTGGACTGTCTAGGTTAGAATTGTTTGCAGTTATGGGAAAATCACTTAAAACTTGTGTTTCAGTTTCCTTGTATATAAAATTTGGATAATAATGTCATAGGGTTAATACATGTAGTATACAGAGAACAGTGCTCAGGACCCGGTAAGTACTTAGTAACTGATAGCTATTCTGCTGGCACTATCCTTTTGATTATTTCACTATCAGTCCTTTTACAGAGGTAGGACGAGAAGACATAAAATCCAATTCCCTTTCACAGGTTTTGAAAGTGCTATAAAAAAGATAGATACTGGAAATGTCAGTGCAAGGGTACAGACTTTTATTTATTTATTTATTTTTTAAACAAGAGCCAGTCTCCTCCACTTATCCTCTGGATATGATCCCTTTCCTCAAGGATTTTTACCATATTTTTCTTCCCCAGAAGCAACTCCTTTCATCACTTTTGGTTGATTTTGGGGGGGGTACTTACCTCCAAGGTCCTAAATAATATGTTTGAACTGCTATTCTTTGATCCTTGTGTTAGGAATTGTTTACTTCCCACTACCGAACTTGAAGATCTCATTCTTTTTCCTTCCTTTACATTCATTGCTCACGTGTATCCTTTTCATTTCCCCACCTTTGAAATACCGCTCGTCAAAACTGAAGGGTCTAGGATTTTATGCTACCTGGAAGCTAGCAAGTTTGCCTGGCACAGTTTTATGGATGCTAGTAGAACGAAGGAGGGTTTATTATACATAGCAATATTAGCAGCGAGAGTATCGGCATTTTGGTACTGGTGCTCCCAGCCCCAAGCCCCACAGGGTGACACAGGAGGTCAGATGGCACCTGCACATGCAGTGGGGGTGCCTTACAGGAGAGGAGCCCTGACTTTAGGGAATGCGAATCTTTTATTTTTTTAGAAGATTTTATTCATTTGACAGAGAGAGACACAGCGACAGAGGGAACACAAGCAGGGGGAGTGGGAGAGGGAGAAGCAGGCTCCCCGCAGAGCAGGGAGCCCGATGCGGGGCTCGATGCGGGGCTCGATCCCAGGACCCTGGGATCATGACCTGAGCCGAAGGGCGACGCTTAACGACTGAGCCACCCAGGCGCCCCAGGAGTATTCTTTTCTTTATACTATACTACATGCAATATCCTTTAAAATCTCTCTGGGGATACTAATGATAATACTTTTGAAGTTTTCTCTCTGTGTGTAGACTGTTGCCCTCATTACTTTTTCTCCAAATTGTTTTGGTCTATATAGTTAAAAAGACTTTCCTCAGGTATCCACTAATCTTGGTTGTTTGCTCATATTTGTGAGTAAGAGACTACAAAGCTGATTGGAGGCTCTCAGTGGGGCTTAGATACACTAGGCTTCACTGAAGGGCTTTCTGTATAAGCCGTTTAAAGTTGGGGAACATCCATGTCACATCTTTGGATTTCTTTTTTTTTTTTCTTTTAAGTAAACTCTATATCTTAATTGGGGTTCGAACTCATGACCTGGAGATCAAGAATCACATGCTCTGCTGACTGAGCTAGCCAGGTGCCCCATCTTTGGATATTTTTAAAGATCTCTTGAGCTGGTTAAATTCCTGATAACGCTCTACTAATCTCTTGCCTAGAGGGTTAGATCATTTCTATCTACATTCTGGGAGCTGACTGAGGGTCGGGGTTAGAGGGCTGGGGGTCTTTTTTTTTTTTAAGATTTTATTTATTTATTTGTCAGCGACAGAGAGAGACCATGAGCAGGGGGGTGGCAGAGGCAGAAGCAGGCTTCCCACCGAGCAGGGAGCCCGATGCGGGGCTCGATCCCAGGACCCTGACATCATGACCTGAGCTGAAGGCAGACGCTTAACCGACTGAGCCACCCAGGCGTCCCATGGGCTGGGGGGTCTTGGCATTTGGAGTACATCTTCGCTTAAAGCCCATTTTAGTGCCATTATTGTATTAGAGACCCAACAGAAACGGCAGATTCATTTGGATATGTTGAGGAGAGTGTAACAAAGAGCCTATTTATACAGGAATGGGTAGGGCATAAGGAAACCACAAGGAATAGTTTAGTGCTATGTCAGTTTGCTAGGGCTGCCACAACAAAGTACCATAGACGAGGTGGCGAAAACAACCTAGTAGTAAAGCCCATTTATTTTCTCACAGTCTGGAGTTTACAAGTCCAAGGTCAGCATATTGACAGGATTGATTTCTTTTGCGGTCTCTCTCCTTGGCTTTTAGGTGGCCATCTTTCGCCTGCAACTTCACACAGTGTAAGCTCTGTATTTGTGTCCTACTCTAGTTTTCTTTTTCTAAAGATTTTATTTATTTATTCGACAGAGACAACGATAGAGTATAAGCAGCGGGAGCGGGAGAGGGAGAAAGAGGCTTCCGCGGAGTCGGGAGCCCGACGCGGGGCTCGATCCCAGGACCCCCGAGATCACGACCCCAGCCGAAGGCAGACGCCCAACCATCTGAGCCACCCAGGCGCCCCCTACTCTCCTTTTCTTATAAGGACGCAGTAATTATTATATGAGTTATATGAGGCCACCCTAATGGCCTCATTTAACTTAACTCCCTCTTTAAAGACTCAATCTCCAAAAACACTTACAGTCTGAGGTCCTGAAGGTTAGGACTTCAACATACGAATTTTGGGATGACACAGTTCAGATCATAACAAGTACCTTCGGAGGTAATAACAGTAGGTCTCCAGTGATAAGGGGAAGGAGCATTATCAGATGCCACAGACAGATTGGTACTGTGGAGACAGTTACTTTACAAGAGCTGAAAACTGGTCAAGAGGCGACCAGCCTACCTGGACCTACAGGGAAGAAAGTGTGGGAATCAGTCTTCCAACCTCCCTCTTTTCCTTCCCTGGGATCTCCTGGTCATACTCCCCGGTAGCCAAATCTAACCGGAAGCCAGAGTATAGGGCCATCTGTTGATGTAGCCAACACTAGTCAGCTTCCCAGGACACACAGCAGGCTGGAGAAGGGTGGAAGGGGATCTGGAGGGGCAAATGAAAGATCTACAGCACAGTCAGTACCCCTGCTTTCGTGTGTGCTTGGGATCCTCTCTGTTTGCCTATAAAGAGGAAAATCCCACACTATTTGGCAAGAGGAAGGGAGGGCATATTTAGAAGGGTGTGTGCAGTTGGGGAGGAGATCTACGATTTGGCTTCTAATATGGAATTCAAGGAATTATTTTAACCACTCCTTTTGACCCTTACTTTGGGATGTTTCTGGTGCCTACACCTGACTGAACCTATTCGAGGACTTTTGTAGTGTAAATTGGATTTACTTTTGGCTATCTCCAAGACGCACTGAGGATTTCGTTTCCTAAGTTTTTACTACTCACCCATTTATTTTTAAAAATTTTTTATTTAAATTCCTGTTAGCTAACATACAGTGTAATATTAGTTTCTGGTGCACAATGTAGTGATTCAACTTTTTGGTACATCACCCGGTGCTCATCACAGCAAGTGCCCTCCTTCATCTCCACCACCTATTCCACGCATGCCCCGCCCACCTCCTCTCTGCTAACCATCTGGGTGGTCTCTGTAGTTAAGAGTCTGTTTCTCGGTCTCTTCATCTCCCTTTCCCATTTGCTTGTTTGTTTTGTTTCTTTTTTTTATTAAAAGATTTTATTTATTTATTCATGAGAGACAGAGAGAGAGAGAGAGAGAGAAGCAGAGGGAGAAGCAGGCTCCCCACTGAGCATGGAACCCAATGCGGGACTCGATCCCAGGACCCTGGGATCATGACCTGAGCCGAAGGCAGACGCTTAACCATCTGAGCCACCCAGGCACCCTGTTTTGTTTCTTAAATTCCACGTATGAGTGAAATCATATGGTATTTGTCTTGACTGAGTTATTTCACTTGGCATAATACTCTCTAGTTCTATCCACATCGTTGCAAATGCCAAGATCTCATTCTTTTTTGTAGCTGAGTAATGTTCCTCCCTCCCTCCCTCTCTCTCTCTCTCTCTGATGTGGAAATGGAGAAAGATGTGGAATATCACCACATCTTTCTCCATTCATCAATCAGTGGACTCTTGGGCTGTTTCCATAATTTGGTTATTGTAAATAATGCTGCCATAAACATAGGGGTGCAATAGCCCTTTGAATTAGTATTTTTGTATTCTTTGGGTAAATTCCTAATAGTGCAGTTGCTAGATCATAGGATAGTTCTATTTTTAACTTTTTGAGGAACCTCTATACTGTTCTTCAGAGTGGTTGTACCAGATTGCATTCCCACCAACAGCATAAGAGCGTTCCCCTTCCTCCACATCCTCACCAACACCTGTTGTTTTTTGTGTTGTTGATTTTAGCCATTCTGGCAGGTGTGAGGTGGTATCTTATTGTAGTTTTGATTTGTATTTCCCTGATGATGAGTGATGTTGAGCATCTTTTTACGTCTGTTGGCCATCTGGATGTCTTCTTTGGAAAAATGTCTATTCATGTCTTCTGCCCATTTTTAATTTGGATTATTTGTTTTTTGGGTATTCAGTTGTATCAGTTCTCTATATATTTTGAATACTAACCCTTTATCAGATATGTCATTTGCAAATATCTTTTCCCATTCAGTGGGTTGCCTTTTAGATTTGTTAATTGGTTTCTTCGCTGTGCAGGTTTTATTTCGCTGTAGTCCCATTAGTTTATTCTTTGGTTTCCCTTGCCTTTGGAGACATATCTAGAAAGAAGTCGATATAGCGGATGTCAAAGGGGATACTGCCTGTGTTCTTTTCTAGGATTTATATACTTTCAGGTCTCACAGTTAGGTCTTTATTCCATTTTGAATTCTTTTTTAAAAAATTTTTTATTATGTTAATCACCATACATTACATCATTAGTTTGTGATGTAGTGTTCCATGATTCATTGTTTGTGCATAACACCCAGTGCTCCACGCAGAATGTGTCCTCTTTAATACCCATCACCAGGCTAAACCATCCCCCCACCCCCTCCCCTCTAGAACCCTCAGTTTGTTTTTCAGAGTCCATCGTCTCTCATGGTTCGTCTCCCCCTCCGACTTACTCCCCTCCATTTTTCCCTGCCTGCTATCTTCTTCTTCTTTTTTTTTCTTAACATATATTGCATTATTTGTTTCAGAAGTACAGATCTGTGATTCAACAGTCTTGCACAATTCACAGTGCTCAGCATAGCACATACCCTCCCCAATGTCTATCACCCAGACACCCCATCCCTCCCACCCCACCGCCACTCCAGCAGCCCTCAGTTTGTTTCCTGAGATTAAGAATTCCTCATATCAGTGAGGTCATATGATACACGTCTTTCTCTGATTGACTTATTTCACTCAGCATAACACCCTCCAGTTCCAACCACGTTGTTGCAAATGGCAAGATCTCATTCCTTTTGATGGCTGCATAATATTCCTTTGTGTATATATACACCACATCTTCTTTATCCATTCATCTGTCGATGGACATCTTGGCTCTTTCCACAGTTTGGCTATTGGGGACATTGCTGCTATAAACATTGGGGTGCACGTACCGCTTCGGATCCCTACATTTGTATCTTTGGTGTAAATACCCAGTAGTGCAATTGCTGGATCGTATGGTACCTCTATTTTCAACTGTTTTCTTTTGCTGTGCAAAAGCTTTTTATCTTGATGAAATCCCAATAGTTCATTTTTGCCCTCACTTTCCTTGCCTTTGGCGATGTTTCTAGGAAGAAGTTGCTGCGGCTGAGGTCGAAGAGGTTGCTACCTGTGTCCTCCTTTAGGATTTTGATGGACTCCTGTCTCACATTGAGGTCTTTCAACCATTTTGAGTCTATTTTTGTGTGTGGTGTAAGGAAATGGTCCAGTTTCATTCTTCTGCATGTGGCTGTCCAATTTTCCCCACACCATTTGTTGAAGAGACTGTCTTTTTTCCATTGGACATTCTTTCCTGCTTTGTCAGAGATTAGTTGACCATGGAGTTGAGGGTCCATTTCTGGGCTCTCTATTCTGTTCCATTGAACTATGTGTCTCTTTTTGTGCCAGTACCATACTGTCTTGATGATGGCAGCTTTGTAATAGAGCTGGAAGTCCGGAATTGTGATGCCGCCAGCTTTGCTTTTCTTTTTCAACATTCCTCTGGCTATTCGGGGTCTCTTCTGGTTCCATACAAATTTTAGGATATTTGTTCCATTTCTTTGAAAAAAGTGGATGGTATTTTGATGGGGATTGCATTGAATGTGTAGATTGCTCTAGGTAGCATTGACATCTTCACAATGTTTGTTCTTCCAATCCATGAGCAGGGAACGTTTTTCCATTTCTTTGTGTCTTCTTCAATTTCTTTCATGAGTATTTTATAGTTTTCTGAGTACAGATCCTTTTCCTCTTTGGTCAAATTTATTCCTAGGTATCTTATGGTTTTGGGTGCAATTGTAAATGGGATCGACTCCTTGATTTGCCTCTCTTCTGTCTTATCATTGGTGTATAGGAATGCCACTGATTTCTGTGCATTGATTTTATATCCTGCTACTTTACTGAATTCCTGTATGAGTTCTAGCAGTTTTGGGGTGGAGTCTTTTGGGTTTTCCACATACAGGATCATATCATCTGCAAAGAGTGAGAGTTTGACTTCCTTCTGCCGATTTGGAAGCCTTTGATTTCTTTTTGTTGTCTGATTTCTGTGGCTAGGACTTCTAATACTACGTTGAATAGCAGTGGTGATAGTGGACATCCCTGCCGCGTTCCTGACCTTAGGGGAAAAGCTCTCAGCTTTTCCCCACTGAGGATGATATTCGCTGTAGGTTTTTCATAGATGGCTTTTATGATATTGAGGTATGTACCCTCTAACCCTATACTCTGAAGAGTTTTGATCAAGAAAGGATGCTGTACTTTGTCAAATGCCTTTTCTGTATCTATTGAGAGGATCATATGATTCTTGTTCTTTCTTTTGTTAATGTATCGTATCACGTTGATTGATTTGCGGATTTTGAACCAACCTTGCAGCCCAGGGATAAATCCCACTTGGTCATGGTGAATAATCCTTTTAATGTACTGTTGGATCCTATTGGCTAGTATTTTGGTGAGAATTTTTTCATCCACGTTCATCAAGGATATGGGTCTGTAATTCTCCTTTTTGATGGGGTCTTTGCCCGGTTTTGGGATCAAGGTAATGGTGGCCTCATAAAATGAGTTTGGAAGTTTTCCTTCCATTTCTATTTTTTGGAACAGTTTCAGGAGAATAGGTATTAGTTCTTCTTTAAATGTTTGGTAGAATTCCCCTGGGAAGCCATCTGGCCCTGGGCTTTTGTTTGTTTGGAGATTTTTGATGACCGCTTCAATTTCCTTAGTGGTTATAGGTCTGTTCAGGTTTTCTATATCTTCCTGGTTCAATTTTGGTAGTTGATACATCTCTAGGAATGCACCCATTTCTTCCAGGTTATCTAATTTGCTGGCGTAGAGTTGCTCATAATATGTTCTTATAATTGTTTGTATTTCTTTGGTGTTGGTTGTGATCTCTCCTCTTTCATTCATGATTTTGTTGATTTGGGTCATTTCTCTTTTCTTTTTGATAAGTCTGGCCAGGGGTTTATCAACCTTGTTAATTCTTTCAAAGAACCAGCTCCTAGTTTCGTTGATCTGTTCTACTGTTCTTTTGGTTTCTAGTTCATTGATTTCTGCTCTGATCTTTATTATTTCTCTTCTTCTGCTGGATTTAGGCTTTATTTGCTGTTCTTTCTCCAGCTCCTTTAGGTGTAGGGTTAGATTGTGTATTGGAGACCTTTCTTGTTACTTGAGAAAGGCTTGTATTGCTATATACTTTCCTCTCAGGACTGCCTTTGCTGTATCCCAAAGATTTTGGACAGTTGTGTTTTCATTTTCATTGGTTTCCATGAATTTTTTTAATTCTTCTTTAATTTCCTGGTTGACCCATTCCTTCTTTAGTAGGATGCTCTTTAGCCTCCATGTATTTGAGTTCTTTCCAACTTTCCTCTTGTGATTGAGTTCTAGTTTCAAAGCATTGTGGTCTGAAAATATGCAGGGAATAATCCCAATCTTTTGGTACCAGTGGAGACCTGATTTGTGACCTAGGATGTGATCAATTCTGGCGAATGTTCCATGGGCACTAGAGAAGAATGTGTATTCCGTTGCTTTGGGATGGAATGTTCTGAATATGTCTGTGAAGTCCACTTGGTCCAGTGTGTCATTTAAAGTCTTTATTTCCTTGTTGATCTTTTGCTTAGATGATCTGTCCATTTCAGTCAGGGGTGTGTTAAAGTCCCCCACTATTATTGTATTGTTGTCAATGTGTTTCTTCGCTTTTGTTATTAATTGCCTTATATAATTGGCTGCTCCCATGTTAGGGGCATAGATATTTACAATTGTTAGATCTTCTTGTTGGATAGACCCTTTAAGTAGGATATGGTGTCCTTCTTCATCTCTTATTACAGTCTGTGGTTTAAAATCTAATTTGTCTGATAGAAGGATTGCCACCCCAGCTTTCTTTTGGTGTCCATTAGCATGGTAAATGGTTTTCCACCCCCTCACTTTCAATGTGGGGGTGTCTTTGGGTCTAAAATGAGTCTCTTGTAGACAGCATATTGATGGGTCTTGTTTTTTCATCCAATCTGATAGCCTGTGTCTTTTGATTGGGGCATTTATCCCATTTACATTCAGGGTAACTTTTGAATGATATGAATTTAATGCCATTGTATTGCCTGTAAGGTGACTGTTACTGTATATTGTCTGTGTTCCTTTCTGATCTATGCTGCTTTTAGGCTCTCCCTTTGCCTAGAGGACCCCTTTCAATATTTCTTATAGGGCTGGTTTCGTGTTTGCAAATTCCTTTAGTTTTTGTTTGTCCTGGAAACTTTTTATCTCTCCTTCTATTTTCGGTGACAGCCTAGCTGGATATAGTATTCTTGGCTGCGTATTTTTCTTGTTTAGTGCTCTGAAGATATCGTGCCAGTCCTTTCTGGCCTGCCAGGTCTCTGTGGATAAGTCTGTTGCCAATCTAATGTTTTACCATTGTAGGTTACATATCTCTTCTCCCGAGCTGCTTTCAGGATTTTCTCTTTGTCTCTGAGACTCGTAAGTTTTACTATTAGATGTCGGGGTGTAGACCTATTTTTATTGATTTTGAGAGGGGTTTTCTGTGCCTCCTGGATTTTGATGCCTGTTTCCTTCCCCACATTAAGGACGTTCTCTGATATAATTTGCTCCAATATACCTTCTGCCCCCCTCTCTCTTTCTTCTTCTTCTGGGATCCCAATTATTCTAATGTTGTTTCTTCTTATCGTATCGCTTCTCTCTCGAATTCTGCCCTCGTGATCCTGTAGTTGTTTTTCTCTCTTTTTCTCAGCCTCTTTATTTTCCATCATTTGGTCTTCAATATTGCTGATTCTCTCTTCTGCATTTATCCTAGCAGTTAGTGCCCCCATTTTTGATTGAACCTCATTAATAGTCTTTTTGATTTCAACTTGGTTAGATTTTAGTTCTTTTATTTCTCCAGAAAGGGTTTCTCTAACAACTTCCACGCTTTTCTCAAGCCCAGGTAGTATCTTTAAAGGCATGATTCTGAACTCTAGGTCCGACATCGTACTAATGTCCGTATTGAGTAGGTCCCTGGCAGATGGTACTACCTCTTGTTCTTTTTGCTGAGGTGATTTTTTTCATCTTGTCATTTTGTCCAGAGGAGAATAGATGAAGGAGATAACAAAATGCTAATAGGTTAACAACGTCCCCAGCAAATATACTCTATACAAATCAGAAAAGACCTGAAACCAGGGGAAAAGAAAGGGAAAGAAAGAAAAAAGAAAGAGAAAAAAAAAGAGAAAGAAAAAGACAAAACCAAACAAAAACAGAATAAAATTAAAAGAACAGAATATGATTAAATATGATCAGGCTAGTGCACAGATCAGTGCCACACACTAGATTTTGGGCATATTTTGGTCTGTTAGAAGAAAGTGCCTCCTAAAATTTTAAAGGAAGAAAGACTTATATATGTACAAAATAAGGGTTGATACAATGAAGGGATGGAAGATGACTGTAAAGATGAAAAGTATAAAAGATTTTTTAAAAGGAATTGATAACATAATAAGTTGTTTGAAAAAAGAAAGAAGATTTAAAAAAGAAAAAAAAAAGGGAGAGAATATGATCAGGCAGGAGACTAGAACAAAGCCATACACTAGTGATTTAGGGTATATTTTGATCTGTTACAAGATACTGTATCTCAAAATTTTAAAGAGAGAAC
Organism: Eumetopias jubatus; assembly: GCF_037043125.1. Lineage (NCBI taxonomy): Eukaryota > Metazoa > Chordata > Mammalia > Carnivora > Otariidae > Eumetopias > Eumetopias jubatus. Next base: position 57,661,234 of record NW_028274814.1, on the reverse strand, counting down.
AACTTATATATATATATGCCAAAAATATGGGTAACTACTATGATGGGATAAAATATGATTCTAAAAATGAAAAATAAAAACATGTTTTTTTAAAAAAGGGATTGATAAGATGTTGGTTGAAAAAGGGAAAAAGAAAAATTAAAAAAAACAGTTAAAATATTAACTTTGAAAAACTAATGATTCGTGGTAAAAAAGCCATGAATTCTATGTGCAGTATTCCCCTAGCGCTGGAGTTCTCCCGTTCTCCTTGATCGGTAAACTTGGTCTTGGCTTGCTGGCTGTTCGTGCTGATCTTCTGGGGGAGGGGCCTGTTACCGTGGTTCCCAAATGTCTTTGCTGGAGGCGGAATTGCCCCGCCCTTGTGGGTCCGGGCTAAGCAATCTGCTCCGGTTTGCTCTCAGGAGCTTTTGTTCCCTGCAAGCTCTCCGTACAGCTTTGGAGGCCCAGAGTGAAAATGGTGGCCTCCCAATCTCCACCCGGAGGAGCTGAGAAATCAGGGCCCCGCTCCTCAGTGCGCCCCCAGAGAAAAGCAGTCACTGCCGTCTCCCCGGTCTCCGGCCACACTCCATGCTCACCCAGCCTGTGACCGAGTGTTTCTATCTCTGGTACCCGACCCCGTGTGGAGTCTCCAAACCCAGCAGATCCCTGTGGTGCGTTCCCGCGCCGCTCCTCCCAGGGAAGGAAGGGGAGTCTCCCCGGATCTGCCACCTGTTGGGTCCCTGCTGGAGGAGCAGTGGCACGACTGGGCCGCGAATCACAGTTTATGGCAACCCCGAGCTGAGAGCCCGCGCCTCAGCTCCGTCTCTGCAGCCGGCGTCGCCGCTCCGATACCTGGGAGCTCTGCCGCACTCAGGCACCCCTGGTCTTTCTGTGACCCTGAGAGTCCTGAGACTACACTGTCCCGCGAGGGTTCCACCGCCCCGCTTAGCCACTGGAACGACGTCCTTCAGCGGAGCCGACTTCCAAAAGTTCCGATTTTGTGCTCCGCGGCTCTATCACTTGCCAGAAGCGGCCAAAGGAGGCCCCCTGCCCCGCCGTCTATCCTCCCGAATATTGCCTCGGATTCACTTCTCCGCACGTCCTACCTTCCAGAAAGTGGTCGCTTTTCTGTTCAGAGTTGTTGCTATTCTTCTCTTCGATCTCCTGTTGAGTTCGTAGGTGTGCAGAATGGTTTGATCCCTATTGAGCTGAATTCCTGAGACCAGACGAAATCCAGGTCTCCTACTCCTCTGCCATCTTACTCCGCTCCCATTTTGAATTCGTTTTTGTCTATGGTGTAAGAAAGTGGTCCAGTGTCATTCTTTTCCATGGTGTTGTCCAGATTTCCCAACACCCTTTATTGAAGAGGCTGTCTTTTTCCCACTGGATATACTTTCCTGCCTTGTTAAAGATTAATTGACCATATAGTTGTGGGTTCATTTTTGTGTTTTCTCTTCTGTTCCATCGATCTATGTGTCTATTTTTGTGCCAGTACCAGTACATGTTTTGATTGTAATATAACTTGAAGTCCAGAATTGTGATGCCTCCCACTTTGTTTTTCCTTTTTAACATTGCTTTGGCTATTTGGGGTCTTTTGTAGTACCATACAAATTTTAAGATTGTTTGTTTTAGCTCGGTGAAAAATGCTTTTCATATTTTGATAGGGATTGTATTAAATGTGTAGATTGCTTTGGGTAGTGTAGACATTTTATCAATATTTGTTCTTCCAATCCGTGAACATGGAATGTCTTTCCATTTCTTTCTGTCATCTTCAATTTAATCAGTGTTTTATAGTTTTCAGAGTACAGGTCTTTCACCTCTTTGGTTAGGTTTGTTACTAGGTATCTTCTTATCTTTGGTGCAATTGTAAATGGGATTGATTTCTTAATTTTTCTTTCTGTTGCTCCATTATTGGTGTATAGAAATCACCTGGGTGGCTCAGTCAGTTAAGCAAATGCCTTCAGCTCAGGTCATGATCCCGGGGTCCTGGGACTGAGCCCCACGTCTGGCTCCCTGCTCAGCAGGGAGCCTGCTTTTCCCTCTCCCTCTGCCACTGCCCCTGCTTGTGCTCTCTCTCAAATAAATAAAATCTTTCAAAAAAAAAAGATTCATTTTTATTGCTTTTATGTTTCCTGCTTCTATACTGTCATTTTTGGTCTCTCCTTTCCAATCAAAAAGTACCCTGTAATATTTCTTACATGGCTGGTTTAGTGGCCACAAACTCCTTTAGTTTTGTCTGGAAACTCTTTAGCTCTCATTCTATTCTGAATGATAGCCTTGCTGGATAGAGTATTCTTGGCTGCAGATTTTTTCCACTCAGCACTTGGAATTTATCACACCACTCCCTTCTGGCTTGCCAAGTTTTTGTTGAAAAACGTCTTGCTAGCCTTATGGGTTTTTCCTTGAAGGTTAATGACTTTTTTTGTCGCTTTTAAGATATTTTTATCACTATATTTTGCAAATGTAATTACAATATTTCTTGGTGTGGGCCTCCTTTTGTTGATTTTGATGGGAGTTCTCTTTGCCTCCTAGATCTGCATGTCTATCTCCTTCTCCAACTTAAGGAATTTTTCACCTATTATTTCTTCAAATAAATTTTCTGCCCCCTTTTCTCTTTTTCTTCTGGGGATCCTATAATGCAAATATTATTACATTTGGTGGAGTCACGGAGTTCCCTAACTCTAGTCTCATTTGGCGTGATTCTCTCTCGTTTGTTCAGCTTCATTGCTTTCCACTGCTTTGTCTTCTGGGTCACTAATTCATTCCTCTGCTTCTTCCAGCCTTCTAGAACCATGTTTCTAATCTAGTTTATGGCACTCTTCATCTCTGATTCTTTTTGAACTTTTCTCTACCGTAAGGATCACACTGATGTCTTTTTTTCCTTTCTCAAGCCCAGGGGGTGTCCTTATGATTGTTGCTTTCAATTTTTTATTTTTATTTTTAAAAGATTTTATTTATTTGAGACAGAGAGAGAGAGAGAGAGTACAAGCAGGGGGAGCAGCAAGGGGAGAGAGAGGGAGAAGCAGACTCCTCGCTGAGCAGGGAGCCCGACGAGGGGCTCGATCCCAGGTAGGGATCATGACTTGAGCCGAAGGCAGACACCCAACTGACTGAGCCACCCAGGCACCCCCTGTTGCTTTTAATTCTAACAGGCATATTACTTACATTTCATTTAGATCTTTGCCTGTGGCCTTATCTTGTTTTCATTTGGGATAAATTCCTCTGACTTCTCATTTTGTCTAAGTCGCTGCCTTCTTGTCTGTGTTCCAATTATGTCTCGTGCTCCTGACAGTAATGGCCTCTTGAAGATGTCCTGTCGAGCCCACAGCCTGGTGCTTCAGTGAGTGCCTCCGGTGTGTGTTGTGCGCACTCTGCTGTTTTGTTCTGACTGTTCTGTCCTTGAGGCCAGTCATCTGCAAAGGCTCTTTGCCTGTGTTTGGTACCTGGCTTGAATGTGGTGAGTTTTAATTAGGTGTTCTTTGGTCTGCTTGTGAAACGAGTCCTGTCACCACCTCCACTGGAACTGAGGCCCTGCAAAACTCTCTGGTTGGGAGATGTGGTATGGGCTAGGCTTTGTGCTGGTCTTCTGGGGGAGGGGCCCCCCACAGTGGGACTGAGGCAAGCCTAACTGAGAAGGGTGGTTCCACTGGAGTGCAGGGGGATGGTGCTTGGCGTAAGTAAGTTAGGTAGCCAATATTGGTGCCACAGGGCTTCCTACAGGTGGCTCCCTGTTTATGCTGAGGGGTAGGGGAGGTAAATGGCACTAGCTGGTACCTCTGTCCCCGGAGAGATGTCTGCATGAACTCTGCCTCTCAGGGGCAGCTCCAAGAAGAGGGAGTAATCTCCCCACCATGTGCCCCAGCACTCTTTAGATCGTTCTTTCCAAGCTGTCTGCCCCCAGGGTTGTCTGCCTTCTCTCTAGGAGCCGCATAGTGCCTATGGGCTCTATCCCAGTCAATCCTGTTGAACTTTAAAACTCCAGGCTCTCAGCCCTCCTAGTTGCAAGAACTCATGAAATTCAGCCCCTCTTGTTTTCCGAGCCAAGTGGCTATGGGGAAACCTCCTTGTGCGATCCAGTGTGCTCCTCTCTCTCACCCTTCTCTGTGACCATGGCTCCTTCCCCTCCACGACAACCAGGATCCATTTTCTCTCCGAAACCATGTCTCCAAACTTCCTACCATCTGCGATGTGGCTTCTTCTCTCCCTTTAGTTGTAGCGTTTGTTCTGTTCGTCCTCAGGTCTGTTTCTGGGGTATTTAGGATGATTTGATCGTTATGTAGTTCTATTCATGGGACGAGGCAAGACTAGGGTCCTCCTACTTTGTCACCATCTTCCTTTATCTCTGACTACTCACCCATCTATTTACCACTGGGTAACAAATTATTATAGTGAAGTTGAATCTTAGTGTGTATATATATTTAATAGAAGGATGTTGACAGATAATATACTTGAAGTGTTACATTTATTAAGCAAAAAGAAGTTGTTATTTATTTTTAAGGATCAGGTTGTTTCTTGTAATGTTGCACGTTTTAAACAAATTCTTTTAAAATGTAAACCACCACGTTTTATTAAAATTGAATAAGCTGTTAAAATTGCTACAGCATATCACACCTAAGCTCTCCAGTACAATTTTAAGCAAATATGTATTGTAGAGAAAGCACCAGAAGTAGTCAAGGCAGCAAGACTGTTTCAAAGTAAGCTAAAGCCTCTATCCTTTTTATTCCTCATTCCCTAAAGGAGTTACACTACCAAGTGAAGGAGTTTCCCAGCTGCAGTTTTGAAGCCACAAGTGCAAGCTTAAATGATTGCTCTCAAGACTTCAGCTTTTGCAGGCAATCATGTCCAAACAAATCACAATAAAACCGTATGATTTTGTTATTTTAACACCAAACTGTGAATGGTGGACTGAAATCAACATGTGAAAGAAAGTTAGGCTCAAAGCTTGTTCCTCTTCTAACAGAGTAGTGTCATTCTAGTTTCACTGATGCATGAATTTTCATAAGGTGCGGTAACAAAATAAAGTGAAAAAAGTTTTGACGATCTATATACAACTCTGAGATTAAGATAAGTTATTGACTGTATTCTCAGAGATTTTAACTCTGTGGAAGCTGTAACATACATTAAAAACTCATTGATCCAAGTAACATAATGATTCTTCTTCCCCCTTAGATCACTCTCTTATGAAGGAGTATATAATTATGATAGCTTATAAGCCAAGGTTAGATTAAAAGGAAAATTTATGTGCTATAGACTAAATCCAGATACGGTCAGGTGCTGAGCATTATTTCTGGCTTCAAAGTAGGATGTATCTGTTTCGTCATCTGGTTGGGGTATGAAAGGCATAGTTTGATGCTGCAGATTTTCCCAGTCCACATCACTGAAGAGAGGATGACGTTTCAGCTCTTAGGAAAAATATAAAACAAAACAGAGCATTATAACACTGTTACCTAAGTAAGTACTGTTTTACAGGAAGTAAGGGAAGATCTCAGATATATGTTGCCCTGTTTTGCTTCATACATATGTGTTCAATGTCTGTCTCTCTGGGCAACCATGTACTTCACAATGGCTCACATTATGTCATTTTGTATAACACTTGACACATGACAGGTGCTTGGCCTGTATTTGTCAAATGAGTGAATGAATGGTTTTCCTTAATAGAAGCCTATATTATCTCATGCCTCCATCTTCTCACACAATCCCTGACTTGATGGGACAGGAGCTTGGCCTGCTTCCTGCTCCCAGACACAGCTTCCGCACCACTGATCTTCATGATTAATGCTCCACTTCTCATTCCAAGTCCTTGCTACCTGTTTCTATCTCTGCAATCCTTATCACCACCGATTACCCTCGGTAACTCTGGTAAAAACGTCATCCTCCACTACCTTAATTTCTTTCCTATGCCCCATCCTTATCCTTCATGGTGATTTCAACCCATACACTGATGACATTTGTGACATATTCTCTTCATGGTTGAGTTCTTTGATTTCATTGATTGTATCTCGACTACATGTCCTTTTAGCAGCATGAATATATCTGGAGTCTTTACGCTTCACTTACAAGATCTCAACTTTGCTCATCTCTTTAGCTACATTTGCAGTACCTGTCTTCTTTCCTAATTCCTTCTACCTGCTAAAATGAAAACATGCGGGATGCCTGGGTGGCTCAGTCCGTTAAGCGTCTGCCTTCAGCTCAGGTCATGATCCCAGGGGCCTGGGATCGAGTCCCGCATCGGGCTCCCTGCTCCGCGGGGAGTCCACTTCTCCCTCTGCTGCTCCCCCCGCTTGTGATCTCTGTCTCTCTATCTGACAAATAAATAAATAAAATATTTAAACAAAAAATAAATAAAATGAAATGAAAACATGCTCTTTTGATCACCCTGTGATATTTGGTTGCTAGACACAACCTCCCGTATCCTCAACCTTTCACTTTATAAGACAAATATAGGGATGTTAGCAAAAAAAATTAGGTGACAATCAAGGCATTAAGTAGTTCAAAAAACCAACAACCGAATTTAAGGAAAATATTGGGAGAAGACTACACAGACAGGAAAGAATTATGTGTCTATATTTGGAGTGATGGCTTGGGAAGTCAACATATCTACAAGTTGGTTTTTCCCTAAAGTAAGAGACTGGTAGGAAAACAATAAAATAGCAAAAAGAATCTGTCTCTTAATTGTTCAAAATAAATGTCTGAGCATGGATTAAAGTTACTTATAGCAGTAACTCTTAAACTGATATCTGGCTGCGATGTGACGCTTTATGACTCTCTCATCATAACTATTTATTTAAACTGAACTCACAAAAGAATTCTAGGCCAGTTTAAGATTAACTGTATAAACAGTTGTTGCAACAACTGTTTTTTAACCGAAGACCTCTCCTGTCATCTGCTTCCCTATGTAAACTCTTCATTAAACAAACAAACAAAAATCTGAGGTCGTTGGTACAGAAAAAGCACTTGACAAGAAACATCATCTGTTCTTGATGAAAACCCTCTACAAAGTAGGGATAGATGGAACCTGCCTCAATATCATAAAGGCCATATAGGAAAGACCCACAGGTAATATCATCCTCAATGGGGAAACCTGAGAGCTTTTTCCCTACGGTCAGGAACAAGACAGGGATATCCACTCTCACCATTACTACTTAACAGTACTGGCAGGCTTAGCCTCAGCAATCAGACAACAAAAAGAAATAAAAGGCATCCAAGTCTGCAAGGAAGAAGTCAAACTTTCACTATTTGCAGACAACACGATACTCTATGTAGAACACCTGAAAGACCACCAAAAAATTGCTAGAACTAATACATGAATTCAGCAAAGTCACAGGACATAAAATTAACATAAAAATCTGTTGCATTTCTATACACCAATAATGAAATAGCAGAAAAAGAAATCGAGGAATTGATACCATTTGCAATTGCATAAAAAATAAAATACTTAAAGAGAATACTTGAAGAGGACACAAAGAAATGGAACAACATTCCATGCTCATAGATTGGAACAAGCATTGTTAAAATGTCTCTGCTACCCAAAGTAATCTACACGTTTAACACAATCCCTATCAAAATCTCACCAGCATTTTTCACAGAACTCGAACAAACAATCCTGAAATTCATATGAAACCACGAAAGACTCTGAATAGCCAAAGCAATCCTGAACAAGGGAAAACAAACCTGGAGGCATCGTGATTCTGGATTTCAAGCTCTATTACAAAACTGTAGTCATCAAGGCACTATACTGCTGGCACAAAAACACATAGATCAATGGAACAGAATAGAAAACCCAGAAGTGGATCCACAACTACACAGTCAACCAATCTTCAATAATACAGGAAAGAATATCCAATGGATATTCAACAAATGGGTTGAGAAAACTGGACAGCAACATGCAGAAGAATGAAACTGTACCACCTTCTTACACCATACATAAAAGTAAATTCAAAATGGTTGAAGGACTGAAGTGTGAGACAGGAAACCATCAAAATCCTGGAGGAGAACATTGGCAGCAACCTCTTTGACCTTGGCTGGAGCAGCTTCTTACTAGACACATCACCAGAGGCAAGGGAAACAAGAGCAAAAATGAACTATTGGAACTTCATCAATATAAAAAGCTTGTGCGCAGCGAAGGAAACAAAACTAAAAGGCAGCCTATGGAATGGGAGAAGATATTTGCAAATGGCATATCTGATAAATGGTTAGTATCCAAAATTTATAAAGAACTTACCAAAATCAACACCCAGAAAACAAATAATCCAGTTAAGAAATGGGAGGAAAATATGAATAGACAGTTTTACAAAGAAGACATCCAGGTGGCTAAGAGACACATGAAAATGTGCTCAACATCACTCCTCATCAAGGAAATGCAAATCAAAGCCACGATGAGATACCACCTCACACCTGTCAGAATGGCTAAAATTAACAACACAAGAAACAACATGTGTTGGTGAGGATGCGGAGAAAGGGGAACCCCCTTGCACTCCTGGTGGGAATGCAAACCGGTGCAGGTACTCTGGAAAACAGTATGGAGTTTCCTCAAAAATTTAAAAATAGAACTACCCTATGATCCAGCAATTGTACTACTTGGTATTTACCCAAAGGATACAAAACTACAGATTCAAAGGGGTATAGTTCCGCTGATGTTTATAACAGCATTATCAACAATAGCCAAACTAGAGAAAGAACCCAAACGTCCATTGACTGATGAATGGATAGAGAAGATGGGGTATATATATATATATATATAATGGAATATTATTCAGCCACCAAAAAGAATAAAATCTTACCATTTGCACCAGTGTGGATGGAACTAGAGTGTATTATGCTAAGCAAAATAAGTCAGTCAGAGAAAGACAAATACCATATGATTTCACTCATATGTCGAACTTAGGAAACAAAACAAATGAACATATGGGAGATGAAAAAAAAGAGGGAACCAAACCATTAGAGACTCTTAACTATAGAGAACAAACTCAGTGGTGATGGAGGGAGGTGGGTGGGGGATGGGCTAGATGGATGATGAGTATTAAAGAGGGCACTTGTTACGATGAACACTGGGTGTTGTATGTAAGTGATGAATCACTGGATTCTACTCCTGAAACCAATATTGCACGGTATGTTAACTAGAATTTAAATAAAGATCTTTAAAAATGTGTAATGTGATGAGTTGATATATGTATACATTGTGAAGATTCTCACAATCTAGTTAATTAATGCATTCTGCCCCTACCTACTTATTTATTTATTTATTTATTTATTTATTTATTTATTTATTTATTTATTGGTGAGAACACTTGTTTTAGTTTCTTAGTAAATTTCAATTATACAACACAGAATTATAGCCACCACATTAGACATTAGATCTTCAAACCTTATTCATGTTATAACTAAAAGCTTGTGTGCTTCTACCAACCTCTACACATTTTCCCCACTCTCCAGCCCCTGCAACCACCATTCTACTGTGTTTATATGAGTTCAAGTTCAAAAACAGTTTTTTTAGATTCCACATATACATGGTATCATGCAGTATTTATCTTTCTCTTTCTTACTTAGCATAATGCTTCTGGGTCTATTCATGTTTTTGCAAATGATAGGATTTTCTTATTTTAAAGGATAATATTCCTATCTATCTATCTATCTATCTATCTATCTATCTATCTATCTATCTATCTATCTATCATCCATCACATTTACTTTATCCACTCATCCATCAATGGAAACAGGATTTTTCCCATACCTTGGCTGTTGTGAATACTGCTGTGAACATAAGAGTATAGATGTCTTTTTGAGATAATTTAATTTCATTTGGATAAATATACCCAGAAGTGGGACTCATGGATCATATGGTAGTTCTATTTGTAATTTCTTGAGGAACCTCCATACTGTTTTCAGTGGCAGCTGTACCAGTTTACATTCCCACCAACAATGTATGAGTGTTCCCTTTCCTCCACATTCTCAGCAGCATTTGGTACCTCTTATTTTTTTGATAATAGACATTGTAACAAGTATAAAGGTATTTCTCGTTGTAGTTTTGATTTGAATTTCTCTGGTGATTAGTGATGTTGAACACGTTTTCATGTATGGGTCAGACATTTTTATGTCTTGGAAAAATGTCTATTCAGGTCTTTTGACCATATTTCAATTGGGTTATCTAGCTCTCTATTGAAATACATGAGTTCCTTGTATATTTAAATATTAACCCCTTACTGGTTATGGTTTGGAAATATTTTCTCCCCATTTCATAGTTTGCCTTTAAAAATTTTTTTTATGTTAATTACTCAGTGCTCATCGCAATTGCCCTCTTTAATTCCCATCACCTATTTCACCCATCTCCCCACCCACCTCCCCTCTGGTTACCATCAGTTTGTTTTCTATAGTTAAGAGGATGGTTTTTGGTTTGTCTTCTCTGTTTTTTTCCTCTTTGCTCATTTGTTTTGTTTCTTAGGTTCCAAATATGAGTAAAATCATATGGTATTTGTCTTTCTCTGACTGACTTATTTCACTTAGCATTATATTCTCTAGTTTTATCCATGTTGCTGCAAATGGCAAGATTTTGTTTTTTCTTTATGGCTGAAAAATATTCCATTTATATATACCACATCTTCTTTATCCATTAATCTATCAATGGACACTTGGGTTGCTTCCATATCTTGGCTATTGTAAGTAATTCTGCAATAAATATAGGAGTGTACATATCCCTTTGAATTTGTGTTTCTGTAATCTTTGGTTAAAAACCCAGTAGTGCAAAAAACAAAAACAAAAACGAACAACAACAACAACAACAACAACAAAACCCCAGAAACAAAAAACCCAGTAGGGTAGTTAGTTCTATTTTTAACTTTTTGAGGAACATCCATACTGTTTTCCACAGTGGCTATACTAGTTTGCATTTGCACCACCAACATTGCAAGAGGGTTCCTTTTGCTCCACCTCCTCACCAACACCTGTTACTTCTTGTGTTTTTCATTTTAGCCATTCTGACAGGTGTGCAGTGATATCTCATTGTAGTTTTGATTTGCATTTCCCTGATGATACATGATAATGAGCATGTTTTCAAATGTGTGTGTTGGCCATCTGTATGTCTTCTCTGGAAAAATGTCTGTGTCTTCTGCACATTTTAAATTGGATTATTCATTTTGTGTGTTAGTTTTATAAGTTCTTGATAGATTTGAGATTCTAACCCTTTATTGGGTATGTCCAATTTAAAAGATCAGAATGGCTTTGGTGTGAAGTTTAGGATTTTCTATATATAAAATCATGTCATTTGCAAATAGATACAACTTACTTTTTCCTTTCTGATTTAGAAGACTTTTAATTTTTTTCCTTGCTGATTGCACTGAGTAGGTGTGGTAAGAATGGGCATCCTTGCCTTGTTCCTGATCTTGATGAAAAGCTTTCAAGCTTTCATCATTGAGTGTGATATATGTGGGCTTGTCCTGTATGTGGCTTTTATTATGTTGAGGTATGTTTCTTTCTATACTTATTTGTTGAGGGTTCTTTCTCATGAATGAATGTTGAATTCTGTCAGTTGTTTTTTATGCATCTACTGAGATTATCATATGATTTTTATCTTTTATTCTACTAAAGATATATTTATTATCTATTATTATTATTGTTTTTATTGATTTGCATATATTGAACCATCCCTGCATCACAAGGATGAATCCTGCTTGATCATAGTGTATGATACTTTTACTGTGATGTTGAATTTGTTTTGCTAATATTTATCGAGAATTTTTGCATCTACGTTCAGAGGGGATATTGGTCTGTGGTTTTGGGGTGGTTTTGTTTTGTTTTGTTTTGTTTCTTGTAGTGTTCTTATCTGGCTTTGGTGTCAGAACGATGCTGGCCATGTAAAATGAATTTGGGAGTGTTCCTTCCTCTTCAATTGTTTGGAAGAATTTGATAAGGATTGCTGTTAATGCTTCTTTAATGTTTGGTAGAATTCAACCCATGTAACCATCTGGTCCTGGTCTTTTTGTTGTTGAGAGGTTTTTGATTACTGAGTCAATGTCCTTTACTCGTTATTGGTCTGTTTGTATTTTCTATTTCTTCATGATTCCGTCTTTATAGGTTATATGGTTTTCTGAATTTATATGTTTATTTTAGGTTTCCAGTTGTTGCCATATAATTGTTCACAGTCATCTTTTATGATACTTGTATACTTGTGGCGTCAGTTATAATGTCTCCTCTTTCATTTCTGATTTTATTTAGTTAAAAGTTTTTTCTATTTGAGTGTAGTTAACACAGTGTTACATTAGTTTCAGGTGTACAACATAGTCATTCAGTTTCTCTATACCTTATGCTATGCTCACCACAAATGTAGCTACCATGTTTTTTTTAAACCACTAAAAAAAGAAAACTTTTATTTACTTATTTGAAAGAGAGAGCAGAAGCCAGGGAGGAGGGGCAGAGGAAGAGGGGGAAGCAGACTCCCTGCTGGGCAGGGAGCCCAATGCAGGACTTGATCCCAGAACCCTGAGATCATGACCTGAGCTGAAGGCAGATGCTAACTGCCCCTATAGCTACCATGTTTCACGATACAGACGATCACAATAACATTGACTATATTCCCTATGCTTTGCCTTTTATTTCCATGGCTTATCTATTGCATAGCTAGAAGTCTGTATCTTCCACTCCCCTTCATACATTTTCGTCCATCCCTTCACCCCTACTCCACTGGCAACCATCAGTTTATTCTCTGTATTTATAGGTCTGATTCTGCATTTTGTCTGTTTATTCATTTGGGTTTTCTGGATGCCACATTTGTCTTTCTCAGTATGACTTAATTCACTTAGCATAATACCCTCCATGTCCGTCCATTTTGTTGCATATGCCATGATCTCATCCTTTTTAAGACTGCATAAAATTCCATTTTGTATTTCTTCCTTATCCATTTGTCTATTGATAGACATGTAGGTTTGCTTTCGTATCTTGGCTATTGTCAATAGTGCTGCAATAAATAGAGGGATGTATATGTCTTTTCAAATTAGTGTTTTCATTTTCTTGGGTAAATAGTAGTGCAATTACTGGGTCATATGGTATTTCTAATTTAATTTTTTTGAGAAACCTCCATATTATGTGAGAGGAGAGGGAGAAGGAGAAGCACCCGCTGAGCAGGGAGCCTGACACGGGGCTCGATCCCAGGACTCCGGGATTATGACCCGAGCCGAAGGCAGACGCCCAACCGACTGGGCCACCCAGGCGCCCCTGTGTATGGTTTCAGAAAGTGGCCCAGTTTTATTCTTTTACATAGCTGTCCTGTTTTCCCAATACCATTTATTGAAGAGATTGTCTTTTCCCCATTTTGTATTCTTTTCTCCTTTGTCATAGAATAACTGACCTCATGAGTATAGGGTTGTTTCTGAGCTCTTTTCTGTTCCACTGCTCTATGTGTCTAGTTTTGTGCCAGTACCATAATGTTTTAATTACTACAGCTTTGTAGTATATCTTGAAATCTGGAATTGTGATACCTCCAGCTTTGTTTTTTTTTTTCTCAAGGTTTCTTTGTCTATTTGAGGTATTTTGTGACCAAGAAAAAAAGAGAAAGGACCCAAATAAATAAAATCAGAAATGGAAGAAGAGAAGTAACAACTGATACCACAGAAATACAAAGTATTATAAGAGAATATTGTGAAAAATTATATGCCAACAAATTGGACAACCTAGAAGAAATGGATAAAATCCTAGGAACATATAATCTTCCAAAACTGAATCAGGAAGAAATAGAAAATCATTTCTGGTTTTATTTATTTCTGTAGCCAAATTTTTGTTTTCTTCTTCTTAGTGTAGTCAAAATTTTGTTTAGTTTTCTTGATCTTTTCTATGATTTTTCTGGTCTCTTATTTATGTCTGCTCCGATATTTATTATTGAGAGTGTGTGCAGTGGGTAGGGGCAAAGGCAGAGGGAGAGAGAGTCTTAAGCAGACTCTGTATTGAGTGTAGAGCTTGATGTGGGGCTCCGTCTCATGATCCTGATCATGACCTAAGCCCAAACCAAGATCTGGCTGCTTTACCAACTGTGTCACCCTGGCACCCCACCCCTCTCTTCAGATCTAGTAGTATTTGAAGTAGGTGCTCTCATGTTGGATGCATATGTATATTTATGATTGCTGTATCTTCTTGATCAATTGACTCTTGTATCATTATATAATGACCTTCTTTGTCTTTTGTTAGTATTTTTGGCTTAAAGTCTATTTTGTCTAGTGTAAGAATAGTTACCCCTTCTCTCTTTTGGTTTCCACTTGCATGGAATATATTTTTCCATCCATTCACTTTTAGCCTATGTGTATTAAAGCTGAAATGAGTCTCTTGTAGGAAGCATATATTTGGGTCTTATATATTTTATCCATTCAGCCATTCTATGTCTTTTCATGGGAGAAATCAATGCATTTTCATTTCGAGTAATTATTGATAGGTAAAGACTTACTTACACCATCTTATTTTCCCTAGCTGTTTTATACTTCCCTTATACCATTCTTCCTCTTTTGCTGACTTCCTTTCTGAATTGAAGATTTTCTGTAGTGGTATGCTTTGACTCTCTTCTATTTATCATTTGTGAATCTATTGTAGGTTTCTGCTTTCTGGTTACCCATGAGGCTTATGTGAAACATCTTATATGTATAACAGTCTGTTTTGAAGTAGTCACGTCTCCTGAACTTTATGTCCTGACTTTGGTAATAAAAGACTTTTACCTCAGAGTGGGGGCATGCTGATGCAGGACACCAAGTGTGGGGTGTGGGTGGCAATGGGCCTCTTTGGCTCAGGTCACTGCGGTCCACAGGATTGATAACTCTGTGGTCGTTGGTGAGCATTCAACGGGTCCGTAGTGGCTTCAAGGGCCGTTGAAGTCCTCAGTGGCACTTCCAAGTACGATGGCTAGGGACCAGGCAGTAGTGGTGGTGGCCAGAGCTTGTGGTGACATACTTGGCTGCAGGGTCTAGCTGCAGGTGCCTGTGTAGTGTCATGTGCCAGTTGGGCACATAATGTAGTGGTGGGGTCAGGGCAGGCAGCCAAGTACAAGCCCCACTACAGGCTCACTGGCATGCGCTACTGTGGCTGCTGGGTATTGCCATGGGTGCACAGCAGTGTAGACTGTTGACAGGAGTCACACCTAGGGTGTGTGGGTGCACAGCTGGGGGGCTAGCTGTGGCACCGGCCAGTGATAGAATACAGGGCCTAATCCAGGCCCACAAGCAATTACAGAAGTCCTGGCTGTCGGTGTGCTCCCCTATGCCTCCACAGTCTTACTCCAAGGCATGCACATTTCAGTGGAGGCCAGTGACAGTTGTCAGGTTTGCAGTGTGCAAGTGCACAGCTGGATGGGCTAGCCCCAAGTGCACACATGGTGGTGGGGTCAGTGTCAGGCCTAGGCTGGCATCTTACAATTGTGCAACTACAGAGGCCTGGGCTGACTGCTGGTGCAGTTTCCAGGCTCTTTTGGGAGCCAGAGAGGGGAAGTAGTGGGAAGAGACTCAGACAACTGGTGTCAGCAAATTCCAGTACCTGTGGGGTCAAAGCTGGTGAAAACTGCAGGGGTTCCATGGAGGCTAAGTTGGCTATCGATTTCTTCAGTGGCAAAAGCTGCTGGGTTTCTCTGCAGCGGGTCCTGCTGCATGGCTGCTATTAGTAGCTCCTGTGTTTCTTCTTGTTCCTAGCCATCTCTGTACATCTCACTTTTGTTGGTCTCTGGATGGGGTAAAAGTGAAGTGGGACCTTTGTGTGGTACCCTGAAGGCTGGGGAAGCTGGTCACTCACTCTGCTTTTCCTTTTCTGGTAAGTGGAACTCTTTCTGGCTGGGGATTTCCCTTCTGGCACTGAGCAGTGCCCACTTGAGGGGCGAGATGATGCAGGCAAAAATGAAGTGTTCTTCTTCTCTTATGCAGTTATTCTCAGGTTGTTTGTTCCACTGTGTTTTTGCTAAAGTTTCTTAAGAGGACTCCTGAGCTCTCCCAGAGCCATTTTTGTTCATGGATAGCTGTCTGATTGTTGATCTTTGTGAAGGGATGGAGGTCTTCCTACATTGCTATTTTGGTGATGTCATTCCCAAATTACCCGGATCCTAACATTCACTCCAAAATTTGTGAAGCATTGTGCTAGATAGTAAAAGAGGGAGAAGTCAGAACAATGTTTTATTGATCCTGAGTTAGCATAATTCCTTATATTTACAGTCATTAAAAACTTACATTATTTACTTATCATCACTCTTAGCCTTATAATTAATTTTGTTAATAAAAGCTGAAATATTTTTATTATTTCCTTTATCAAGCACTAGAAGGCCATACCACAGTCTGGGGAGTCATCAATGCCATTGCTGTCAATCGAAGTCAGCTACTCTCATCGCCAGACCATCTCAGAGGAGCAGGAGAGGGTCCTACAGAGGAGCATCTATTTGACTCATGTTGACCCATTAAGAGTACACTACAACTAGGCTCACAGCATGGGAATGTCTGCTGGAGGTCCCACTAAAGTGGAGACCTTGGGAAACACCACTGGGAGATACAAGCAACAGGGGACTCCTGTTCTGAAGGTTGGTCAGTGAAAGGCAGAAATGGCGGCAAAACTGAATCTGCAGTGGGAATAATAGGCCTCATTAAGTTGCTTCTAATGATGTACCATGTGAAGATCCTTCCATCTTTGTGCTATGTAGACAGTGTAAACAGCATAAACACTAAGAGGTTTTGAATCTGTCCATTCCAGCAAGCCTGGAGGCTTGGGAAGAATCCTAAGAATTTATCAGGGGAGCTAGGGTTAGCAGTTTTGGATTTGGGGGGAACCAATGTTCATGTTGTCATCAGACAGTTGAAGCAGTAATCCCAGAATCTTAGGAGGCTAAATGAAACATTTTTACAGTCTGCAGGTTCCATGAAGTCCCTTCAGCTCCCAAAGGAAGACATGGCTTACTATATGGGTCAAAGTATTTAAGTATTACTGCAAAATCTGGCCTACACAGCATCTTGCAGAAGGAGCCACACAAGCTACCTGTACAAGAAAGCATTTGTAATCCCTTCCTCATAGCATCTAAGGCAACATCTACAATCAGCAGCCAAGGAGGGAACAGTTCAAACCTGGGTTCCCCCTCAGCTGATATTCGTGTTCTGTGGAAATGGACTCTATTCCCAATGGATGGGAAAGATCCTGCTCAAATGTGAAGCAGTGTTCAGAGAAAAATCCTGGGAAATTGCCAAGTTGTTTCTCCAGGAGGATGCCACAAGGCTCCTTGAATTGTTCAAATCCTGAAATAACCCAACCTCTCCTTTGTATGCTCCAAGTAGCTTTGACAACTCTCCTGAAATACTGGGGCACTGTGCCTAATGCCATATTGGATTCCTCCGTGGGAGAAGTTGCTGCCATCCACTGTGCAGGGGTCATTTCCCTTGAAGATGCTGTGAAGGTGATCCACTGCCAGAGCAGGTTACAGGCAGAGGTGGTTGGAGGGAAAATGGTGGTTGAAGCATTGCCGCAGAGGAGATCTCAAAGGCGCCTGTCTTTCTTTCCATAAAGGTGTGCGTTTTAGCCTTTAACAGTTCTAGCTCCTGTACTCTGTCAGGAGAAGCAAAAGCTATAGCCACGTGTTGTGAAAAGCTGGCTCAGGAGTTTGAGAAAAGGAATATATTTCTGCATATCTTATCAGTTCCAGCTACTTATCATAGTTATATGATGGATTTAACACTCAAAGATGTTGAAGAGTGCATTGGGAACTTGGTGAGGAGGGAATCAGAAATAGAACGGATTTCAACAGTCACAAGAAAAACAACCCCTGAATGAGATTTTGCTACTGGCAATTAGAGGTCCAGGACTGTTTGAGAGCCAATTGCCTTCACCCAGGTTGTCACAGCTGCAATCAAAGGAAGGGGGAAATGCTGTGTTTGTTGAAATAGCTCTAAAGAGAGGAATCCAAAGAAATAACAGGGAAATCTTATGTGAAGAAATCAAAAGTTTTCCTTCTCTACAACCAAATGAAGAGCATGAGACCCTTTTGATTTGGTAAAATCTCTGAATTTGGAAACATCCTTAATTGGCCATGCTTTTTTGAAGGTTTGAAAACAACTCCAATAGGTTACCGAAAATATTGGTTTGATCACAAGAATCTTAAGACTGATTTAAAAATTCTTCAGTTGTAGAAAAAATTGTTAACTTCAACACCCTCTTTAAAAAAAAAAAGAGGGGCGCCTGGGTGGCTCCGTTGTTAAGCGTCTGCCTTCAGCTCAGGTCATGATCCCAGGGTCCTGGGATCAAGCCCCACATCGGGCTGCCTGCTCAGCGGGAAGCCTGCTTCTCTCTCTCCCACTTACACTGCTTGAGTTCTCTCTCTGGCTGTTTCTCTCTGTCAGATAAATAAATAAAACCTTTAAAAAATTAAAAAAAAGATTTTATTAATTTATTTATTTGAGAGAGGGAATGAGTGGGGGAGAGGAGCAAACAGACTCCCCACTGAACAGGAAGCCTGATGCAGGGCTTGATCCTGGGACCCTCAGATTATGACCTGAGCCGTAAGCAGATGCTTAACTGACTGAACCACCCATGTGCCCCACTTCGACACCCTATTATTAGTGGTACCAATGACAACTTAGATTTTACCTGTTTTGTAACTTAGGATAGGGCATCTTACGTTTTTGAACACAAAAACAATGGGCCTCCTTTGGTTCCTGTTTCCTGGTTTGTGGAATCTGTTTTGGCCTGTGTGCTGGACAGTTTAAACCTCCAAGTACCTCTGAGTATGTCAGGTAAGAGTGGGTTTCTTTTTCTTTCTTTTTTTTAAAATAAGATTTTATTTATTTACCTGACAGAGAGAGAGAGAGCGAGAACAGGAACACAAGGAGGGAGAGTGGGAGAGGGAGAAGCAGGCTTCCCACTGAGCAGGGAGCCTGATGTGGGGCTCGATCCCAAGACCCTGGGATCATGACCTGAGCCAAAGGCAGATGCTTAATGACTGAGCCACCCAGGCACCCCAAGAGTGGGTTTCTTAGCTTCCTGTGTGGTGAGCCAAAACTTCTTAGATATGAATGAGCAGCTGGAATCAGGAGAAACAGAAACAAACTTTAAAATAATCTCTTCAACATCAGCAGTTTATGCAACAGAGGAAGTTTAAAAAAGCTTTGAGTGAAAAAAGCACATTTCTCTTTGTAGCCTCCTTCAAAGGTGTTAGTTGATTTTAACTGGTGATAAATTTTAGGAAATACTCTTCCATGTTGGCTTTCAATACGGTACCATTTCAAATAGTTAAATACCATTTTATTAAATATTCAATATGTAAATATTAAACAACACACTAGTGCACAAGTAATGGGCCAAATAAGAAATCAAATGGCAAATCAAAATATGTCTTAAAAGAAAAAGGAAATACAATATTCCAGAACCTGTGGAATGCAGCAGAAGCAGATGTTAGAGTGAAATTTATGCTATAAATGCTTGTATTAAGAAAAAAAGTTCAAATAAACAACTTAACATTACAAGGAACTGGAAAAGAAGAAACATAGCTGAAATTTAGTAGAGGCAGGAAATAAAGAATAGAAATCAGAAATAAATAAAATAGAGACCAGAATAAGCAATAACATAACATTGAAAGTAATGACCTGTTTTAAAAAAATTGGCAATGCTTTAACATTAATTAAAGAAAAAAGAGAGAAGACTCAAAAATCATAATGAGAAATGGAAGAGAAAAGAATACAACACATAACCACGGAAATACATACTGTGATAGAAGATTACTATAAATAATTATATACTAACAAATCACATAACTTAGAAAAAAAAAACCCAGATAGTTCCTGAATATGTGCACGTTACCAAGATTGAATCATGAATCTTGAATCCAAGAAGTAGGAAATCTTCTTAGACCAATAACAGGAATGTAAGTTGAATTAGGAATCAAAAATTTCCCAGCAGAGAAAAGACCAAGACCACATGTTTCATTGGTGAATTCTACCAAACATTAAAACCAAACAAACAATTAATGACAATCTTAATCAAAATCTTACGAATAATGGAATAGAGGGAGCACATTCAAAATCATTCCATGAGGCCAGTAGGACCCTGATACCAAAGCAGGATAAAAAACAATACCAGAACAAAAAAGTCTAGTTTGTCCCATATAAATATTACTACTCGGACTTTCTTTTGACATCCATTTGTGTGATAAATGTTTCTCCAACCCCTCACTTTCAATCTGCAAGTGTCTTTAGGTCTAATGTGAATCTCTTGTAGGCAGCATATAGATATATAGATGACTCTTTTTTTTTCCTTTTTTATCCATTCTGCCACCCTATGTCTTTCGATTTGAGCATTTAGGCTATTTAGATTCAAAGTTATTGTTTATGGATATGTATTTATTGCCATTTTATTACTTGCTTTTCATTGTTTCTGGAGATTTTCTCTGATCCTTTCTTGTCTTTGACACTTTTGGTCTCTCCTTTGCACTCAAGGAGTCCCCTTTAATATTTCTTGTAGGGCTGGTTTAGTGGTCACGAACTCCTTTAGTTTTTGTTTATCTGGGAAACTATCCGTCCTTCTATTCTGAATGATAGCCTTGGTGGATAGAATATTCTTGGCTGCAGATTTTTCCCATCAGCACTTGGAATATATCATGCCACTCCCTTCTGGCTTGCCATGTTTCTGTTGAGAAATCTTCAGCTAGCCTTATGGGTTTTCCCCTGTAAGTTAAAGACTTCTTTGGTCTTGCGGCTTTTAAGATTTTTTTTATCACTATACTTTGCAAATTTAATTACCATATGTCTTGGTGTTGGCCTGCCTTTGTTGATTTTCATGGGCATTCATTGTGCCTCCTGGATCTGGACGACTGTTGCCTTCCTAAGATTAAGGAAGTTTT
Organism: Eumetopias jubatus; assembly: GCF_037043125.1. Taxonomy (NCBI): domain Eukaryota; kingdom Metazoa; phylum Chordata; class Mammalia; order Carnivora; family Otariidae; genus Eumetopias; species Eumetopias jubatus. Next base: position 57,640,434 of record NW_028274814.1, on the reverse strand, counting down.
CTGCTCTTATTTCTTGAGATAAATTTTCTGTCCCTTTTTCCTTCTCATCTTCTTCTGGGACTCCTACAATACGAATGTTACTACTTTTGATGGAGTCACTGAGTTCCCTAAGTCTATTCTCGTGTTGCATATTTCTCATTCTTTCTTTTTTTTGTTCAGCTACATTATTGTCCATTATTTGATCTTCTACATCACTAATTCATTCTTCTGCCTTTTCCAGCCTGCTATTCACTGCATCAATTCTATTTCCAATCTCGTTTATTGAATTCCTTTTCTCTGATTGATTCTTCTTTTCCTTTTTAAAAAAAAAAAAAAAGATTTATTTATTTGAGAGAGAGAGAGAGAGGAGGGGCAGAGGGAGAGGGAGAGAGAAACTTTTAGTAGACTCTTCGCTGAACGCAAAGCCTGACGTGGGGCTCTATCTCACGACCCTTAGATCATGACCTGAGCCAAAAGCGAATGTTGGATGCTTAACCAACTGAGCCACCCAGCCGCCCCTCTGATTCTTTTTTAACTCTTTTATCTCTGTTGTAAGGGTTTCACTGATATCTTTTTCTCTTAAGCTCAGTGAGTATCATTATGATTGTGCTTTAAATTCTCCATCAGTCATGTTACTTTTATCTTTCACTTAGATCTCTGGCCATGGTCTTTATCTTGTTTTTTTATTTGGGATAAATTCCTCTGTTTTGGCCTTTTGGCTAAGTCTCTGCCTTATTCTGTGTGTTAGCTGCCTTCGATTTTATTTTCTGATGAGGTAATGGAAAGCATAACAACCATCAAAATTAATAAAGGTCTGTAGAGAGAAATGTATGACTATCATATACATTCAGTGCTGTTAGACTATAGCTTACAAATGACAGTTGTCATGGCCACAAGAGACAGAAAAAATAGAGGAAAAACTGGTGTTTCATCAAAGATAGGCAAATTGACAGTTTTCAAAAATCTGGAAAGGGAAATGAATATACATAAAGGTCATCAAATGTTAAGAAAACTACTTTGAAGTGTGTGGCCTTTTTTGTGGACAAATATGGTTACCATTTAGCAAGACTAGAAGAGATTGGGTTCATGTATAGTAAACAAAAATTCTAATGATAACTTTCTTCCAGAAAACACTGGAAACACATATCACACACTCAGATGCTTGGGTATGCTGGTGAAGTGCTTCCATTACTAGTTCTAGCTGACACATTTGGAATAACTCAACAATTTACAAAGTATTTGCCTTATGACTCCAAGTATATTAGGTTTCAGGAATGGGAAACAAGCCAACATCCTGAGATGAGAGTATGTGATATGATAAAAACTGAAATAAAAGACTTCTGTCATCTTTTATGCATATGAGGAATTACACAACGAAATGAAGAGATTCCAGGTATACTTCTTCAGTACCTCTCAAAGTGCTATGAGGCATTTCATCAAATTATTTGTGCCTTAAAAGACCAAAGTGCTGATTATACTGTGATAGTAATCACTATGTAACAATAAGAAATGTGGATCACATTAATCCAGGATTTGTTCTCTCTGGCATGACTTCGAATGAAGTGCCACACGTCACATTTCAGATGGTAGATATTAGTGATAAAAGCCCGACAACACAAGTTTTGCAGAAGCTTTTATTAAATGTAAGGGGAAAGATTATCCAAAACTCCCTATTGATCAGGGGAGAATACCCGTTCCTGAAATCAGGTGTACTTTCTTTGAGAGGCTTTATGATAGCAAACCTCACAAAGGCAACCAGAACTCTGAATTGTTTACTCTCTACACCTCAGATCCTACAGTGTAGTAGAGGTGACAGCTGATGGTGACAGTTGTGGAAGCTGAGACTGATAAAATATGTGTTCACTCAGATTATTTTCCTGTGAAGACCTCCAGCTGCTATATTGGCGATCCTTTATATTGGGCTGATGACACAATGGAGAAACATAAATTACTGCACTGTGAACTTCAGTGGTCCAGAAACAGCCATAGGCAAGAATGTTAAAGAAGTGAAGATGGGTGATCACATTGCCACCTGTTTTCCTGTTGTGGCATCACCACAGGTCTTAATTCCTGACATCATGTGCTTTCACAGCAAGAAGTTTTCAGTATTTAGAAATGTACCATGTACATCATACTTAATAATAGCTTGGAAATTCTCACCCAGATATTACCAAATGCCAAATGTCTCTCCATGCTTGCTGTTATCTTCCCACAGCCAGGATCAGTTCTAGGTGAGGTGCTGACCTTAGCTGCTACGGAAGTAGGCTGGGGCTAGGGCACTCTTCTCTCCCTCTTTGCTGCTCCATGGCAAAAGGTAGAATGCTGCCAGGCGCTTATTTTTTCTCCCCTCTCTAGAGGAACTCTTCAAAGAAACACTCACTGACTTTCCTCGCCTCTGAGATGCCATATTCCTATGGCCAAAGCCAGTGTGAATTTCTATAGCAATTACTGCGTAATGGTCACAATCATGTCCAGATCCACATTCTAAATCTTAGCCAGCTTTTACAGAAATCATGTCTGATAACATCCAATAGATCTGTAATTGGTTAAAAGTAGTAAATTTGAAAAATAATTTAAATTACCTTGTTCTCTTTTTCAGTAAAATACACTGGCAAATCCTCTTCTGTCTTCATATTTCACATGTGTGGCCACCCCCCCCCCCTTGCTGTGTTAGAAGTCAATGTTCCAGAATGTCAACTTTCAGAAATACCTATGTGTAGATCAAAGAGGGATCTTTTTAAAGTAAATGCGGTGCATGTTGCATCAAGGAGGCTCTCTGTCCTTGGATTTGAAACTGGGAAGTTTATTGTACAGAAAGGAAGTGGCTCTGTTGCAATTCTTTCATGACAAAATCCAACTTCTGAGCAGTTGAAAGAAATGCAATTTCTGGAAAGTTAGAATGAAGGAAGCAGGATTATCAGCCTTTGTTGTGCTGTCGGTTTTCGTTCTGAGATGGAAAAGGCAATAAATGCAATAGGAAATATCTTCTCAAAGAATGAAATCAAAAGTGTATTACATAGTGTTGGGGTCTTGGATGACGGGCCCCTTAGGGCTCTCAATGTGTCTCAATTTGAGAAAGTGTTAAATCCCAAAGTATCTGGAAAGTAAATGTTCACCTTGCAACCAGAGGGCAGGAACTTAATTACTTTGTGTGCTGTTCATCTGTTTCTGCCTGTACTGGGAATGCAACGCAAGCCAACCGTACTGCTGCTAAATCTTCACTAGATGTGTTCTGTCACTACCTGGGAAGTGTGGTTTCAGTGGACAATTCACTTGGGGAGCCTTGAATCTTGGATTGCTGCTACACAAACACCATCTTCAAAGTGTTTGAGCCACCAAAGGAGTACTTACTCTTTAACTACCAGAAATCCATGAGCACCTTGAAAAAATGTTTAATACTGAATAATTCTCAACAAGCTATAATCAAATTTAATTTCAGGAAATTACAGGAAAACTTTCCCCAAATTCCATCTCTCAGAATTCATTTCCCAAAAGCTTTCCAAGATGAATTCAATTTTCTGGAAGATTCTTGCATGGCTTATCCTCATTATCCATCTCAGATATCAACAGATGAGTCTATCACTTCTTTAGCTAGTACATACAATATGAACCATGAAGACTTTACCACATCCACATTGCTTACATCATTAGGCATTACCAGTTGTGACAGTTCAGAGTAAGCTCTTTCATGATCTAAAGTTTCAAATTCCTCTAATCAAGCTGCTTGATCCAGGAGCAGCTCTGCAAACCTTAAATTTTTTTCTGGAAGAACAATCAAATAAGACTTGAAATAGCAGATTTTTTTTCTAAATTCTGTAGATTTTTTTTCTAAATTCATGCATCATGAGGAATCAGTGTGAAAATAGAAGTACAAGATTATAAACAGGATCCATCAAACTTGTGTTAAATGTAACCAATGTTTTATGTATTTTTTTCCTGAAAATTTCAGACAACTTTTATTAATATTAAGTTGACATTTTAAACTAACTTAACATTTAAATTTGAATGTTAGTAAACATTCCCTATAGTAACTCACTTAATTAGTGAAGGCTAAATCTAAAATTTTTAATTAAAATAAAAAATTAGTCTTTACTGACCAAAATGTAAGATTTATTAGATTTAGCACTTTTCCAATCATTTGGTCATTGTTGATTCTTTATCTGAGTAATCTGTACAAAATTCCACTAAAAATAAATTAGTAGTCAGAATTTTTCTTAAATACCAAGAGATTATCTGAAGAATTTACTTAATTGGTTTCACATACAAAGGAAGTTAATTGGTTTACTTAGCAGAGATTCTCATCCCTATTGTTTTTTTCTTTAAATATTTTATTTACTTACTTTAGAGAGAGAAAGAGAGCACAAGTGGGAGAGGCAGAGGGAGAGGGAAAGAGGATTCTGCTTGAGATTTCAAGCAGACTCTGCACTGAGCATGGAGCCCAAGGTGGAGCTCTGTCTTACGACCCTGAGATCACGACCTGAGCTGAAACCCAGTCGGCCGCTCAAACGACTGTGCCACCCAGGCGCCCCTCATCCCTATTGTTTTTATTGTTGGGCTAGTGTTCTTGGACCAATATGATGGTAAGTAATTACACAATTAAAATAAATATATAGATTTTAAATTTAAATTAGGGAAAACTAATGGCTTACAAGAATACAAAGTTTTTAAAACACCACTGCCTAGGGACGCCAGCTGGCTCATTTGGTAGAGCATGCAACTTCTTGATCTTGGGGTCATAAGTTCAAGTCCCTCATGGGCATAGGGCCTACTTTTAAAAAAATTTTATAAATATGTAAATAAAATACCACTGCCTAATTCTAAAGCATTTTACTACTATGCTATACTACATTTAATACCAGTTAAGATCTCACTCTATGCCAAGCACTGCATTAAATTTTAGTAAATTTAACGAGAGCTAAAAGTAATAACATGCTTCTATTTCATAAGTTTGTGTACATTTACTAGCCTTGAATTTTCTAGGGAATACTAAGCCAGTAGTAGTCCAGAGGCCCAAGGATATATTTAGGCTTCACTAGAACTAAGAATAGTCTCTCCATTACATGGAGACTATGGTATGGCATGCATATTGAAAATTCTTTTCCTTTGTGTTTTCATTTGTGAGGTTTTCTATTTTTTATAAAAAGAAATAGTTGGAATTCTGATGTGGATAAATTGATTTGTCTTTCCCTTTAACATTCTGCCTTTGGAGTCTTACTTAGTTTTCCCTATTCCTAACGTTATACAAATATTAACAATATTTTCCTTATGCTATTTTTGAATTCCTACTTTCTTTCAAAAATTTTTTTCTAAAGATTTTATTTATTTATTTGTCAGAGAATGAGAGAAAGAGAGAAAGAGAGAGAGCAAGCCAGCACGGGGAGTGGCAGGCAGAGGGAGAAGCAGGCTCCCTGCCAAGCAAGGAGCCCCATGTAGGGCTTGAACTCCCGACCCTGAGATCAAGACCTGAACTGAGATCAAGAGTCGGATGCTTAACTGACTGAGCCACTCGGGGTGCCCCATGTGCTTTTAATTTTTTTTATAATACTTTTAGTTATTTTTAAGTGTCTCATAATCAATGTCTCCTGTCCAGAATCTAAAGTGTTTCTGCACAGCCACTGTTCTGACAAATGATTCAACAAGTGTTACAAAGACAAAAACAGGATTAAATCATGCTAATCGATTCTCAAACTGAGAACCAATCCTCTACAAACAAAACCTCACTTCAAGGGGAATCGACAATAGTGATGCGATATGGACAATTCCTGCAGGTTTGGCAGAGAGGAATCAGATAGAGGTTACTAAGGGTGAAAGTTTTCTTTTCTTTTTCTTTGGCTATGGCGGAAAGTAACCACCAGAACTGGTTTTAAACCTGTCCAATTGATTAGTGATAACTTTACATCAATAAACACATCATCTAAGACCTAGCAAATCAGTGGCAGCCCCAGGCTTCTGGAAGTCAGTAAATCAAAACAGGTGTGTTCCAGTAGCTACACTTGCATAGCTAAAGGTCAATCAATCTCTAAATGCTCACTCTACTGTGAGTAGAACTTCACACATCCAAAACCCCATTGAAGATTCGTTTTCTGCTTTGCTCAGAGAGACGATTCCTAACTAGGATGGTTCTCTCCCTTGCTTTGCAAGCAATAAATTCAGCTTTTTGTTTACTCCCTTGACGGAGTGTTGGATGCAATCGGAGTGAACCTTTAGTCAAAGTATCTTCAACCTTAATGCTGCTGTCTTGAAGAATTGATGACTATTATGGGAGATGAAAGTACAATGATTAACAGCTCTTCTTTGCCTTCTTCTTCCTAGTTCTCCTTTTCTTCCTTTAAAATTTTTTTGTATGTAAAAATTATACCTTTAATTACAAAAACTAAATTGAGGAAAGGATAAAGAAGAAAACAAAGGTCCATTGCAAATCCCATCCTCATAAAGCACTACTGTCAGTTTCAACATCCTTTTACTCTTTTCTATACAATTGTCTCTCTTTTTAAAAAGATTTATTTATTTATTTGAGAGAGAGAAAGAGAGAGAGAGTGAGGTGGGGAAGGGGCCAAGGGAGAAGGAGAGAGAAACTCAAGCAGACGCCACACTGAGTGCAGAGCCCGACATGGCGCTTGATCTCCGGACCCCGAGGTCATGACCTGAGCTGAGACCAAGAGTCACACTCTAAACCGACTGAGCCACCCAGGTGCCCCTATGCAACCGTCTTTATATATTTATGTTTTTCTAGCTGTATTGAGGTGTAATAGACCAATTATCCATTTAGATGTTTTATTACAACAAACACCTTTGTCTATTATTTTGTGAACTTATTTTTTATTATAAAATAATACTTCTAAAAAATAAGTTGTAATGGTTTTTTAGTTTTCTGTGTTATGGATATGTAATTAATTCATTTAGTTAATGTATATTGACGATTGACTTTGTGGCTTCTTATAGTAGGTATTAGGAACAAAAGCATGAAGATCAAGAAGATAAAGGACCTTGTAGGTGGATAGTCTGGCCAGGTTTATATACAGTAAGCCAGGCACAGACAACAGGATGATTGCAGATTGTAATAACTGCTGTGACAAATAAGAAAACAATGTGATGCAACCGAGAGTAACTAATGTATGTTTATAGGCTACTTTCATTAGGAAAGACCTGAAGGAGGGGAGGAAGCCAGCCAGAGAAAGAGCCAAAGAGTCTGAGAAATAGTTTTCAAAATAAAAGGGGAAAGTGCAAAGATCTGAGGTAACAAAGAAATAGAAAAAAGAATCAAATACACGGATATATAGTAGAAGATGAAATTGGAAACTAGATCATACAGGGTGCTTTGTAGACTCTCTTTAACAATTTGTATTGTAAGTATGAGAGGATGTCATTGAAAGATTTTTTTAAAGATTTTATTTATTTCTTTGAGAGACAGATAGCAAGAGCAGGAGCAGAGAGGAGAGGGAGAAGTGGGCTTCCCGCTGAGCAGGTAGCCCGATGCAGGGCTCCATCCCAGCACCCGGGGACCACGACCCGAGCCAAAGGCAGACACTTAACTGACTGAGCCACCCAGTCGCCCGTCATGGGAAGATTTTAAGCAATAGAGTGATACTATGTGAATTTATGTTTTTAAACTCTGCCTCTTGGAACATAAGGAGGCCAGAATGTAAATTGAAAGACCATTCGGAAGGCGGTTGTAATTTTCCAGGGAAGGTACGTGGATAGCTTGGACTAAGGTAGAGATAAGATATTTTTTGAGGTTTCCGTCAACTAGTCAGTGCTAGACTGGAATGGGAGGCCCAGGAAAGGGGTAATCAAGGATGACTCCTAGGTTTGGGCTTGAACAGTTGAGTATGTAATGGTATCATTTGCTGAGATGGCGACAAAGAGAAAGGAACATATTGAGGTGGGAAGGGGAGCAAAAAAGGGAATATTCCATTAGGGACATAGTAATCTTGAAATGCTCGATAGATATCCAGTTGGAAGTTTTGAGTAGACAGTTTGGTCCATGAGACCGGAACGTGGATGAAAGTCTGCCCCGGAAATATAAATCAGTGTAAGTATATGGTCTTTAAAGCTATGTAACTGGACGAAGTCACTCGCAGAGAGTTTGTATGGGGAAGAGGACCAGAACTGAGCTCTGAAGTACTGCAACCTTCATTGCTTCAGCAGTGAGGGAAGCCAGCCAAGGAGCCAGGGAGAAACTGTCCAAAAGGGAGGAGCACCCAGGACTATGTGAAGGCAGAAAGAAAGTGGGGTCCATATTGAATGCGGTTGAGGGCAAGAAAGTACCCATCGAATCTGGTAACCAGGAGGGCAAAAGCAGTGTCCGTGGCTTGGTGGGAAAAGTTGAGGAGGGTCTGAGAGATGAGGAAGAGGAGACAGTATGGCTGGAAGCAGGCCCCTGACACTCTCCTCTCCTTCAAGACCCTTGAGAAGAAGGAGCGCTGGTTTACCCGTGCAGTGCAGGGAAGGGAATTTCAAATTATTGCCTCAACTGCTTTTCTTACTAGGTGATGGGGAGATGGCTCACTTTTTTTTTTTTTTTTTTTTTTAACCCATACATTGATAAACATTGCCAAGTGTTGGTTCCAGGGATGGGGGCTGTGTACTTGCATATACGGGCATGTTTTTCATCATGCTAGGAGTTGATTTAGTTTGGTCAAACATTCTTTTAACTTTAAAATGTATCTTTATAGACTTCACCATGACAGTAAACATCCGTTTAATGCCTGCTCAGATTTCTTCTAGTACAGTTAGTGTTCTAAATTGAAAATGATCACAGCCCCATCTCGTGGACTTGTTTAGCTAGTGAAGGTGCAACTGTGGCGTGTTGTCTATTCTCCGCGACTCTCTCTGCAAGACAGTCAAGGCTTTTGTGAGCTTACTGGCTATCTGGTAAATGAAGACAAAAACCAAATGTTTGGCCACTTAGCTTTATTTTTGTTTTGCTTATAATTTCAGAGAGTCTATGTTAAACCCCAGAACTTCATGGGACAAATAGAGGCCACTGGGCTAGTGGGGATACAACTGGGAGATCCAGACTCATTCCAATGTCAGGAGGCTACAGCACTTTCTAGAAAGTGTCGGAATTATAATCATCCCTTGGCTTCTGGAGGTGAGAGCGGGAAGTGTGGTTCTTCCATGACATAGAGGCAGTTAGGCAGTTTTCTGATTGTGTAAATAATCGTAATTTTTATAGGAAAACTTTGGAGATTAAAATTCAAAAATAAAAACCACTCATCATCCAATCACTTAAAGACAGTTGTTATTACCACTTTTGTGTATTCTGTTTCGGAGTGTAGGATTTTGATGCAGATTTTTAAAGCCATTGAGATCTTTATAGAGAGAGAGAGCGCTTTGTATTTGGTTAAGGTTTGACGGCTTTGGGGTTATGTAGGAAGTTACAGATAAGCTATCTATTTCTTTTTGTGTATCAGGAACAAACTGATATTCAGACTGTGGCTTTTGCAGAGCCAGGCCATGAGGATTCATGTCCTTAGAAGTTTGCAGCGATCCATTTTGTGCAGTGAGAGTATAATAATTTCTTCTTTCTTTCTAACTTTTCATGACCCCTGGCAAACACTTAGAGTCCTAGGCAACATGAGATTTTGACATTGGTGAGTCACTGTAATTTATGGCCACTTTGACCACAGGGAAGTAAGTGGTTGTTTTAGATGCTGGTCTTGAGCTAGTGGTGGGTGGTCATGGTGCCTCGTAGGGGCTGGCTTTAGAATTTGCATGACTACAGTTTCATTTTGAGTGACACTGGTATTTAATAGCTTTCCAGGGTCTCTGCAGACAGTGGGCCATCAGGGCCTCAGTAACAAGTGCATCTGAGGCAAGGATTCACTCAAATGGACGAGAGCATCTTGACTGGGGATAATTATTTGCTGCTTTTATTTTATTTTATTTTTAAAGATTTTATTTATTTATTTGACAGAGAGAGACACAGCGAGAGAGGGAACACAAGCAGGAGGTGTGGGAGGGGGAGAAGCAGGCTCCTGCAGAGCAGGGAGCCCGATGCGGGGCTCGATCCCAGGACCCTGGGAACATGACCTGAGCTGAAGGCAGCCGCTTAACCGACTGAGCCACCCAGGCACCCCTCTTTATGCTGTTTTGAATCGAATTCAGAGCCAAGGGAGGAACTTATGGAGGGGCTAAGCCATGGATATACATGGTTTATAAACAACCTTTAAGAATCATTCCCCACTTTGATATACAGAGCCTGTAACATCTCAAATCCTAGGATGCACGGTCTCTTTTGAGTAGAAATGACACAGGGCTTTGTCCCATGAGGCCTCTAGAGGCGCACTTCATCAAAAGCCCCTTTATTTCAGGAACTTGCTGAAAGTGGTTCTCCAGCTGAAACAGTTCTGGGGATGAACATTCCCTGGGAAGCTGGGTTCACAGCCCTAAGAAATTCCACAGCAAGTGGCAGCCGCCATTGTGGCTCAGGACCAAAAATACCAGTTCATGGGAGAGAGTGCAGGCTACGTCGCCAAGTCGGAGCCCACACCAATGCAGAAAAATGGCACTCAAGGGGAAGTCTAAACTTGAGTGAAAATGCTGAAAGGGAAGAGCTTCTTCTCAGGATCTGATGCCTGGGACTGCTTCCATTGCAAATTTTAAGGAAAAAAAAAAAAAGAGAGAGACAGGAATATCTCAAATGACAATCCCTGAGAAAAGAAATGAGTGAATCCCAGCCCCTCCTACACCCTGGTCCCACAAAAGTGGTCAATCTCATGGTTTCCAATTTAACGTCTTTTGAGAGGTTCTCCCAAGGGTTTTAAAAACTGAGATATAAAAAGACTCGTTTACAAAAGCCAGACTCTTAACTCTAGAGAACAATCAGATGGTTACCAGAGGGGAGTTGCGTGGGGGGTTGGGTGAAATAGGCAAAGGGGATTAAGAGCACACTTACGATGAGCACTGAGTAATGTATAGAAGTGTTGGATTACTATATTATACACCTGAAATTAATATAACACTATGTTAATTACACTGGAATTAAAATTAAAAAATGAAATGATTGAGATTAAAAATAAATGAATGAATGAATAAATATTATATATATAAATAAAATTCATGGTTTAAAAGTGTACATATCAGTAATTTTTGGTATATTAACTATTACTATTACCTGTTTACCCTTAACTAAAACCACTAACAAATTCCAGAATAGGGGTGCCTGGGTGGCTCAGTCATCTGCCTTCGGCTCAGGTCATGATCCCAGCGTCCTGGGATCGAGCCCCGCGTCGGGCTCCCTGCTCCACGGGAAGCCTGCTTCTCCCTCTCCCACTCCCCCTGCTTGTGTTCCCTCTCTTGCTGTCTCTCTCTCTGTCAAAAAATAAAGGAAAATCTTAAAAAAAAAAGAATATTGTCCAGAATATTTTCATCACACCAAAAAGAAACCCCACACCTATTAGCAGTCAATCACAGTTCTCTCTCCCACCCCCTGGCAACCATGAATCTACTTTTTATCTCTACCGATTTGCCTATTCTGGACATTTCATATAAATGGAATCATACAGTGTGTAGCCTTTGTGACTGACTTTCACTTTAGCATAATATTTTCAAGGTTCATCCATATCATAGCATGTAGCAACTCCCATTCATTTTGACAGCTGAATGATTTTTCATTGCATGGATATACCACATTTGTTTATCCATTCATCAGTTGATGGCATTGGATTATTTACATTTTTCCCCTCAGATTTTATTTATTCGTTTGAGACAGAGAGAACACGAGCAGGGGTAGAGGCAGAAAACAGGTTCCCTCCTGAGCTAGGAGCCCAATGCAGGGTTCGATCCCAGGACCCCAGGATCATGACCTGAGCCGAAGGCAGACGCTTAACGACTGAGCCACTCAGGTTCCCCTAATTTTTTAAGATTTATATCTTTTAATTATATTGCTGGGAAATTAATAATGGGAGGAGGGTTTATTTAATTTTGGAGTATCATGATATGTTGACATGATTTTTGGAATATTTTAATTTAATTTGGAATGTTTGATTTAATTTTAATATTTTAATGTTGTTATTTTAATCTCTTGCAGAAACTCTGAGAGGCCATGTTGGACAATACAGCTGGGCAAAATTTGGAATAGGAAATAGAACACAAGTGAACGTTCATCTTTAAATTCATAAATGGCCATTGAGGTCATTCAATTAATATACCATTCTGTCCCACTTCAGAGCCTAGAGCAAAAATCTCATTCTTTTAGCAGTAAGAAAGGTCCCAGAACGTCTCAGAAAGATCCACAAAAGAGAATGGAAGGGCAGTTGTTTTCTTACAACAAATATTTTCTCCACTGTGATAAATGTATATTAGTTCTATGCTAATAATGCCTCATGGAGTAATTTTTAGACAATACCTAAAAAAATAACCAGAGACCTACATTTAGAATAAAATTTTAAAAAATGGAGCACAAGATAACTCTTCTATTCAAAGGTAAAGGAAAAGTACAAGAAATGATGATTGTATTATCACTTACTCTTCCATCTGGGAGATGGAAAATTTCTTTTGCCATAGATTTTTTAAGTAGCTAGATTACAGACACATTCAAATGTGAAAAAAACAGTCCTGGATTTTCCTCTCTTAGTTGAATCACTGCTACTTCCACAGCCAGGAGCGTAAAAACGGTGATTGGACTGTGGCCCTTCAGCGTTTTCTCCTTGGGCTAAAGTGGAAGATAAATTTGGCGGCTCTTCCAAGGGTAGGCCTTGGACCCTTTCCTGCCAGCAGGGAAAGAGGCTGGAAACCACCTAGGCTCTTTCTACCCCTGACCTGCTGGCACTCTGGGGTCTTCCAGAATTTCCCCACTTGCTGCTACTTCACATACTCTTCCCTGGAAAGGTAGTCACTTTTTCATTCCTGGCCTTACTTTGGTGCCAGATTGTGGTATAAGATTGGACCGGTTTCTGTTTGTTTGTTTCATCGTGGAAGTTATATCATGGAAGACCTGTTTCTCACTGTTTTTACTCTTGAAGTTCATGTCATTCACTTTCAAGAGTGATTTCAAAAGGGATTTCAAGAAGGGTGCCTGGGTGGCTCAGTTGGTTAAGCATCTGACTCTTGATTTCAGCTCAGGTCGTGAGCTCATGGATCGTGATCTCATGGGTTGTGGGACTGAGCCACACGTCAGGCTCCAAGCTCAGTGGGGAGTCTGCTTGAGATTCTCTCCTTCCCTCTCCCTCTGCCCTTCTTCCTGCTTACTCTGTCTCTCTAAATTAAATAAATAAATCTTTAAAAAAAGAGAGAGAGAGATTTCAAAAATTTGTGCTTATATGGCCATTTTATTCCAACTTTAGAATATTTAGAAATCTTTCAGCCTCTCCTTTAAAAAAAAGTCTGGTATATTTGTTGAGTGAATGCATGGACACCATGCCAGACTCTGATGAAGAATGTCGTTTTTATTAAAAGCCATCTCTGGAATTTTGAAGTTAAAGAAAAATTCTGTGAAAAATCCCACCTAGTCATCTAATTCTAGTAGTGTTAGGAAGTTTACCTATTCTTTTTTTCTTTTTGAAAATGATTGAATACAATATTGCACAAGCAGACCTTCACATTCTACCAGGCATTTGGTGAGTGTTCAACAAATGTTGGCGTTTACTGTTACTACTCTTTAATTTGCTCAGCCCCAGACGATCACCACACAACCATTTTACCCAGTGCTTATGTAATATCTTCTTGCTCTCCTTCTCTCTCCCCTCACTGGCTCTTTCACTCTTCAATTCTTTCTTTCTCTTCTTGCTGTGGTCAACTCCACAATCATCCTCAAAGTCCACTACTATTTCTATTCTCATTGTTCCTATCAATAATTCCACCAGGCAAGTAGTACAAATTTGTATATTTACAAATTTCTTTTTTTTTTAAGATTTTATTTATTTATCTGAGAGAAAGAGAGTACATGAACGGTGGGGGGAGGGAGGGGAAGAGGGAGAGGGAGAAGCAGGCTCCTGGCTGAGCAGGGAGCCCAATGTGGAGCTAGATCCAAGGACCCTGAGATAATGACCTGAGCTGAAGGCAGATGCTTAACTGACTGAGCCACCCAGGCACCCCTGTATATTTACTTTGTAGTCCTATAAAGTACCAATGTGTTTCTTATTGAGGTATATTATTATATTTAAACAATCTATTTAAATTACTATATCAACTTACACTAGGAGGTCCTATATGCTAATATAAATGCATACGACCCAAATATTATCGCTCATTGGGAGATCCCTTTAGTCTTCATGGACTGATGTGTCCATGGATGTATCAGATTGCATTTATAATGCAGAAGAAGGCCTGCTTCTGCTTTCCATGGCACCATTTTATATTCAAAGTAAGGATGCATGTTAGTTAGCTCATGGCATTTTCCTTCAGTCTAGTGTATAAGATGTGGACATTCGGGGTGACATTTTGGCTCATGCTCATCATATCTCTTTGGTCAGTCCAGACATTCCTGGGAAGGATTTTAACACTTCTTTTTATAGCACTCTGTTTTCTGGAAGTCAACCTGTACTTTCATGGACTCTTAAAAAATCAAGTCACATGTTGTATCTAGTGCTTGGAACTCTCTCTCAAAGACATTTGCTGATTACCATGTTAATGCCTAAAAAATGTGTTAAAGCTTTTTTCCTGAATGCATTATCTTAGTATTCAGAATTAAGATCTGTCTGTGATTCAAACACCAAAGTATAATCATGGAAACTATTTTTTCAGGAGATTAGATTTTCCTGCCTGAGATGGCAATGAGTCTGATTGTCAAGGAAAACTCTCCACATGAACAATATTCTAAAGGAGGAATAAAGAGGCTTTCTCTGGGAATTTCAGAACACAGAGGGAAACGATTGTTTAATGTGGGCCTGGTTTTGGCAATGATTCTTTAATATATTGAAAAAAGTGTGATAAAATTTTTATTTTTACTTCTTCATAACCACAAGATGGCACCAGTTTCCCATTTTTAAAAGCTTGACACTGCTGTTTTTCTTTTTTTTTTTTTACATTTTTTTCAAGATTACAAGCTGTTGGGTGACAATTTGGTTATAACTTTCCCTCACATACAGGCTCATAGACTGTAAGACTAGAGTTACTGCATTAACTAAGAATTTGTAGGTGGAATAAGGTTTATAATATGCATTGCTTGTAACAAAGCTTCAATGTGGAGGGAGTGACTAATGAATAAGGGGGAATATTGCAGTAATTTTGCTCACAAATGTTAAATTACAGAGTAATTTTCAAACTCAAAGCCTCATACTGGCAATTTTATGAGCATTTTCTCATACAAACTCATATAAATGAGTATAAGCCAGCAACTAAAAAGCAATAAATACTAGAAATCTATTTACATGCTTTGGGATCTGGCTATATGTATGTCTTGTCTTCGTTACCAGAATTGTAACGCATTTATGAGTTTGGATGGCCAAGGCCCAGAATCAAAGCAGATTGTATCTAACTGCTTCCTGCTAGTTTTTCTAGATTATCCTATAAATAAAATTCAGATTTCTCAAAATGACTACAAAATAGATTTTGGCTAAACATTCCATGATCACCTTTTTTGTGATGTTGCCTTTAAAGCGACTTGAAGCTGTGACATCCTTGTGAGACTCTAAGCCCTGGTGAGTTTGGGATAGGGCCCAGGAATGATGAGATGGCATTGATGAAGCCTGTCTGTTTTAATTGTTTTCCACATTAGTTTACAAGTGTTAGAACTGTTCCAAAGGACTTAAGGCAGAGATGAAATTTTCTCATTCAACTGAAAAGTCCCCAGATAGCCTGGCTTCCGGAACAATTGGATTCTGGGCTCAAACAACATCATTAGGGCTTGATATCTGACCCCCGGCCCCTGCCTCGCACTGGGCTGGTTTATATGCAAGCTTCCTGTCACAGTCCCCTGGAACTTCTAGGCTCTCTTTTTGTGGCAAGATGACTAAGGCAGTTCTAGACCCAGAAGAGTTCAAGAGTCAAGTGTAGTGGGAACACAGGCCCTTTATTTAGAGATCTGGGAATCACTCATATGTCCACTCACCAACCAAGCTCCAAGGGCAGGGGAATGTGATGTGCTGATTGTCGTGGACCTGAGACATCCGGTCCACCATTGGACCAGTGTATGTGGACTAGACTGAGGAAGGAGTAATCTCCAGGTTGAAATATATACAAGGGCCATATCATTTTTAAGTTATATTTCCCTTAGCATACGAATGTTTTGATCCACTTACGTGTGTGTGTACTAGAATAAACAAATGCTGTAAAGGCCAATGCTACAGCATATGGAAGCCTCCTTTGTTACAGGGGTGTGATTTAAATGGTTGGAATCTCAACAGGAGGGAAAGGAGTGTCTCTGGGGGTTTTGCAAGTGAAAAAGGCATTGGGCAACTTAAATTGAGTCAGATGTAAAGAGAAGAGAAGTCAGAGGTAAAGTGGTCTTGGCCAGGAGTTCCCTGTCTGGTCCAAGAGTATGAGTTGGCAGAGAATATAGGCTAGGATGAGAAAGAGGGTAAGAATGGCAGCTGTGCTGAGCGTCGAACTCTCCTAGAAATGATCTTTTGAAGTGAGGGGTGGACTGAGGGTGTGTTTGAGGAAGGAGACGGAAGAGATCAGAGAAGGAGAAGCATGCCTAAGGCAGAAGCAAAAAGTAGAAGGCAATTCCACCCACTTCTCAGCTCTGACCTAACTCTGTTAACATATTCTGGTTTGGCAAACTGTCCTGGGCTTACAGAAGACAAATGAAGGGAACCGCTGGGGAACCAGCCACCTTCCTGTCATAAATGCTGTT
Organism: Eumetopias jubatus; assembly: GCF_037043125.1. Lineage (NCBI taxonomy): Eukaryota > Metazoa > Chordata > Mammalia > Carnivora > Otariidae > Eumetopias > Eumetopias jubatus. The sequence continues at coordinate 57,623,714 of NW_028274814.1, read as the reverse complement.
GTAAGGTTGTTGTCTAGCTGTAGTTCTAAGACCTTCCTCTCCTCACCCTCCCTTCATCGCCTGTTTTCCTCCTCTTCATCAGTCCAATCCCTTTGGGTTATAAGTAATGGAAACCCAGTGCAAAGTTGCTTAAGCAAAAGGGAGTTTATCAACGCCTAAGACTTAAAAGTTCAGGGTTTGAATGACTCTAGACAGCTGCATATAGATGCTCCACTGTTGCCTCTTTCTATTTTTATTTTTTCTGTTGTCTTCATTCTCCCTCACATCTGTCCAGGGTGCAGGGAAGATTGTCCCAGCAGCATTAGACTTTCATGATTTTCATAGCTCAGTCTCAGAAGCCATTCGTCTCTTTCCCAGTATTCCTACAAAGGACCCTCATTGGTTGGTCTGGGTTGTGTGCCCACCTGGCTGACCACTGCGTAAGAATTATGGGGACCACCGAAGGTACAATACTCAAAAGAAAATGTTTATGGACAGATTTTAAATGTAATCCATGTCCATTATATCTTCCTAGGAAACTGTCAGGACTGTAACACGGCCCCGGGCCAATGTTCCCAATGCAGTAAGAACTAATCTACTAAATACAGTGAAAATGCACGGTTTGTAATTACGCATAAGGACTAGATCTAAGTTTGGAGATCTTCAGCCTAGGAGGAAAATCTCATGGAGAGAATTACAGGTTTGACCCGTTGTTACCCTCTAGTATTTCCTGTTCTTTTTAGCCATTTACTTCCATGGGTAAGCATAACGGTGGGCAGGTTGACTTGAGAAGAATTTCTGGTCTCAGAGTCTCCCGACCTAAAATCAATCGCTTTCCCTCTCCCTCCTTCCATCCCTCCCTCTGCACCTCCCCCACCCCATCACCAAATGTGACTGGATTTCCCTTGACCCACTGTATGTAGGACTTGCTCAGAATCCTGAAATGGGACATTCAACAGAAATCTTGGGACTGAAATCTTTGTGTTCAAAGTGGGGATTGGGCATGCTTCCTTATACTCATGTGGTCATATAATTGTGCCAATAATGAAAGCTCTAGATGTAGCTACTTTCGTTAACTTCCATTTCACAGAGGTAACAAGTGTTCTGTTGTGAGTGCCTGGGAAGCTGTCTCTTGCCAAATCTGGAGAAGAATATATGAAGGGAAGAGTTCTTCTGGGTAAACCTTCTTGGTACGAGGTATCAGAAGCTTTTGTAGAGCTCAACAGCAATACTGCAAAGTTTAATTATATACTCATATATTTTAGGCTCTCTAAGTTTATTTGATAAAGGTTCAACCCATTATATTAACATAATGACTGTGCTTGTCTTGTGGAAAACTTGGAAACAGACTAATAAAATATCTCCCCTGCTATGAAAACTAGATGGCTTTAGTTTGAGAGAATTGAATGTGGTTCATCGCAGTCTGACACTGACAATTTCTACACTATTTTGGACAGCATTCTCAGAGCATTTAACATTTACTTTGACGGCAAAGCTGTGGAAAGAAATGTTCTGATTGAGTGGTTATGAACCAAAAACCAGGTAAGAAGCTTGATTTTAGGCATAATTTCCACCCTGTTAATCCTCCTATGGCTCTTTAGGAAATGAGATAGAGAATAATCCATTCTTAGTGGGTCGAAGAGGCTCAACATCTGAAAAGTTAGCACGTATATTGGAAGTTAAATTTCCATTTCATACAATTAGAAAATAAGACAGACTATTCCAGAAACAACTACGGACGTTAGGAAAAGGAATATTTCTTAAAGAACATGCACCTGCAAATCAGAGAAGATGTTATCCTAACATTATTTGAAGTTTCAACAACTCAACATTGGTACAATTAATGATGGCAGCCCCTCCGGTCCAGCGTTCTCTCACGCAGGTGCTCTGCACACCACGTGAATAGTCACTCTCAGTGTCGTAACTTCCATCTTGCCATCATCCGTCACCTCACCTCCAGAGGCAGAAATGACAGCATTTCACCTTCTGACCACAGACTTCCCTTGTTCCAGATCACGTGGTCGTCACTTTCCACTACTTTGAACCTCACTGGCACAGACAGGTTCCTCACGCTCTGCTCCTCCCAGTACCCTGGGCCTCTACTCTTACCATTCCCAGCTTAGATTTCTCTTTCCTCAATGGCCAGTCCCCCCACTTGTATTTCAAATTCCATCTTTCCGTTTTTTGTCCAGTTCTTTACTACACTATTAATAACCCCTTCTCTGTCTTGTAACTTCATTCTACTTCTCACTGAATCCTCCTGTTAGCTTTTAAATATATTAAAGACTCTCCCATTAAAATAACTAGAGTTGGTTCTCATACACTGCTTCAGCTACCCTTCTGTATCTCTCTCCTCCACCCTCAGACTCCTTCAGAGAAGACTTGGAGTCACAGCATCCACTTCCTCACCTCCCACTGACTGCCCAGTCCATTCCTATGTAGCCTCTGGCTCGACAGAGGTATTCTCAACACCTTTCACTGAAGTCACCAGTTTTGCGCTTCCACATATAGGTGAGATCATGCAGTATTTGTTTTTCTCTGTCTGGCTATTTCACTTAGCACAGTGCCCTCAAGGGCCATCCGTGTCATGGCAATGGGAAAGATTTCCTTCCTTTTTACAGCTGAATAACTTCCCACATTCTATATATATAGTGGATATCTATATCTATATATCACATCTTCTTTATCCATTCATCCATTAATGAACACTTAGGTTGTATCCATAGCTCAGCTATTATAAATAATCCTTCAGTGAACATGGGGATGCATCTATCTTTTCAAGTTGCTGCCTTTGTTTCCTTTGGATAAATACCCAGAAGTGGAATTGCTGAATCATATGGTAGTTCCATTTTTAACTTCTTGAGGAACCTGCACACTGTTTTCCACAGTGGCTGCACCCATGTACATTCCCGCCAACGGTGTACAAGGGTGCCCTTTTCTCCATGTCCTCACCAACACTTGTTATCTCTTGTCTTCTTTTTAATAGCGGTTCTGACAGATGTGAGGTGATATCTCACTGTGGCTTTGATCTGCATTTCCTTGATGATGAGTGATGTTGAACATCTTTTCAAGTAGCTGTTGGCCACCTGTATGTCTTCTTTGGAAAAATGTCTATTCAGAGCCTCTACTCATTTTAAAATCAGACCGTGTTTTGTTTTGTTTTGCTATTGAGTTGTATGAGACCTTCGTGTATTTTGGATAGCCCCTCCATCCCAAGTCCTATTTCCCCGTTCCCTTTGCATTGACGGGTACCACCATGCATTTGGACATGCTAGTTTATCTCTCATCCTATCTACCACTGGATTCTGACATCTTTACCGCTGGAGCATCTTTTGAATTCTTCTATCAGTTTCTACCATAGTCTAGACACAATTTTTTACGTGGTATATTGCATTATTGGCCTTAAAAGTGACCTTCTTGTATGCAATCTGACCTTCACCCTGGCAGAATATGAATCTGATGATACCACCCCTTGGACAAGACACTTCAGAAATTCCCCTTTCTATTTAGGATAAAGACTCCATTTCTAAACATAAGTCACCTGTGCCTGTATGATCTGGCCCCTCCCTTAAACTCTGACTTTCTCCTGCACCACCTCCCTCACTCATCTATGCTCTAACCTCTCTGGCCATGCTCTCTCTTGCCACAGAATATTCTCACATGAGGCTCCTTCTATCTGGATTACTCTCTTGCCCCTCCACTACTTACCAAGTTGGCTCCTATCTTCCCACAAGATAAGCTCCAGCTTTACCTCCTCGAGTGTGCCTTTGTGGACCCACCTTGCATCTATTTCTTGGCACTTATCAGTGATAATTTTACATTTGCTTCTATTATTATTGTTAGCCAACATTGCCTGTCTTCCCTACTGGACTCAAGCTCCACAAGGTCATGAATTATGTATGTTTTTGCCAATCATTATTACCATATAGCCCCAGGCAAGAGAATGTAATAGGAGCTCAATAAATATTTGTTAGATGAAAGATTGCTTAGATTGCTTTACGATATATTTTTCTATCTAAAACAAGCAATGTGTGATTACTGTTAGGTTTGTGCCGTCTTGAGAGTTGTCCTGAAGTGGCCAGCAGAAACTTTGATGGCATACACGAAAGGGAGCGTACATAGCAGGCCACTGTGTGTGTTCTTTCAGAGTAGGTTGTGATTATAATCGCCCAATTTCTCAGAAGAAATGAATTGTGGCTCCCACCTTATTTCTTCTCTAGCCCCATAAAAAGCAGACTAAATGGAATCAGTTAATTTAGCACCGTTTCAAGTGAAGTTTCACACTCTTCCTGGGATGGGATAGCATTATAGGCTAGTCGAGATGATCTAAGATTGGCCGTGGACAATTGCAGTTGGTGTTCTTCCCTACACGTTGGGAAGCATGTCGAAGTTTCAAGAAGTGTTACCAGAAAAAAAAATCTTGTTTGCCTACCTAAAAGCTGTTCCTACCTTTTCTCCTGCTGTAGAGCCTTTATTGTAATCCAGTGTGTAGCCCCAACTCATGTGACTTGAGAAAGACACACTATCCAGGCCCCGGCAATAAATTCTAATTGATCTAAGCCAGTCATTGCGATCCAGTATCCTTGTCAGTTATTGAATCTGATGTGGGCATGTCCCTGTATTTCTGCCCAGTGAGATGTGAGAAGCCTTCGGGTTCTTGGAGAAAAGGCTCTTCTCTTATTATCAGAGGCACACGGATGAACGGTCCCTCTCCTTCTGCTCAGTGCTGTTGTGTCTGAATGGGGTCCTGAGAAGGCTGCAGCCAGCTTGTGACAATGGGAACTAGTCTGCAGATGAGAGACATGCTGAGTATGGCAGGGAAGAAAGATAGAAAGCTCTGGGCCACAGGCTAGTTCTCCTCACTGATGTGGCTGGGTAGGCATGCGCAATTTGCCGGACACACACACACGCACATGTTTGTACGTGTGCAACAAAGAATTTGGCAAAACATCATGTGCTTCAGTTTCCTTCTGCTGTTGCATGCATATACGGATAGAGTATACCCATCACGGGACAGAATCTTGTAGGGCTGTGTTTCAGGAATGAAACTGAAAATTAACCACTTTCATCAATTTCATTGCAGGTGAAAGAAAAATTGGGGTATGGCAAGCACTGAAAAATTTCCCAGCCTGTCATGGTTTCTTCCACCTTTAAGAGCTTGGAGATTACATTGGCCCCACTTGGATAACCCAGGACACTCTACCTGTCTTAAGGTCAGCTGGTTAGCAATCTTAATTCCATCTGCAACCTTAACTCTCTTTCTGTACGCAACAAAGCCTAGTCACGAGTTCTGGGCATTAGGACGCAGAGGTATTTGGGTGTCACTCACATCCTTGCCGTCTTAGTATGTCTTCCACTTTAAGTTCATTCAAAAACTTATCCATTTGGTGAACATTTGAGCCCTTGCTATGGAAATGGAAATGGGACGTGGTCCCTGCATTTAAGGAGGTGATGATTTAGCAATGTCTTTCTCATAAAATGCTTTAATTTGTAGCATTCGATTTGATGATAAGGGAGATATTGTTCTAAATAGTCTAGATATCCTGTCCCAGATACTCTAGATGTATGTGTATATGTGTGTTTTTCATTTTCTAGCTGAGTAACAGGAAGTTTACTGAGGTAAAGCTACTCTTACCCAGGAGTGCAGCTGGGAAGACACGGAGACAGTGTGTGAATGGTGATGTTCTTGCTTGTCCAGTGGTTTTTCCTCTGTATCAGTGAATGCTTTATGTATGAAGAATTCCGGTCTCATTTTTGCTTTACGATAACTTCCAGGCCTGTGAAGTAGAAAGGGAATGTTGCTTTCCCTGTTTTCACAGAATTTCAGCTGAGAACAGTGGGTGATAGAATCCTCATTGCATCCATAAAGTGTAGGGACGGTAATTTCCAACAGTCTAAAAGGAATAAAGATTTCTTGAAGTTTTCTTTGACATACATCAGGAATACATACGTATGTGAGTGCATGTGAGCCTGTGAGTGGCTTTTCCTCTCTCCTCCTGGTGGAGAGACTCTTGCATGACTCTTGCCTTAAGAATTCTAAAGGCCGGAGTTTGGCAGGAGTTAATCCATCAGCGCCGCAAAGAGGAAGGGCAGCAGAAAAACATGCCATTTGGGAAGGAAGGGTATGTGATTTCATGGGCTGGAGGATATTGCACAGACGAACGAGATGTGCTTGAGTGAACAGACGGGTCCCTCTCTGGAGGGCAGGGGACCTCAACAGGAGTTTGTGTGGTGTGAACCACAAAGGGGATTTTAAAAGAAGTCAGCTGCAAGAGCATCTGCGTTGGGGGATGCAAAAACTCCACCAAGGAGACCCAAGACAAAACCTGCCTTAACAGAGTGAACAACAGCCATTTTAGAGGAACGACAGTGACGGGGACCGCACCCCTTCTCGGAGACAGCAGCAGGATGGGAGAGGAGGAGTGGAGGAGAGGAGGAAGGCAAGAACAGACACAACCCCCTACCCCTTTCCCCTCGCTGATGTCAGTGCTGGGCGTATTCCTTTGTCCTCACGAACGACTTTGTGCTGAATGGTTCTCTAAAGGACAACTTTTAATTTTAAATGCAGTGTTTCTCAAACTTGGGTTTCTAAGTTTCTGGGAGTTACTAAGTCTAAAGGCTCAAACTGTATCTTGGGAGGTCAGGCTCCCGCCTTATTCATTTTTTCACAATATTACCTTCAGTATAATAATTTGTATTTAAATAGCTATATCCATTGACATTGAAGAACCCACAAGATGTCACATTTATAGCTTAAAATAAATAACCCCGACTTGAGGAGACTCTTACCTGTCAAATGTCACAAGCACAGGCAGGAGTATGTCAAGATTTGTGTCTCATAATTGGGACTAAACATAGGACGAAACTTCGCTTTCGGTTTTGCCATTTTGTCCTGGGGATTTGTTGCACCAGTCCAAAGTGGAGTTGGTCTCTGATCTTTAGGAAATGAAACAGGGTCACTGTGGCAGTACAGAAGACAATTTGTTGTCTTAGGGATGGGCGCTGTCTCTGTATACAGTGGCTTTGGTCTGGGTGGGTCCATGGCGGGAGATGGCCAGGAGAGGAGGTGACTGAAAGGGAGGAAGGCCCTTGTGATTCTCCTTAAGTAGGATGACTACCGCTGCTCTTTTCAAAAGGCACAGGCAGGGTTATCATCTCTGCATCTCTGAATGGGTACATGGAAATCTAGGTACCTTCAAACTTTATTTGTAAGTACACCCAACTGCTTCCCCGCACAGCTGACCCAGGAGAAATGTGGTAAAGTAATATACAGCACAGCATACCCTAAGTTGATCTTGGATCTTCATCTATGCACCCTTTGGGGCTGCCAGCCATCGGTGATTTGAAGATTCTTCCTTCGGTCAGAGGAGGATGCCTTAGCCAAATTGAGGCAAGTAGCCATTGTTGATTAGAAACTTTCCAAAATCACCTATTCCTTCTAACCAGTGGCAATGGGGCCTGAGTGAAGAAAACACAGACTGTGATAAGTAAAGCTTTACCCTAGAAAAACAGTCTGTGAAAAGTTTTTGGTCTCAAAACGCTAATACACGAGTCAATCACTGGGAGCAGAATTCATATGAAGAAAATAACGAAGCTTTTTCTCAGGGAATGGGCAAAGTATTTCTCCACATTCCTGAAGTCACCTGAAACTGTAAAGCATTTCACCACATTTCAGCAAGATAATAAGAAAGTGCTGTGGGGACAATGGCTTGTCTTGTATGCATTTGTCTGTGTGAGGATGGAATAAGCCACCAGTGGTATGGAAAATCTGTAACTAGTGTTGAAAAGGGTATTGAGGGGTGCCCGGGCGGCTCAGTTGTTAAGCGTCTGCTCAGGTCAAGATCCCAGGGTCCTGGGATCGAGCCCCACATCGGGCTCCCTGCTCAGCGGGAAGCCTGCTTCTCCCCCTCCCACTCCCCCTGCTTGTGATCCCTCACTGGCTCGCTGTATCTCTCTGTCCAATAAATAAATAAAATCTTTAAAAAATAAAAAAAGAATAGGGTATTGAAATTATAGATTATATTTATTCATTCCTTACTGGCAAAGGAATTATGCAACACACTGGCTTTTATTCATTTTATTACCAACAAATTGTTGGCAAAAGGCCTCGATAATGTATTTCCTTTTAAACACCAGAGAAAGTGTTGAAATAAAAGTAAGCTATTGTTTATTTTTAAAGTTACCAAATTTCTGTTCCAGAAATATTATGACCTTCACTTTTAAATGGTGTCGATAATGTAGGAAATGAACTATGTTTCTTGGTCAGCAATCTGAAAAATTCATAAAACCCTGTCCCCTCTTTGACTCTTGAATCTAGCAGCGGTAGGCTGCTCCCAGAATTTCCATTAGAGTTGATGAAAGACACAGGTGCGCTCTGAGAGGCAACCATATCTGGTGGCCTGTTATTTGAATAACATTATAAAAGACTGCTTTAGAGAGAGAACCAGTATGGGTAGGAGGCAAAAACCGAGGGACAAAAGTCTGTGTTTCTCTATGTGGGTGTATATTTATAGGATTTCATTGGTTGCCTAGTTCAGAGAATATCTCTTGAGAAAATAATTGTGGGGAAAATAACTCAGCAGAAAGAGAATAATGGAAAGGAAAACCTTAAAGGATTAATATATTTGGGGATCTAGTTTGCAATCTTGTGCACGCATGTGTGTGTGTGTGTGTGTGTGTGTGTGTGAGAGAGAGAGAGAGAGAGATGGGGGAGAGGGAAGGTGAGAGAGGGAGAGAGAGAGAGGGAGGGAGGGAGAGAAAGGGAGAGAGAGAGGGAGGGAAGAAGAGAGAGAGAGAGACAGGGAGGGAGAGAAAGAGAAGGAGAGAGAGAGGAAAGAGAGAGAGAGAAAGTAAGAGGGATTACTGACTGCTACCTCTATTGGAAGCATCTATTCAAAAACTAGGCATACCTACTAAGATTGTTTTAGGCTCGGCCATCTCTATGCCAAATATCTGTTTCTTCAATAAATGACTTTTAAAAAACCTCAATAGCTCTATCATGGCTTGCAATTGATTCTTGGCTCAAGATTATTTGGCTTTAGGTTTTTATTGATGGGTTGTGTGTTTTTCCTATTAACATTTTTTTTTTATGATTTCCATAGCAGTTTAACACCTGGAATATAGTTTTTATTTTGGAGGAAGAAAACTTATTTATTTCATTTTATTAATTTTCTTCAAGGTCTTTTAACATCATGACCTAGGTGATTGTCCTCATCATTGTTGATGATGGTTATTATTTGAATGAGTTAACTGTCATATGGGCTTAGTCAACCTGAAACTTTAAGTGTGTGAGTTTTATTTTGTTGGGCCAACATTACAACAGAGGATGAAAAAAATGTACCGTTCTGAAACCCTTAAGGCAGGCTCTGGACATCTGACATGTCTGTACAAAACATAATCACTTATTTTGCCTGAAAACACACGCCAATGCTTTTTGCTATATTTCTCTGTTGCTAGATACTGGATTTCGTATATCCCTACAGTCAATCTACCTCCACGTACTTTGTAGTGTCTGATAGGCTGATTCTCCACAAATGTTCAGGGCACAGATATCACAGCAGACTTGAGAAAAATGTCCCTTTGGTTGGATTTTGTTGTGTCACATTATGGAATTCCTTTTTCTCTTCTACTTTCCAAAAGGTAGTACTCCTAGAGATTCCTGCATTTATAAGAGTCTCCTTCAACATGCCAGAGTGTGCTGAAGATCTGGAGGGCTTGGCGTTTCCAGTGAGTGAAGACTTTTGTTATGGCAAAATAATGAGGTGTGGGCTTTTTATTATGGAGTCTCCCTGGAGTGTCAGTGTTTTTTTTTTTTTTTTAATTGCTTTTCTACTTACTAAAAGTAAGTGAACCCTTAAATCTAATAAATTCTGTTAAAATAAGGTACATACTTTATAATTCAAAATCAATTTCTTTGTTGATACCCAGAAAGTTGATGCCGATCCCAAGCCATTTTAGAAAAGAGAAGAAAACAGTAATCATGATCGATAATATGTAGGAGTACTGCACTTCCTTTACCTAAATTTACTTTCCACGTTATTGTATGTTGATATACTTATAAGAATAAGCTTTCATTTCCCCTGCAGTTTGCTCATGAACCGCTGTGGCAATTTCCTGCCCTGCCACCAACACATGTGGACACACACACAGACACTAACTGGTGTATGTATGTACACACACATTCCTATCTAGTGATGAGGTCTCACGTTATCCTGCTGGACTTCATGGTAATTGCAATCCAGATGCTCAAAAAAATATTTGTGAAATGAATGAACAGATTGCAGGCTTTTAACACTAGAAAGGAGATTTATTATTACTGTTGTCAAAAAGAAAGAAGTGTTAACAACCGCCTCTCATTTACCCTCCCTCTTTTAGTCGGATATTCATTCTCTGAGTCTGTTCTTCTTATCAGGACTGAAATGCCTAACAAGCAATGTGGTCGTAATGGCTCTTCCTGGATTCGGACTCCATTTGCAATCCCTGCCCTGCCTCTCGAAGAAAATCTGGGCTGAAGATTTCTGTCTCAGGGCATTGTCCGTGCAGAGTAAAGATGAAGTCCATAATAATTCCACTGTGAGTCAGGTCAGATGCCCTCTGAGAAAAACTTGAACTTTAGATTTCTTAAAGCCTTTCTCTTTTTGAAGAAAAGAATATATTCTTTTCAATTATCTATGCAAAAAGAGAAAATGAATGCTCATATTCTCTATTAACGTTAGAAACATAAACAAGATCACTTTAAATCTACAGTTGCCAGGAATATCCGCTCTCCTCTGCACAGCGTCAGATAATAAGTATTCTATTATGTATCATGTGTGCACATACGCACACATATACATACATACATGTGTGTGTATGTATACATACATACATATGTACATATATATAAAACAATAACAGATATCAGTTGTGGACTGAGTATCAAATCAAAATGATAATTTTAAATGCTTGTATGTTCTTCATTATAAGTATAGCGGTGTCATAATTTGATTATCTCTTTTTTCCAAAGTTACTCTCAGCTGATACTTTAAAAAAAAATGTTCATTTTTAAGTAACCTCTACACTCAACATGGGGCTTGAACTCACAACCCTGAGATCAAGAGTCACATGTTCTACTGACTGAGCCCGCCAGGCGCCCCTACAGTTTGATACTTATATGGCCAACAAATTCTTTAACTTTAGACAGTATGACTATATACTTTGACAAATATTAACTGACAAAGTTATACTTAAATCACCTCAAGGATTTTTCTCCATAAAGAAAAGGAAAAAAGTTGGGGGGAGGGGTGGGAATAGAGGGTGAGAGTCATCTTATCTTGCAGATTTGCAGCATAAAAGGATATTATTCATAGTGGTGATGTATTCTTTGGAATTTGAAGGCAAAAGTGTTATATGGAAGAATTTTTCTGAACTTCCTGGGCCATTGGCATAGGATATGTATCAGTCTCTTTTGCAATTTCCTTGAAAACCTATTTACTTTGTTAAAGCAAAGTCTTTTTGTTGTTATTTTAGAGTTTAAGAGACAATCAAGGGAATTGTAAGATCATTTTTCGCATTATATGGCTATTGATTTATTGAGGGAGAAAAGGGATTTTCCAGATATATTGAAGTCCCATGTAATTAATTTACTTCAAAGCTTACTTCAAGGAGATGAACTAGAGTGAACCCAAACTGTAAACTTAGATAGCAAAAATGAATGACATAAATAGGAAAAAAGATAGGGGACTTGTTTCCAGCTCCGATGAGGTAATTGAAAGACTGTCCTCTTATTGGAAATAACAAGACAAAATGTGTTGAGCAACTGTCTTCAGAAACCGGGCAGTAAACAGTGGAGGACTATGATCCCTGGAAAAAGGGAAACAAATGACGTGAACCATAGAACCCGGTTCTCTGGCCTCCTTAGAGACATTTTCCAGACTGCAGCCCGGGAAGGAGAATCTAAGCAAAGCATAACATTTTCTCTAAGTCGAGGAGACCAAGCAGAGTTTAGCGGGGATGAGGTGGCCGAAATATGTGAGGCTGAGTGCCAGGGAAGAGAGAGCTCTAGCGATAAAGTGCCTCAGAAATGTGCACGGGGTTCCTTGCAGTTTGTCCTCAAATCCCCAGTCACATATGTGGACGATGAAGTTCTTTGAAGTCAGGCAAAGCCTGGCCAGAGTCTGTCCCTAAATACTTAACCACGCATGCATGGATAAAACTCCACGAGCTTAGGCAAAACATAATTAGAGAAATAGATGCTGGAAAGTTGCCCAAGCTAATCCAGAGCTGGGGGACGGTTAAATTTTGAACAGCCAGACTGCAGAGTCCACCCTGGGGCTGTCAGGAGAAACTCCAGAGAGTTTTGCCTCATACTATGGCACAACTAGCCCTGGGACTAAAGTCTACTCTAGACTTGCCCTAACAAGGCTTATAAACAAGTCTTGAAAGGATCAACCTGCTATAGAAACAACTTCCTGTCAGATCAAAGTCCAATAGTATTTAAAGGAAGCAAAGAGGGGCGCCTGGGTGGCTCGGTCGTTAAGCCTCTGCCTTCGGCTCAAGTCATGATCCCAGGGTCCTGGGATCGAGCCCCGCATGGGGATCCCTGTTCAGCGGGAAGCCTGCTTCTCCCTCTCCCACTCCCCCTGCTTGGGTTCCCTCTCTCGCTGTGTCTCTCTCTGTCAAATAAATAAATAAAGTCTCTAAAAAATAAAATAACATAAAATAAAATAAAGGAAGCAAGGAAATTTAGTACTCAACATATATACTCTACAAGGTCCAACATCAAATACAAAAGTACTAGGCATGCAAAGGAGGAAAATATGACCCACAACTCTGGTAGAAATCCACAATGGTAAAGAGTAGCTTGGCTCAATGATGGCTCTCAATTATCATCACCTCCTGATAGTCATATCCTTTAGTCTCCTTGCACATTGAGTTAGAATGGGTTGGTATGACCAATAGAGTGCATTAGCGGTGCGCCATGTGACATTCTAGGTTAGGACAAAAGGACAATTGGATCCCTTGTTCTGGGAGAAGCCAGCAGCCACATCATGAGCAACCCTGTAATGAGGCCCAGATGGAGAGGAACTGAGACCTTCACAAAATAGGCAACCCAACTTGCCATGCCCATGAGTTAGCCACCTTGAAAATGAATCTTCTTCCCACTCCAGTCAAGCCTTCAGATATATGCATCCCCAACCGACGTCTGACTAAATCTCACGAGCACTGCAAGACAGTGCATCCAATCAAAGCCATTCCCCAGTTCCTTAACCACAGAAAATATGAAAGATAATAAATGTGATTATTGTTTTGTGCCACTGAGTTTTGGGATAATTTGTTAAGGAACAATAGAGAATTAATATAGACATTGGTACTGCTACTATAACAAAACCCCCAAAATGTAGGAGTGACTGAGCAAGTAGGGAAAAGCTGGAACATCTTAAGGGGACTTTTGGTGAAAGGCAAAAGGCCTTGAGGTTACTATTAACGACGTTGTGGCCCTTGAGGAGGCTGCCACGGAGGCGGTAAGTGAGAAGAATATGATTGGAGACTGGGAAAAAGAGAATCCCTGCTATATGGTGGCAAAAAGTTGAGAGGCACTGTCGATACGCACAATACTGATGTATCATGGGAACTAGAAAAGGCACTGAATCAGCTGGATGATTAAACTAAGAATCTTTTCGGGCAGGAGGTTGCAGGTGCAGTCTGACTTCCTTTTGCAGTTTTTTGCACAACGTAAAGGAGAGAGAGAGAGAGAGAGAAGTTAGAGAAAAAGTTGTTAAACACAAGCAACTGCTAGGTTTGAAAGCAAACAATGCTAAAATTAAGAAATGGCTCTAGGAAAAGATCAAATCCAAAGAACTGTTAGGAAAGCATGGTCTAAAGATGAAACCAGACATGGCGGGGAGTGACGGCATCAAGAGGGCAACACAGTGGTTCCCAACTGCTGTCCTCTTCACAAGAACAACTAGCAACTTTCCATAGGCAAGACACCATTTGAAAATCCCAGAACATGGGGATAGGGCTGAGGGCCCCCCCATCCCAGAACACAGAGACTAAAAATGGATTGGATTAGAAGGCTGAGAGGAGCCCTTGTACTCTGATTACATCACCCCTCCCCAGGCCAGCACAGCGAGGCACTGAGAGGCACCCCCCTCCTTCCCCTCCCCTGGGCCTATGGTTTCTCCAGTGGGGGGGAAAAAGAGCCCAAGATGAACATCTAGTTCTCCCAGCGTTGTGGGATATGCTTCCTGGAGGGCCCACTTGGGTCTTGCCTCACAAGGCTCGTAGGGGAAATCTATGAGGCTTGAACCCTGGGGATCAGATTGAGATGGAGGAGTTGGGGTAGGGTTTACAGCAACTAGTGCTCAGATCTTGGCCAACAGCATTCTTCCTTGCAGGAGCAACCAAGTAGATATTGTAGCCAGTGGCTCTGCCCATCTGCAGAGCTGATTTGGTGGCCCTGTCTGGCCAGGGAGCAGCTCAGGTTGATTATGTCCCCGGTAAATGAACCATACACACCTTGGAGCCCATTCAATCCTTCAGCCTTGGCAGGAAAGCGAGCTCAAAGCCCTGCCTAATGCTGAATATAGCCTTCCGTCCTGCCAGAACAGGAAGCCTAATCAGAGTACCTGGGACGATGCATAGACAATCCTACAGACCCATATATAGTAGTAGCTGCACAGAGAGCCCAGCCAGTGGCTCTGCCGATCTCCAGAGCTAGCCAGTGGCCGGTCGGGTCAGGGAACTTGGTGGCAAGTTCTGCCTGATTCATGGACCCATCCGGCCAGTCACACCAGCCTTGGAGCCGGTTCTGTCACCACACCCAGGCTGGGAAGCAAATTCAAAGCCTGTCTACTGCAGAATATAGCCCACAGTCCCGCCCAACCAGGAAGCCTAATCAGAGAACCGGAGAAGCTGCGGAGCCCAGCCTACATGCTCTAACCCAGGAGCCAACTTAGCAAGTTGGAGATGAGAAGGATATGTGATTGGAGAGGGCTAGAAATTCACAAGTGAATTTTAAATTAAAAAAAAAAACAAAGCCTTTTCAGAAAAACTCTGTGCCCAGATGACTTCACTGGTGAATTCTACCAAACATTTAAGTAAGAAATTATATCAACCATACATCATATATTTCAGAAAATAGAAGAGGACTATTTACCAGCTCATTCCCTGAGGGTAGCATAACCCTGTTATCAAAACCTGAGGAGGACATTAGAAGAAAAGGGAACTGTAGACCAATATCCCTCGTGATCATAGGAACAAATATCATTGTTTGATAATGATATGATAAACAAATATGATAAAACTAAGACAGTAATAGATGAAAACACTAATATGCCATGACCAAATGTGAGTCATCTTAGGAATGCAAGGTTGGTGTAAATACTAAATAGTCATTCAACATAAATTGCCACATTCTCAGATTAAAATAGAAAAAATAACATGATAATCTTAAGAGATGGACAAAAATTATTTGACAAAATTCAATACCCATCCATGGTAAAACATCTTAGCAAACTAGGAGAAAGGAACTTCCCCCATCTGATAGAAACAACTATGAAATACCTCAAGGTCATCATCATATTTAATGATGAAATTTTGAACATTTCCTCTAGAGTTGGGAACAAGGCAATGAGATCTGCCTTTAGTGTGCTTTCCCACAGTTTACTGGATGTTTTAAGCCACTGCAATGAGTCAAGTAAGAGATAAAGATTATATAAGAAGAAATAAAATGGCCTTTATGTGACCTTTACGTAATTGCACAGATAAAACCTGCTAAAGAAACTACAAGGATCTACAAGAACTGATAAATGAACCTAATAAGGTTACACAATATAATTTAGGTATGTTGAAATCAATTGTATTTTTATGTAGTAGTAAAAACAAAATGGAAAAGGAATTCAAATTTATTTACAATGCCATAAAGATAAAAATACTTGGAAAGTAAATCAACCTGAACCTATAAGATATTCCTGAGGGAAATTAAGGAAGACACAAATAAATGGAAAGGTAAACCATGTTCACAGATTAGAAGATTCCAAATGGCTAAGATACCTATTTTCCCCCAACTGATCTGTAATTCACTATAACCGAGTCATGAACCCGGAAGGCTTTCTGATAAATTGACAAGTGATTCTAAAATTAGTATCTAAATGGGGAGAACGAAGACTAGCCAAAATAATTTGGAAAAGAAAAATGCTGGACCTATTATACAACCTAATTTCAAGATTTAATATAAAGGTTCAATAATCAAGGCACTGTGGTATTGGCTTTAGGATAGACAAACAGATCAATGCCCAGAAATAGAGCCACACATAAACTGTCAGCTGATTCTTTGACAGAGGTGCCAAATTAATCCTATGCTGAAAATGTAGTCTTTTTACTAATGATGCTGGAAAACTGAATGGGTAACTATTATGGGAAGATAATGAACCTCTATCCACACGTCTCAACAAATACAGATCTATGGATCATAGACCTGAATGTAAAATTAGAATTATGAGCTCTGAGAAGAAATCATAGATGGATTTTTTTGTAATCTTGGAATAGGCAAAGACTTCTTAGAGACGACACAGAAAACACTGACCATTTTTTTATGATAAATGATAAATTGGATTTCAAAACTTTAAAAATTTCATTTTATCAAGATACACCGTTAAGAAAATGCATACGAAGCCCCCAGACTGGAAGAATAAATAATAAGTTATACTTTTACATATTAATGATCTAGGAAGTACAATGAAAATAATATTCCATTTATATTATAATGCATAAAATATTTGAATTTCAGGCAGAAACTTCTAACAATGAAACAAAAGGAAAAAATAATTAGAAAGTCATACCTTATGAATGATTGTATAGACCGTAATAAAGATGACAACACTTCCTAATTTAGTAAAGATATTTTAATGTAAGCCTAAATGATTTTTCCAGGATATTTTCAATAACAATTTAAATGGGATTTCCAAGCCAAGGAAACATGCCTTTGTTATTAGTTTATTGACTATTTCTAATAGTGCCCTGTTATCAGATTGGAGTGTGACAATCAGGAATTTTATAATTAGTCTTTGATTTGTTAGTGGATATTCAAACAGACCTTCAAAAAAAAGGTTAAGAATACTGGAATAAAAATTAGGCCATGAGCAGCCCCAAATACCATAACAAGAAACATCATCTTAAAAAATGTCCTGAAGATGTATGCTTTAGCTGCAGATAAAACACACACCCCTATTACTGTTGAAAGTGCACTTTGTAACAGTGGGTAGCCTAGCCCATACACTGCCTCAATTGCTTTTTGGTTTACTGACGGCTTAGAGCTGGAAACAAATGCCTAAGAAATGTGTGCAGAAAAATCGAAAGAAAACCCTATGCAAATGACAAGATTAACCATGGATATGGAATCGAGACTGACATTCCAGAATGCCAGGAGACCCGTTACTCCCACAATCGCAGAAGCAGTAGCAAAAGTTACCCACAAGGAACACAGTGGATGAGGAATTAACAATAAGGAAACAACGAACATAGCAGTTGATGCAACAATGACATTTCGAACAGTGTTTTCCAATACGGGGGTATACTGATCAAAATATACAAATGCCTGGTTATACACCATTAGGGGGATTTCGCACTTTTCAGCTCTGCTTCGTAACTGGGATAACACCTTCTTCTCATCGGCTGAAGAAGAAACACCCACGGTCTGAACGAAGCCCCGGGAAGAAATGATTTCATGTGACAATGAAATATTAGTATCAGACACAAAAAGTGGAAAACGTGTTAAAAAATTGGGCAAGCCGTTCATAAAATGTCCTTATCATTTACATCTTGCTTGCTGTTTTCCATATACTGCACATACTCTCGTAACCAAAACTCTGTGAGATTTTTATCTACATAGTCACTGTTTTCCAAATCTGCCAGACGTAATTCCAGTTTTTGCCTAGCATCTTTATCCCAGTAGTCAAGAGTTTCAGTAACAACAACCATAACCCTGGGACCATAATCCAAAAAATATCCTCTTCTACATTAAAACATGGTGTGATGTAGGAATCGTCACTTGCCAAATTTCCAAGGTCTAAACCTTCCTGCACTTGGAAACACCCACAGATACTACTCATGATGTACAAATGTATATAAGCACTACAAAAACTCTGGACTCAGTGCTTGTGAGAAAAGGGCCAAAACAGTCTCGAAAGAACAAATTCATCGGATGGATATCAGTTTCTTGTTCATCCGGGAGAGAATCACATGGGAGACAGCAGGACCTTTTCAGTGAGGAACATTTTTGGTCAGGAGTTTCTGGCTTTTTCAACCAGCGTAGACAGACTCCTTCTCTTTTACCATCCAGAGCCATAAATGCTCTGAAACAGGTGATGTTATCGAAATAACAAAAGAGCAGGGTTGTTCCCGTATAGATGCAAAAGTATTGTATGGACCTGAAAGAGGTCATAATCCCTGTATAGAAGGCTAGGACGTTGGTGATGGTGGTGATTGTAATCGACACCGCCACTTTGGAATAGACACTGGACAGCCACTGTTTTGTGTTATCCATGAGGCTAGTCTTCTGCCAGGCAGAAATCATTATGAACATATCGTCAACCGCAACACCTGTTAAAAAAGGGAAACAATCTTCATGCATATTAATACCCATTAAAAACTAAACACATAAACTCAAACCATCTTCTTTGTCCATCTCTTAGAAGGGGTCTTATTTATCTTGCCCAATCTGTGCTTTGATACTATTTTCCCAGTTGCTTTCTCTGGTTGCCTCTGAATCCACCACAGAATTCACCCCTTCCTCTGTAACAACTCTGTGCTTCGTACGTACTCCCGTTATTTGTACCTAGCACAGGATGCTCTACTCCTAGTCCTCATGTAGGGTGTTTTAATGACGAGTCAGGAAACTGTTGTGGGTGTTAGTCGAAGCAGGATTAGCAGTGTATCTTTGATTCCACTGGATTACTTGAGAGACCATTTTCCCTCATAAACCATTTTTTAAATTTTTTTATTGTTATGTTAATCACCATACATTACATCAAAGTTCTTGATGTAGTGTTCCATGATTCATTGTTTGTGCATAACACCCAGTCCTCCACACAGAATTTGCCCTCTTTAATACCCATCACCAGACTAACCCATCCCCCCACCCCCTCCCCTCTAAAACCCTCAGTTTGTTTTTCAGAGTCCATCGTCTCTCATGGTTCGTCTCCCCCTCTGACTTACTCCCCTTCATTCTTCCCCTCCTGCTATCTTCTTCTTTTTCTTTTTTCTTAACATATGTTGCATTATTTGTTTCAGAAGTACAGATTTGTGATTCAACAGTCTTGCACAATTCACAGCACTCACCATAGCACATACCCTCCCCAATGTCTATCACCCAGCCACCCCGTCCCTCCCACCCCCCTGCCACTCCAGCAACCCTCAGTTTGTTTCCTGAGATTAAGAATTTCTCATATCAGTGAGGTCATATGATACATGTCTTTCTCTGATTGACTTATTTCACTCAGCATAACACCCTCCAGTTCCATCCACGTCATTGCAAATGGCAAAATCTCATTCCTTTTGATGGCTGCACAATATTCCATTGTGTATATATACCACATCTTCTTTATCCATTCATCTGTCGATGGACATTTTGGCTCTTTCCACAGTTTGGCTATTGTGTACGTTGCTGCTATAAACATCGGGGTGCACGTACCCCTTCGGATCCTTACATTTGTATCTTTGGCGTAAATAACCAGTAGTGCAATTGCTGGATCATATGGTAGCTCTACTTTCAACTGTTTGAGGAACCTCCATACTGTTTTCCAGAGGGGTTGCACAAACTTGCATTCCCACCAACAGTGTAGGAGGGTTCCCCTTTCTCCGCATCCCCGCCAACATCTGTCGTTTCCTGACTTGTTCATTTTAGCCATTCTGACTGGTGTGAGGTGGTATCTCATGAGGTTTTGATTTGGATTTCCCTGATGCCGAGCGATGTGGAGCACTTTTTCATGTGTCTGTTGGCCATTTGGATGTCTTCTTTGGAAAAATGTCACTTCATGTCTTCTGCCCATTTCTTGATGGGATTATTTGTTCTTTGGGTGTTGAGTTTGATAAGTTCTTTATAGATTTTGGATACTAGCCCTTTATCTGATATGCCATTTGCAAATATTTTCTCCCATTCTGTCGGTTGTCTTTTGGTTTTGTGGACTGTTTTTTTGCTGTGCAAAAGCTTTTTATCTTGATGAAATCCCAAGAGTTCATTTTTGCCCTTGCTTCCCTTGCCTTTGGCGATGTTTCTAGGAACCTCATAAACCATTTTCTACAGATGCCCAAACACATCAAGCCAACATTCTGTTGCTTAAGATATAAGCTGGACTTATCTGTTCTACAGTTAGCGTCTAACTATCAATGTGGTATGATTTGAGAGGGACCACATAGTTCTCTCTCTCTCTCTCTCTCTCTGTCACACACACACACACACACACACACACACACACACACACACACACACACACCATTTTCCTCCTACTTTGTTTTTGGTACCCAGAATGTCAGCATTTAAACTTACTTTCCCCGGTTAAGGCATTGTTAGTAAAATGCAAGTACTCTTGAGATCAGACACACGCACCAAAGTCAATCTTAAGAATCCCTTACATATTAATGCCTACTAAGGTAATTCTTTTCCACAGGGATGTTTCACGACTGGTTTGGAATAGAGACGACAGAAGAACATTTGAGGACTTTGAAATCACCACTGAAAACTTGGAAAGGGGGACTAGCAAGAAGAAAGGGGAATTAGTAAGGACAGCATGAGCATGTTGCTGATAAAGTTCACCTCCCTCAAGCTTTCTACTAGAGTTGACACCTACTTCCACTCATGTATACTGATACAAACTCAATAAAATAAACAAGTAAATACAAAAAGTGGAATAAATTGCTGATCTTCATTTCAATTTGGGGGGATCTTCTCCATGGGAGGGCGCTAGGAATTGCAACTTTGCCTCTGATCAGATGTTCTATGGGTATGATCAAGAAAGCAGAAGGCTCTAAAAGAACGTAAGTCTACACAGTCTGTCACAAACTGCATCCCCGCCATCCCATGGCTAGCGGCCTTGAGGATTTCAGTTGTAGTCAGCTGGACAAAAGGGAGAATCAGAAGTACTAAGGACCAAGAATGAACTCATCGATATTTATCAGGCATTTAAAAACTAGTTTTATTATTTATAGAACCTTATTCAGAAATTGTCCTCACACATTTCTTGCTTGAGTTGCTTAAATCACACACACACACACACACACACACACACACATACACACACACAGAACCGTTCACACTCCCGTGAATACACATACTATCCAATCCTGGTTTACATTAAATCAATTATATACACCTTAACCATAGTTGTTATTGGCTGTGGGGGGTACTGAGTGAATAAGTATAGCTGTGGACGAGACATCCAGTATACAGCTCATCACTGTCTGCCCTGGGAAACCAAATACTACTACTTCCAAGCTCCTTGCTTCCTCAAATATAAACACCTTTGTTTTCTCATGCTTATTATAAATTCTGAAAGTACAGGAAAATACAGAGAAAAAATTTGAGCAACTGTAATTCCACCCTTCATTTTTACATATGTCCATCCAGAATTTGTCCTGTACAAATACGCCCATACAACTGTATCTCTCTCTTTCGAACACCTTGTTTCATAACCGGCATTTTTCTGGCAGAGGTTTTAGGTCTTATATGTACCTTACAGATCTTATAAATCTAACTCTTTCTAAGGACTGAATAGGATTCAAATCTTAATATGTTACGTTTGAGTTGCCCAATCCCATGTTGATAGGGGATTAGATGGCTTTCAAAACCTTCCTGTTCTACATAATGCCAAAATGAACATAATTTTTCTACTTTTTAAGCACTTGTCCAATTACTAGGACAAATGCCTAGAAGTGGCATCAGTAAGCCAAAGGCATTCCCTGTTTAATTTTTAAGTCTTTTGATTTGTTGCAAAACTGGACTAACAGAAAGGTGTACCAGTTTATCATTGTCCCGTAGCAGAATGAGTGTTCATTTCCATACAACCTTCCTTCAATCTTGCTGACATTTATTAATCTGGTAAGAAAACAAGGTGTCTCACTTTTGGTTTAATTTTCATCCCTCAGTTAATTGAGAGAGCAAATTATTTTTTTCTTATATTTCCGGGGATTCATATTTCGGACTTTTGGGGTGTGAACTGCCTGTTCGTGTCCCTTGTCTGTGTTTTCCCATCTGGGGTACTAGACTTCTCTACCTCTAAGGACACATAATTCAATTTGACTTTCTTTTTTCCTGTCACCTCATTTTGGATCTATAGAGCCACTTAAACATAATTATTTTGCTTAATCTAACCTAAACTCCTTCCCTTATCTACCCTGCACCCCCACATTTACAACATGTAGTCTCAACGTTTTGTTTTATTCACCCAGAATAAGAAACAGTGAATTTGCAACTAGGATCACAAATGGCACCCCAATGTCCAACATCAGGCCAAAACCGCTCACCACTGCCAAGGCCACAGAAATCACTCAAAGGCTGCAGCTCACATTTTGTTGCGTACACAGTCACTCCTGTATATTTGGAGAGAAAAATCATGGGATCTGTGGTGGTAGCTTCTATACTGAAATTCCATCGGTTTATAGCATTCTCGACTTGGACACCTGGTCAGAAAGCTCTTGGGCAATCATTCCCATACCTGTCTACTGGAGAGCTTTAACTCCCAGGCACCATCCCAGACCAAGTGGGAAAAAGGAGAGAGGGAACAGAGAAGTTATCTGTGCTTTTGCCAGACTTCCTGGGTGATTCTTCTGCAGCTGAGCAAGCACTACTCCCCACTGACTGGTAGCTGAGAACCACAAAGATACACTAAAGCACTCCCGATGGTTAATTCCACTCTGCTCTTCAAAGGGTGTCAATGGAATACAACAGCAAAGGGAGGGCAAGCTGTAGCAGAGAAAGTACCCATACCCAGTGCTCTTTTCAGCCAACCCTTGACCCCAGCTAGCCATAGATGCAATCCTAAATAGCTCCTGTATTTCAGAGCCAGGTTCAATATACATTGTGCTTAGCAAAATGTAGAAAGACTCCTCCTAAAACATTTTCAGGATTCTTGTCTACTGCTGAAGTGGGCTCTAGAAAAGTTGCTACTAATTGCAAAAGAGTTGGAAATGTAGTCCATTTTGAGTAACAAAGACGTGCCTGTTTCCCAGAAATGAGAATACATAGACAGTATTTTAAAGTATGGATTCGGTACTTGACCTACCCAACAACCACAACATGACATTTTTTAAAAAGATTATTTATTTATTTATTTATTTATTTATTTATTTATTTATTTATTTAATTATTTGTCAGAGACACAGTGAGAGAGCCAGGGAGCACAAGCAGGGGGCATGGCAGGCAGAGGGAGAGGGAGAAGCAGGGAGCCTGACGCTGGACTTGATCCCACAACCCTGGGATCATGATCTGAGCCAAAGGTGACACTTAACCGCTGAGCCACCCAGAGGCCCTCCACATTACATTTAAAAATATTGACAACCATCTCTGGTTTTATACCTCACTTGTTTGTTAACTGCTTCAAAACAAATGACTGATATTTGTCTCTAGATATTTTTAGGAAGAGAGAGAAATGAAGTTTGGATTGAAAACTAGGAGTCCAATATGGAAATGGAAGCACTGATTCTAACACAGCAAGAACACGACTAAAGACCTTTTACTGTTGTAACAATAAAGTAGCTAAACTTTCTTATTATGAAAAAAAGGTCACGCCATGGTTGTACTTCACTTTTTTTCAGCCCACCGGCGCTAGGAGTTAAATTCAGGGCCCCAAATCAACCACATACGCAAAATTCCAGAGCAAAAGTAAATTGCTTTGTTAGAATAAAATTTGACTATAATGAATACTTTCTTCAAACACTACTGGCTTAAAGCAGTTTAAAAGAAGAAAGTAACGAAGATGAACTCTGAAATCAGAAAGATTAAGGAGGATAAAAGTTACATATGACATTTATTTCCATTTCTTCTCTCAAGTTTCCGGATTTTTTGGTGTGAATTTTTCAGATGGGGGAGTATGACTTTACTTTGACTAGTTGCTCAGTTGACTTTCTCTCAATGACCTTTATTTTAATGTTCAATAGGCAATGGAAGAAAAGATTTGAAAGTGGAACACTGTAGGAGTTTGGTGAATACACTCGCAGATATTCCAGTCCCCCAGAAGGATTTTGCTTTAAGCAGTTTATCAGAATGACCTAGGAGAGTCTTAGAACCTTAGATTTCCTGGAACCTAGCTATGCAGATCCTGATTCAGTAGGTTTGTAGTGAAGCTGCTGAGTCTCTGTGTCTAAAACTTTCCTCATACGATTGCAGTGCTCAGGCCAATTTGGGCATCACTGGCAGCAAAATGGCCAATCTTCTGAATTTTTTATTCACTTAGCAGAGAAGGGCTAAATTAGAAATTACTGCCCTTAGAAAACAATCTGTATGTTTGGTGAGGGTTACCTTCCTTGAAAGGTAATGATGTCTCCCACGAGTAAACAATAATTTAGAGTGTGTTTGAGAAGGGAAAGATTTTCCCCAGATTGTTTCAGAAACTGATCTAATATTTGGGGTAAGTTTTGTCATTTCCAGAATGTTAGACAATTCTGAAATAGTCTAGAAGCTCAATATACCACTACTTGCTGTAGAATAAGGTTTAAATTAGAGCATAAACTTGAAAAAGTCTTACTATTGTTCACATGACTTCACTACAAGACAATAAACATAGAACCCTAAAATGTGTTCAAGTAAGGGTTCTGGGGGCGCCTGGGTGGCTCAGTCGTTCAGCGTCTGCCTTCGGCTCAGGTCATGATCCCAGGGCCCTGGGATCGAGCCCCACATCGGGCTCCCTGCTCCGCGGGAAGCCTGCTTCTCCCTCACCCACTCCCCCTGCTTGTGTTCCCTCTCTCACTGTGTCTCTCTCTGTCAAATAAAGAAAGAAAGAAAAATCTTTCTTAAAAAAAAAAATACGGGTTCTGTGTGAGGCAAATGCATGCATGCAAGGAATAACCTTCATACGTAAGTATCTGACACAAGCAGGATAGGTAATGGCTTAGGGACTGTCTAGGAGGCCCCGCCCAGAACAGAGAGAAGAGATTCTCAGTGATAACAGAGGGGTAGGAGTGGGAGATGTCCAAGGAACTTACAAACACATTCTTGGGGGAATTAGTTTTATTTGCGAGCCCAGAGAAGGCTTGAAATTGAATTGAATCATCGAACTGAACCATCATGGCAGCATCTGTACCTTAAGAATTTTCCTGCTCCCTTTCCTCTTCTCCCTGGGCATGCTCCAACCCAGGAGGCAGCTTAGCAAGATGGAAAGTAGGGAGAGACGTGATAGAAGAGGGCTGGTGAGTCCCCTTTTTCCCCATTAAGGACTGTCCCGCGCAGCCTGCTCTGGCTAAGAGTGCTGGGGGGAAACTTAGCTTCAAACCCAGTTACCCCTCTTGATTATTACATGGACACTGGCATTTTAATTCTGAATGGAGCGTTTTGTCTTACCTAAGAATGACCACAAAAGTCACAGGACCTGCCTGAGTTTTCGGGCGACAGAGGAAGAACTTGCTCGACCTACAAAACTTAAAGGGAACAAAGGGAGACCAAAATAAAGTTGCTGTATGTTTATACCTCATGAGTCCCATGTGTTCAGTATGTTGGTTACGTCCACATAATGTCTTCAAAGAGACATAAATATAAATCATTTTCTAATTGCCTTTGGTATAAGATTTTCTGTATTACTGTCCATAATCATCTGTTGTTTTTTTTTTAAGATTTTATTTATTTATTTGCAGAGAGAGACACAGCGAGAGAGGGAACACAAGCAGGGGGAGTGGTAGACGGAGAAGCAGGCCTCCCGTGGAGCAGGGAGCCCGATGCGGGGCTCGATCCCGGGACCCTGGGATCACGACCCGAGCCGCAGGCAGACGCCCAAAGACTGAGCCACCTGGGCACCCCTGTCCCTAATCATTTGTGAAGAGAAGCAAGAATTGATATAAACTTCTATCTTCAGAACCATCTATCTAGTTGAAAACTCTACTTGAAAACTTTCTCTAGTAGAAAACTTGTACCAAACCAGTTGTTGGTACCTTGTAGATTCCACACTAGTTTAACATTTTTTTTTTACTCTACCGACTTTAACAAGACTGAATTTTGTCTTTTCCCCTCCCCATTCTTCCTCCCCCTCTCCCTCCCTCCTACCCTTCCTCTTTAGTATTTTGGTTTGTTTGCTTTCTAGGGGATGTGGTCTTTCTTTCCAGAATAACAAAGTTGTGAGATAGTTTATTGACTCCAAAGAAGTACCCACTGTGGTTAACTCCCTTTACCTCCTGGGGCCTCATTTTTCTCTACCTTAAAATCTAGAGAGTTAAATGATATCATTTGTTCGCAAACCAACCTACGCATGGGAATCAACTAGAGAAGTCTTTGAAATATAGATTTCCTAACTGAACCCACAGAGACTTCGTTCAATAGGGCAGGGCCTCAGAATATGTGGGTTTAGAGATCTCTCTGTGACTGCTGAGAATCACTGGAATGATATAATCTGTGGGGTTCTTTCTACACCTCAATTCTTTTGTTTTGCTGATATTTTTCATATTTTGGCTGTCTGATCACAAGAGCCCAAGTCAACCCTAATGCCTAGATAACAATTTTTAAGCACCTAACAAGGTAAACCCCACATCAGAACAATGAAGATACCTAAGTCAGTTAAATTAGAGATTAAATTTTTATATACTTAGAAGTGCTAGTTCAAGCTTATAACAGAAATAAGGACTTGTTTAGTTCTATCAGCATATCGGCCTCCAAATGGAATAATTAGTCATAATTGGCACAATATGTAAGATAAAAAACATACGCCAAATCAAACAAAACTGGCCACAATTTCTTTTTTTCGTTTCGTTTCTTTTCTTTTTTTTTGAAGATTTTATTTATTTATTTGACAGAGAGAGAGCGCACAAGCAGGGGGAGTGGCGGGCAGAGGGAGAGGGAGAAGCAGGCTCCCTGCTGAGCAAGGAGCCAGATGTGGGGCTCGATCCCAAGACCCTGAGATCGTGACCTGAGCTGAAGGTAGCCGCTTAACCGACTGAGCCACCCAGGCGTCCCTGGCCACAATTTCTTTATGTCTTTTTACTATTCTCTCTGATTGCACCCTATGGCTAACTGGGAAAAAAGTTTAAATAATAAGAGTTTAGTGCTGGACGTCAGCAAAACCTGGAGTAGGAATTTCCCAAGTCTCATCACCCCTCCCAAGCCCCAGAAATATAGAAAAAGCATATATTTTCAGAATTCTGTGAACTCTGAAAAATAGTCAAAAGCTTACAACAACCAAGCAAGTGTTGACTAAAAGAAAAGGTGGGGGAGCACTTCAAACTAGTAGGAAGGTTTTATAGTGAATTTACATGCCCTGTCCCTCTCCCTCTCCAGTGTGGTAGAAGTCATAAAGTGGCAGATGTGTTAAAGTGGCCACAGGCTCAAGGTGGCCACAGCGTTAAGGCAGTGGCAGTCTTAAAGCCGTAACAGCTCATGTCACCAGTATGGAACCAATTCCCTGTTTCTGGAGGAAGCAGAGCAGATTGTATTCCTAAAACATTTTATGTCTGTTCTAACATGTTTGGGGGCTACCTGAAGGACTGATGCGAAGCACTCCTCTGTTTTGTCTAACTCAACTCAGGTTGAGAAAATTGGAAATGCCACAGGTTGAGTTAACAAACTTCAAGTGCATAGAGCAAAAGGTTACAGCTCAAAAATACAAAAGACCGCCTGTGGCTAAAGATGAGTAGCATTTCTCTGGGAATTTAGGACAGTAAAAAGCACTCAGGTATACTGGGGAATTTCGAAAGTTACTCAGGGCAAGATGTATGCTCAGAAAAAACCTGAGAAGACCCTAAGCTTTCACCTAGGGCTGATCCCTAGGCACAGTGTAAGCCTTGCTAAGTGCTGAAGGAGCGTCCAGGCATAGAACCACTTTGCAAAAAGTGGGAGAGCTCCTGGCATCCAAGGAAATCTATGTCAAGACACTAGCTAAGGCGCCTGAGTGGCTCAGATGGTTAAGCATCTGCCTTCGGCTCAGGTCATGATCCCGGGGTCCTGGGATTGAGTCCCGCATTGGGCTCCCTGCTCCTTGGGAGCCTGCTTCTCCCTCTGCTTCTCTCTCTCTCTCTCTCTCTCCCTCTCTCTCTCTCCCTCTGTCTCTCATGAATAAATAAATTAAAAAAAAAGACACTAGCTAAACACAAGCTAAGGTACAGAAACTTCAGTGACTACAAAAACAAGAATTACAGTCTTTAAAATAACAGTTTGAGGAAATCACTAAGAAAATGGACTACTGCAGACTTAAATAAACACATTAAAAAACAACAGAAAACTCTAGGGAAGGGGGAATCTGATTTCCAGTTACTACGTTATGACAGCCAAATGCCCAGTTTTCAACAACAACGAGAACAGCAAAAATCACAAGGTATACAAAGAAAGAGGAAAGTGGCTCAAAATATGTTTGAAACAAAATAAATCAACAGAAATAATCCTTGAGTAAAGACAGAGATAGGACTTAACTAAACAAACACTATAAACACTGTTCTACATATGCTGACAGAGCTAAAGGAGAGCACTGATAAGGAAATTAAAAAAATAATGTTTAAATTTATAATAATAAATTAAAATAATGTTATGCTTAACATTTATTTATTTGAGAGAGAGCAAGAGAGTGAGTGGGGGGAAGGGCAGAGGGAGAGAATCTTCAAGCAGACTCCACATTGAGCACAGAGCCCGCTGTGGGGCTCAATTTCACCACCCATGAGATCATGACCTGAGCTGAAACCAAGAGTCAGACACTTAACCAACTGAGCCACTCAGGCGCCACCCTATTTGTGTGTTTTTGAAGTTAAGCTGGTATCAATGTAATGTAGATTGTTTAAAATTTAGAATTATATGAATCTCCATGGTAAAAAAATCTCACAAAGTCATTGCCAAAGGAAATGACAAGAGAATCAAACAGCTCACTAGAAAAATGGAAACTAAATATTCAAGAGGCATAATGGATGAAATGAGGGACAAAAACTATAAGATACACAGAATGCAAAGAGCCAAATAGCAGAAGTCTTTTCTTGTCAGCAGTTACTTTAAATATAAATGTACTAAAGTCTCCAGTCAAAACGTAGAGATTGACAAAATGGATAAAATAACATGATTCAACCCTCTGCTGTCTACAAGAGACTCACTTTAGATCCAAAGACATAAACAAATGGAAAGTTAAAGGATGGAGAAAGATGTTTCAAAGGAATAGTAACCAAAGGACAGCAGGGGTCGATATACTAATATGAGACAAAAGAGATTTTATTTTAAAAATGGTTAAAAGAGACAAAGAAGGACATTATATATTGATAAAAAGGCCAATTCATCAAGAAGATAGAAAAACTACAAACATACATGCGCCACCAATAGAGACCCAGAATACATGAAGCAAATATTGACAGACTTGTAGAGAGAAATAGGTAGCTCTACAGTAATAGTTGGAGAATTCAGTATACCATTTTCTTTTTTTTTTAAGATTTTATTTATTTATTGAGAGAGAGAATGAGAGAGAGAGAACATGAGAAGGGGAGGGTCAGAGAGAGAAGCAGACTCCCCGCCGAGCAGGGAGCCTGACGTGGGACTCGATCCCGGAACTCCAGGATCACGACCTGAGCCGAAGGCAGACACCCAACCAACTGAGCCACCCAGGCGCCCCAGTATACCATTTTCAATAATAAATAAAACACCTAGGCAGATAATCTATAAGGAAACATAAGAAATGGACAACACTATAAATCAGTTAGACCTTACAGAGATATATAGAACACTCAACCCAATGATAGCAGAATTCTCAAGTGCACGTGAAACATCCTCTGGAATAGATCATATGTTAGGTTACAAAATATGTCTGAAAGTGTAAAAATATTGAAATTACACAAAGTATCTTTTCAACCAGCAATGGAATGAAGCTCCAAATCAATAATAGAGGGAAAACTGGATAATTCAAAATATATGGAAATTAAACAACTAATGGGCCAAAGAATAAATCACACAGGAAACTAGAAAATACTTAGCAACAAATGAAAAGAAATACACAGTATACCATATCATAATTTACTGGATGTAGCAACACCAGTGCTCACAGATAAATTTATTCTACATTAAAAAAAGAAAAAAGATCTTAAATCACCTTATGGTGATTTCTAGACATTCTGTAGAAATAGAAACAAAACAAAACCCAAAGCTAACAGAAGGAAGGAAATGAAAAGATTAGAATAGAGAAAAATAAAACTGGAATAGAAAAACAAAGGAGAATGAACAAAAGTAAAAGTTGGTTATTTAAAAAAATCAACAAATTGACAAACTTTTATCTAGAGTGACGAAGAAAAAGAAGATCCAAATAACTAAATCAGGTATGAAAGTGAAGGCATTACTACTGATTTTAGAGAAATAGAAAGGATTATAAAAAATACTACAAACGACTTACACCAACAAATTAGATAACCTAGATGAAATGCACAAATTTCTAGAAACACACAAAAGACCTAAACTGAGTCAAGATGAAATAGAAAATCTCAACAGACATGTAACAAGTAAAAAGATTGAATCGGTAATCAAAAACCTCCCGACAAAGAAAAGTCCAAGACCAAATCATTTCACTGGTGAATTTTACTAAACATGTAAAGAAGAATTAACACCAATCCTTCTCAAATCCTTCCAAAAAATTGAAAAGGAAGGAACACTTCCTAACTCATTCTATGAGGCCACATTACACTAATACCAATGCAAGACAAAGACTACAAGAAGACTACAGATCAACATCTCTTATGACTATGGATGCAGATATCCTTAATAAAATTCTAGCGAACCCAATTCAATAGAACATTAAGAGGATTATACATCATGACCAAGTGGGATTTATCCCAGCGATGCAAGAGTGGTTCTACATGGGAAAATCAATCAGTGTAATACACCACACTAATAGAGCAAAGGATAAAAAGCACATGATCTTCTCAATAGATGCAGAAAAGGCATTTGACAAGATCTAATACCCATTTATGATAAAAAAAAAAAAACCCTCAAGAAGCAAGGAATAGAAATGAACTTCCTCAAAATGATAGGGGCATTTATGAAAACTGCAGAGCTAACATTATAGTCAATAGTGAAAGATTGAAAGAGTTCCCTCTAAAGTCGGGAACGAGATAAATGTGCCCATTTTCACCAATGGCATTCAACACTGAAGTAGAAGTGCTAGCCAGAGCAATGAGATAAGAAATAGAAATAAAAGGAATTCAAACTGGAAATGAAGAAGGCAACTATTCCTTTTTACATGATTACATGATCCTATATCTGAAAATTCCAAAGAATCCACAATCAAACTAATAGAGTTAATAAACAAATTGAGCAAAGCTGCAAGATACAAGAGCAACACACAAAAATCAGTTGTTTCTATTTGTGTGCAATCAACAATCCATAAATGAAATGAAGAAAGCAATTCCATTTAAATAGTGTCTAAAATAATAAAATATTTAGAAATAAATTTAAACAAGGAAGTGAAAGACTAAAAATTACAAAAATTTGGTAAAGAAACTAAAGAAGACCTAAATTAATGGAAAGAAATCCTTAGTTCATGGGGAGGAGGACAGTATTGTTAAAATGTCAATCACACCTAAAACAACCTATAGATTCAACACAATCTTTCTTACAAAATTCCAATTGGCCTTTTTTCTTCAGAAATGGAAAACCCAACCCTCAACTTCCTACGGAATTGCAAGGATCCCTGGATAATCCAAACTAATCATGAAAAGGAAGAAAAGAACTGGAGGACTCTGATTTCCACAACAAAGCTACAGCAATCAAAAGAGTGTGGTACTAGCAAATCAACAGACTTGTAGGCTAATGGAATAGAATTGAGAGTCCAGAACGTCTACAGCCAATTGATTTTTGACAAGGATGCCAAATCCAACCAACTTGGAAAGAACAGTCTCTTCAACACATGGTACTTGGACAACTGGATTTCCATATGTGCAAGAATGAATTCCATATGTGAGTAGAATGACCTCTACTCACACCGTATACAAAAATGAACTAAAAGCTGATCAAGGGCGCCTGGGTGGCTCAGTTGGTTAAGCGACTGCCTTCGGCTCAGGTCATGATCCTGGAGTCCCAGGATCGAGTCCCGCATCCGGCTCCCTGCTCAACAGGGAGTCTGCTTCTCCCTCTGACCCTCCCCCCTCTCATGTGCTCTCTCTCTCTCATTCTCTCTCTCTTTCAAATAAATAAATAAATCTTTAAAAAAATAAAAAAAATAAAAGCTGATCAACAACTTAAATATAAGAGCTAAAACCATGAAACTCTTAGAAGGAAACACAGGGAAAATGTGCATGACCTTGGACTTGTCAATGGATTCATAGATGTAACACCAAAAGCATAAGTAGCAAAAAGAAAATGATAAAAGACAAATTGGATTTCATCAAAATTAAAAAATCCTGTGCATTAAAGACATTATCAAAAAAGTGAAGAGACAGTACACGGAAGTGGGAGGAAATATTTACAAGTCATGTATTTTTTTTTTTTTTTGAGAAAGAGAGAAAGAGAAAGATAGCAAGAGCATGAGCAGGGGAGAGGGGCGGGTGTGGGGGAGAGAAAATCTTAAGTAGGCTCCGCACCCAGCACTGAGCCTGACAAGGGGCTCGATCTCACAACCCTGAGATCATGAGCTGAGCTGAAACCAAGAGTTGGGACGCTCAACCAACTGAGCCACCCAGGCACCCCTAGAAATCCTATCTCTGATAAGGGTTTAATATCCAAAATACACAAAGTACTCATCAACAACAAGACTCAACAACCGAAAGACAAATAACCCAATTAAAAAATGGGCAAAGGACTTGCATAGACATCTCTCCAAGGAAGATAGGCAAATGGCCAATAAACGCATGAAAAGATACTGAACATCATCAGTAATTAGGGAATTGTAAATCAAGCCACACTTTGCCACTACTAAGATGGCTATAATCAATAAAACAAAAAGTAACAAGTGTTGGTGAGGATGTGCAGCAATTGGAACCCTTATACATTGCTGGTAGGATATAAAATGGGGTAGCCTCTGTGGCAAGCAGTTTGGCTGTTCTTCAAAGAATTATCATACAACTCACCAATTCAACTCTTAGGTATATACTGAAAGGAATTGAAAACAGGAGCTCAAAGAAATATTTGTCCACCAGCATTATTTACAATAGCCAAAAGGTGGAAACATTCCAAGTGCCCATCAACAGACAAGTGGATAAACAGTGCTGTTTATACACGATGAAATATTAGTCAGTCATAAAAAGGAATGAAGTTTTGATGCAAGCCACGTCATAGCTGAACCTTGAAAACATTGTGCTAAGTGAAATGAGCCAGTTACAAAAGAACATATATTGTATGATTCCACTTATATGAAATCTCTAGAACAGGCAAATTCATAGGGATAGAAAGTAGATGAAGGTTAACCGGGACTGGGGCCATGGAGGGTTACTGCCTAATGCTTATACAAATTCTGTTTGGGGTGATGGAAAATGTTTAGAAACAGATAGTTGTGACGGTTGCACGTTGAATCTAATTCAACGGCTGACAGTGTGAATCTGATTAATGCCACTGAAAAATGACTGAAATGACATATTTTATATCTTTTATATGTATTTCATCGCACGCAAATAATTTTTAAAAAGAGTTAAACAACCAGTAAAGCTGTTTTACCTGTAGCATGATGTGACTGCAAATAATATGATTAGCACGTATGCCAAGTGCAACAAAGGGATCACGTTCATAGAAGTTGCTTCAAATTCTAGTTGTCTGGAAAGTGACGTGAAATAGACCACCTGCCACAAAAATATACCCAAGTAAATAACTTTTCACTCCAATATCTGTGTGTGTTACAAACACTACTGAAACACTATAGCTTATTCATTGAAACAACAGGTTAAAATTTAGTAAAAGATCAAAATATGTGAACTATGACTTTAGAATAAAGAAGGCAACATAGATATGCTTCTTCCCGCAAATCCCTGCCATGCTTTCCAAAGTTTCTTGCAAAAACCCGAAGTTTGAAGCTCCTGACTATACAAAATCTGAGTTCTGTATGAGACCGTGAAGTCATTAACAGCCACAGAAAAGTGTCACTTTTTCTAAATTTTATTAGGTTGTTATCTTTTACTATTTTAATTGCATTGATATTTCAGAAAGATCTAGCATTCAAAGGCTTTTCCAGTAGTTGTCTCACTTTGACCAGGCTTATTCACAAGTACTAGTAGGCTTGCTGGCCCAACGTTACCGAATAGTTAGCATGTGCCTGGCACTATGCGATCACTTACTCGGAAAATGCTAAGCTAGTTCTCTTTTCAAAAACAGCATGGAACTTCTGCTTAAAGGTTTTTTTTTTTAATTTTATTTTTTATTTCAGTGAAGTCCAAACAAGTTTTAGGGGGCTCCCTCAAACAGCAGAGTCCTTAACTAAAAGTAGGAATTTCAAAGTCATTTGACTAGGAAACCTGATGGTCAATGTCTGTACGGAACAGACCTACCTTGAGGATGTAGGATTTGTGTTTTCCACCAGAACATTACTAAAGATTTAAGATTTGTGGCATCCTTTGATGCGTGAGATTAAGGACTCTGGATTAAGTACCAAATAGAGTAGGGCACTCCCAGCTTCAAGCCAAGGACTCCCTCAAATAATCAGGGAGTGCTACTGCTATGATCCTTGGAAGAAGTGTCCTTATTCCTCCCACCTTCTCCTGGCCTCCCTATCAAGCCCAGCCACCAGGTACCTGGATCTTCTTCAGGGCCAGACTCGTTTCGATGTTGCTAAATTGGTTCAGGAAATGGATCAACCACATCTTGCTAAGCTCGTTGATCTCTCCATCCTCAGTCTTCAGGTAGTACAGAAGCCGCATGGCTTTGGCCTTCACGAGTAACTGGATCCTTCCCGTCCTCTTGCCTAAAAGGGTTCCTCCAATGGTGCCGGCCAGGTAGATGGGCTGACCTGTTTGGTTGAAGATTGGGAAGGTGATGTGTCTCAGGTCGAGGTTCTTGTTCATCGGCCAGGCAGCCAGGAGTGGGTTGGAGGGCACGCAGAGGCCCTGGTTCTTAGCACACACCTGACTGTAGCGGATCTGGGTTCCGTTTTCCTCTGTCACATACAGATCCTGTACCACGTCCTTCAGTTTACCAATTTCCTCTAGGATTTCTTGTTCCAGCAGTGAGGCCGTGTTGGAGACTGCCAGAATACAGGCGAAATTGACTTCGGTGCTCTTCCTGGAGATGGAGAAGCGGTAAGAGTCGTTGCCGGTAACATGTCCCTGCACAAAGCGCCGCTCAGCTTTGGCCGGGCTCCCTATGGGGGTGTACTTCTCCTCGAGGTTTTCTTCTAAATCCTTGGGCCAGGGGCGCCTGGGTGGCTCAGTTGGTTAAGCGACTGCCTTCGGCTCAGGTCATGATTCTGGAGTCCCGGGATCGAGTCTCACATCAGGCTCCCTGCTCAGCAGGGAGTCTGCTTCTCCCTCTGACCCTCCCCCCCTCATGTGCTCTCTCTCTCAAATAAATTAAAAAAAAAAATCTAAAAATAAAAATAAATAAATAAATCCTTGGGGCAGTAAATCGAGGTAGTGCCCAGAGCAGCCGTCAGCAGCATGGGTGCCAGCAGGAAGATCCAGGGGTGCGAGCCCACCTCCCACCCCAGCCTTCCGAAGGCGTGGGAGAGGGGCGCCTCTAGGCAGTTGGTGTGGCAGCGGGGTCTCTCCGACAACTCATTTTCTGACCGAGGAGCCGGCCGACTTGAACGTCCCCGCACTGACACCGACTGGGATTGGGACGCTCAAGGGACTGCATGCTCTGCCGGGAAGGCCAGTTCAGCTCCGGTTCCCGCCTCGCCTCCGCCTCGGGCCAGGCCTCTGGCACCACCCGTGGAGGGACTAAGGCTCACTTTCAGCAAGGAAAAGCAACGTTCTCAAACTGGACAGCTGATGAGACCGCAGCTACTGGGGGGAGCAACGGCTTCCTGGAGAAATTCTACCGGAGTCTGTTTGACTTCTGGCGGTTCACGCCCGGAGCCTGGAGGCGTGGTTGGGGATCACGTGTTTTTGTTTGTTTTTTTTTTAGGATTTTTATTCATTTATTTGTGAGAGAGAGAGAGAGAGAGCACAAGCAGGGGGAGCAGTAGAGGGAGAGGGAGAAGCAGGCTCCTCACTGAGCAAGGAGCCCGATGTGGGACTCGATCGCAGGACACTGGGATCATGACCTGAGCCGAAGGCAGATGCTTAACGACTGAGCCACCTAGGCGACCCAGGGATCACGTGTTTTGACCCATAGCCTCACTAGCCCCAAATTTGTCTGGGGCATGCCTGTGCCCTCGGGAGTCTAGTTAACACAGAAACACTTCCTAAAGGTGAGTAAGATGCGTGCCTGTTCTACAAGACTTACATTTTATTGGGGGAATTTGGTTTGTACACACACACACGTGTCCTAACCTTGCTGGGATCATCCAGTAACACAGTTATTGGCTAAGGTGAACCTGGTACACTTACTTTATTATTTTTATTAACTACAAGCTAAAATAGACATTCGCCTTGTAAAAGGTTAGAAGTCAATATGTAGAATGAGAAGTGAGTGTTTATCTTTGGTCTGTTCCACAGTTCCCAGGATGGAGGGACCCCTGTGTTCATGTCACCTTTTTTATGAAAGTCCTCACCTACCTTTTAACATGCAGGAACTGAAAGGCAGGTGGTGAGCGGTTCCTAGAGTTAGGAGAATTGCTTGCCATGTTTTCCATAGTTGGCAGTCACCTAGCATTAATTGTGATTGTGTTTTTCTGTGGGGAGTTATGGCATTTTACCGAAATCTCCAGATTGTAAGAATACCAAGGCCAAGAGTTTAAGGAAGATATCTTTAACAGTATTTTAAAGGAGAAAGTAATAAGAGATACTGTTAAGTTGGCTTTACAGAAAGTCATTGCTTAAGAGTGACATTAATAACCACAAGATGGCACACAGTTTCTATTGAATTTTTAAATTTTTTAAAATTTTTTTATTTTTTAAAGATTCTATTTATTTTTTGCCAGAGAGAGAGAGCGAGAGAGGGAACACAAGCAGGGGGAGCTGCAGAGGGAGAAGGAGAAGCAGGCTTCCCGCTGAGCAGGGAGCCTGACATGGGGCTCGATCCCAAGAGCCTGGGATCATGACCTGAGCCGAAGGCAGACGCTTAAGGACTGAGCCACCCACCCCGTTTCCTATTTTAAAAAAAGTTAGGGTAAATGGGACCGAGGATTCCTTTTCTCCTTTATCTGCATGTTGCAAGTCCTAGTTATAGCTACATCTGGAGTTTATCCTTGGTGTGCTATAAATCTAGAGGCACCTGTATCACATTTAAATGGAGGAACTGATCTGGGAATTCCATTTGTTAAACCATATTAACATTATGGAGAGAAATGGCTCAGCTGGTTTCCTAAACATTTAGGATGTAATGTTAGAGGGAGGGTGTTCACAAGTATTCTGTAATGTGCAAAACCAAACACAGGGCCTCTTACTGCCCATCTTTATGGTATTTCTTTAGCACAGCATCAGCGTGTTTTTTTTTTAATTCTCAAAACACAACATTCAAAACAAAATTTCTACAATTGCTCATAAATCAGCCACTGTGAAGTACTAAATTCTATAGGAAAATATGTACCTCAAGGTTTGATTTTATCGAGTTTTTTCATTCTAGTTCGTTGATTCTAGATTACGTAATTTTGCTAATCTAGTTATCTAGATTACTAATGTTTGTGTGGGTTTAGAATGTCAATAAAAAATACCACTAATACTTGTTCCCCACCGGTTTTACTGTATTATTCCATAAAAGGGACTTGGCACTTTTAAAATGAGCTCATCTGCCCTATTTGAGTCGTGAAACCCTTTCTATTGGTTTCAGAGCTCTAGACTAATCCAAGGGCAGCTATAACATAGCCTAGAAGTCACATGTCCTAAGGGACAAGTCTCTGAAGTTTCTTCCTTTCAATTCAGACAACCCTCTGGCCTTAATCTGAGAATGGTGTCTACTTTGTCAGGATAGGATTCTCCATACTTTATAAAATACCTTCTGGATGAGAAGGGGGTGGGTATTGGGAATTCAAGAATACAGTTTAGAACTTAAAATTTTATCTAGTATACTTCTTACCCATCTTCAGTCTAGAAAAAATGAAGCAGGCAAAGCATTACCTTTTCTTTTCTCTTACACGTTGATTCCATTTTCTTCTGTTCCCCAGTCCCTTCTCAAGCCCGTCCAATTTTTTTTTCTCTTCCCCCTGTTTCTCCTTTTCTAAGTCCCATTCTCTCAGGTTAGCCAAACTGACTTTGGCATAAATAAAGGGCAGTTGCCCGTTAGTTTTTTATTTCTTATTTAAAATTTTTTTTGCCATTTTTATTTATAGGATGCTTCTCTTTTAAGTCTGTATCTTAGTTACTTGATAATCTGTTTCCCACACTTGAGTATGAGCTCCTCAGACACAAGGACTGCATCTTGTTCATCCCTGTGTTTGATACTCAGAGGACACTCTAATGTTAGTCATAACTGAGGTGGTCCTGCTTGTCTTTCCACAGCTCTAGAAATGATATAATTCAAATACGGCAGACATAAGGGCTGAAATATATCCTGTGGATCCCGTAGGGACTGCTCAGATGCCTGTGTTGGAACTGAGACAGCAGGTATTTTTTTGCATCTTTTCACCTGCCCTATCTTAAGCTTTTTTCCTTTTCCTTTCTGGAATTAAAACAGTATAGCCATTCCTCCTAACTCGCATAATAATCTGTCACAGAGCTTTATGAAGTCACTCGGTTTTCCTTTTCTAGATTGAAATCTAAAGATTTAATAAAACGATTGGCCATTGAGAAGAGGCTCTAAAATTGAAATATGAATAATTAAGAAAGAAACTGAAGAAAGGACAGCAGCAAGAATTGATCATGAATGTAGTG
Organism: Eumetopias jubatus; assembly: GCF_037043125.1. Lineage (NCBI taxonomy): Eukaryota > Metazoa > Chordata > Mammalia > Carnivora > Otariidae > Eumetopias > Eumetopias jubatus. The sequence goes on along the minus strand of NW_028274814.1, from coordinate 57,584,717 downwards.
ATGGGGAAGAAACTTTTTTTTTTTTTTGAGAGACAGAATGAGAGGGAGAAGGAACAGAAGAAGAGGGAGAGAGAATCCCACGTACGCTCCATGCCGAGTGCAGAGCCTGACTTGGGACTCCATCTCACAACCCTGAGATCATGACCTGAACCGAAATCAAGAGTAGACACTTAACTGGCTGACTTACCCAGGTGCCCCAATGAATCGTGGCTCCCAGTATTTATGACTTTTCATAGTTCCCTCCCACATTGACTCTGGGTTTAGCCATGTGACTTACTTGGTTCAGTGGGACATTAGCAACTGTGACACAAGCAGAAGGTTGATAAGTACTTGTGCATTTGGGGTTTGACTTCTTGGAAGCAAGAGAACTCAGGTTTTTATGAACTTGGGGTTCACAGTGCTGCTGGTAAAACTCTTCGAAGTAGTTACTTTATCATTGACCTTCATTAAATTCCTTTTTATATAATAAGGTGAATTTCTCATTTTTTATACTATAGCGATGCCCAGAAACATGGCTCAGGAAATAGCAGAAGACAAGCTAGAGAATGCTTGAGAGAAAGAAAAATTAAGATTTCCTTAAAGGAATTGTTGGAATTTGGGAGAGCACATTAGACAGAACAGGAAAGCGGAGATCTTGAAGGCCACGCTCAACGTACAGAAAGGGAAACACAGCAACAGTAACCAGACTTGACAGCTGACTGTGTAGGACTTTAAAGGGGGAGGGGGTAATTAAAAATTAATAGGTTAGAGAGAGTGACTAGAGTCTTAAAAAATGAAACAGAGGAAACCAGACTAATGCTCCCAGAGGGAGCACAAATTCAGGGGATACCTGAGTAACTGCAGGTGCCCTTGGGGATGTTCCCTTGAAGAATGGGAGAGCTAGTCACAGTGGTTACAAAAAATCTGAGTAGACTTTTAAGTCTAGAACGTGGGCAATTAGATTAGACTCTTTCGCATATTATTAAGTCGGTCTCAAAGTGATGAAGTTATTTAGGGAAAGATTTTCGTATCTCCTGAGCCCTAGGGGACCAAGAATTTCTAGAGTTAAATCTTCTCAAAAGAGAAGCACAGGTAAGAGGAGAAATGCTACAAGGAACCAGGGGCGACGAAAGTGATTGACCCTGGACTTGAAGTCCACTGGGAGAGTATGAATTTATCCAATGGAGGTGAAGGTGGGCAAGATTCAGTAAGCAGTGGGTAATTGGATCATTCAGTAACTCCTTGGCTTTATACTTCTGTCTTATGGGAGCCTTCCCAAAACAAAACTAGAAGACTATGTTAGCAAACCAAATGTCTGAGCCTTAAATCAAGGGGAAATAGTAAAGGGAGAGCACTCAGTGCCACCAAACAGGGCTGCTTACAGGCTTTTTGAGAAGGAAAGGGATCACTCTGAGGGGCAGGATAACATTTCTAAAACTAAGGGAACCTTCTTAAAAAGAGTAGAGCAAATGCAGCCCGGAGGAGCGGGTAGTCTATGTCCTGGATCTCCACCACAGAAAGCAATGTGAGAAAGGGAAGATCTTCTGCCTCCCACTGAAGTGAAGTAAGTTCTTAAGAGTAGAGAATAATCCAAAAGCTGAAAAAGATTAGTTTTGGTGGGGAGAGAACATGACAGAAGTATTGATCCTTGCTAGACCCCAAGGGGCATAGACTTTAGGAGCATGAATAACAGCTTCTGTTCAGGAATCTACTGAGGGTGACTCTACCGCTGAAATGGATATGGGGACCTCAGTGGAAAGTGACCCTAAGACACAAGTTCTAGGGCCCACATAAGTTCTGCTCAAACAGGACTAGACAGAATCCACACTCAACCCAGGAGTACATGGTCTACACGACCAGTGGAAATTAAGCGGTTTTGGATATTTTTCAAGAAATTATGGCATCCTGGTTAAAAGTATGGACGGACTTTGAGGCTAATGTGCCTGGGTTCACATCCCAGCTCTACCTCTTACTACCTGTGTGATTTTGGGCAAGTTACTTAACCTCTCTCTGTCACATTTTCCACTTGTCAAATGGAGAAGATAATACCTTGCTATTGGGGTTCTTAGGATTAAATTATTGAATACACGTGAAATTATTTAAAACATGAAATTCAGTAAGGACTATTATTATTAGAAATATTTTCACCACTGAGTGGGATTTTTTGTTTGTTTTAGTTTTGTACCTTTATGAAGGTGAGGAAAGTTTGCTACAAAGTTGCTTTTTCATGATGGAGTTAAATTTTTATCAAATCATGTGAGTTAATCTATTGGGAAGAACCTATGGAGTCTCTCCTTCATCTATGTATGCGGCAAATGGTAGTATTGTTTTTTAATCTTGGGAAAAAAATGCTTGAAAACCCTAAATGTCAGAATATAATGCGGGTTCCATCTGCTAACTTTTATATAGCAATACTGCACTCATGTTGAGGTGAGATTGGCCTCTAATTTTCTTTTATGGTCCAATTTGGTTAACAAGCCTTATAAGGGTAATTTTCTCTCTTTTTCTATTCTCTGCAAAAGTTTATATAAGATAGAAATAACCTGTTTCTTTTCCCCCCTCTTTTTCTTTATTTTATTTTATTTTTCCACCATGATAAGTGTACTCTTTAATCCCCATCACCTGTTTCACCCACCCCCCCTCCCCACTGGTAACCATCAGTTTATTCTCATAGTTAAGACTCTCTTTCTTGGTTTGTCTCTCTCTCTCTGTCTCTCTCTTTTTTTCCTTTGCTAGTTTCTTTTGTTTCTAAAATTCTACCTGTGAGTGAAATCATATGCTATTTGTATTTCTCTGACTGACTTATTTTGCTTTGCTTAACATTATACTCTCTAGCTCCATCCATGCGGTTGCAAATGGCGAGATTTCATTCCTTTTTATAACTGAATAATATTCCATTGTGTGTGTGTGTGTGTGTGTGTACACTCATACCACTTCTTTATCCATTCATCTGTTGATGGACATTGGGCTGCTTCCGTATTTTGGCTATTGTAAATAATGCTGCAGTAAACATAGGAATGCATGTATCCTTTTGAATTAGTGTTTTTGTGTTTTGAGGGAAATACCCAGTAGTACAATTACTGGATCAAAGGGTAGTTCTGTTGTTTCACCATTGATTATGATGTTGACTGTGGATTTTTCATATAAGTTCTTTATTATGTTGAGGTATAGTCCCTGTAGACCTACTTAACAGAGAGTTTTTATCATGCATGGATGTTGTACTTTGTTGAATGGGTTTTCTGTATCTATTGAAATGATCATATGGTTTTTATCCTTTCTCTCAGTGATGTGACATATCATGTTGATTGTTTGGGGACTGTTGAACCACCTTTGCATCCTGGGAATAAATCCCACTCGATTGTGGTGTATGATTTTTTTATTAACATACTGTTGGATTCAGTTTGCTAATATTTTGTTGAGGACTTTTGCATGAGAGATACTGGCCTGTGTTCTCTTTTTTGTAGTGTCTTTGTCTGGTTTTGGTATCAGGGTGATATTGGCCTCATCAGAATGAATTTGGAAGTTTTCCTTCCCTTTCTATTTTTTGAAATAGTTTGAGAGGAATAGGTATTAACTCTTTACATGTTCGGTAGAATTTGACTGTGAAGCTGTCTGGTCCTGGACTTTTATTTTTTGGGAGTTTTTTGATTATTGATTCAATTTCACTGCTGGTAATTGGTCTGTTCAAATTAACTATTTCTTCTTGTTTTACTTTTGATAATTTATATGTTTCTAGGAATTTATCTATTTCTTCTAGATTGTTGAATTTGTTGGCATATAGGTTTTCATAATACCCTGTTGAAAATATTTGTATTTCTGTGGTGTTGGTTGTAATTTCTCCTCTTTCATTAGTGATTTTGTTTATTTGGGTTCTCTCTCTCTCTTTCTTCTTTTCTTTCTTTCTTTCTTTTTTTTTTTTTTTGATGAGTCTGGCTAGAGGTTTATCAATTTTGTTGATCTTTTCAAAGAATCAGCTGCTGGTTTCATTGACCTGTTCTTTTGTTTTTTTAGTTTCTATATCATTTATTTCTATTCTAATTTTTATTATTTCCTTCCTTTTGCTGTGTTTGAATGTTGTTTGGTCTTATTTTTCTAGCTCCTTTAGGTAAAAGTTAGATTGTTTACTTGAGATTTTTTTCTTGTTCCTTGGGGCAGGCCTGTATTGCTATAACCTTGCCTCTTAGAACCACTTTTGCTGCATCCCAAAGATTTTGGACCATTGTGTTTTGATTTTCACTCGTTTCTATGAAATTTTTTATTTCTTCTTTCATTTCTTTGGTTGACCCATTCATTGTTTAGTAGCGTGTAATTTGACCTCCATGTATCTGTGCTCTTTCCAGACTTTTTCTTGTGGTTAGTTTCTAGTTTCATAACATTGTGGTCAGAAAAGATGCATGGTCTGACTTCGATTTTTTTGAATTTGTTGAGACGTGTTTTGTGGCCTAATATGTGATCTCTTCTGGAGAATGTTCCCTGTGCACTTGAAAAGAAGGTGGTATTCTTGCTGTTTTAGGATGGAATGTTCTGAATGTCTGTTAAATCCATGTGCTTCAGTGTGTCGTTCAAAGCCACTGTTTCCTTGTTGATGTTGTGCTTGGATTATCCATCCATCGATGTATGTGGGGTGTTAAAGTCCCCTACTATTATTGTATTACTATCAGTTATTTCCTTTATGATTTTATTAACTGATTTATGGATCTGAGTGCAAAAATATTTACAATTGTTATATCCTCTTGTTGGACTGTCCCCTTTATTATACAGTGTCTTTCTTTGTCTCTTGTTACAATCTTTGTTTTAAAGTCTGTTTTGTCTGATTTAAGTATTACTACCCAGCTTTCTTTTGACTTCCATTTTCATGATAAATATTTCTCCATCCCCTCACTTTGAATCTGCAGTGTTTTTTCGTCTGAATTGAGTCTCTTCTAGGTAGCATACAGATGGGTCTCTGTCACCCTATGTCATTTCATTGGAGCCTTTCGTCCATTTACATTCAAAGTAAATATTGATAGATCTCCGTATCGATTGCCATTTTGTTACTTGTTTTGTGGTTGTTTCAATAGATTTTCTTTGATCTTTTCCTCTCTTGCTTGTTGGCTTTCTTTCGTGATATTCTTGGATTCCTTTCTCTTTATTCTTTGCGTATCTATTAGTGGTTTTTGATTTGTGGTTCTCATTAGGTTTGTATATAACATCTCCTGTATATAGCAGTCTATATTAAGTTGATGGTCGCTTAAGTTAAAACCCATTCTTTTCTCCTCTCCTTCCACATTTTAGGTATGTGGTGTCATATTTTCCATCCTTTCATTTTATGAATCCCTTGACTGATTTGTACAGAAATATTTATTTTTACTGCTTTTGTGTTTTTTTGCTTTTCATATTCTCGCTTATGGTCTTTCCCTTCTACTCAAAAAGTCCCCTTTAATATTTCTTGCAGGGCTGGTTTAGTGGCCATGAACTCCTTTAGTTTTTATTTGTCTGGGAAACTCCGTTTGTTTGTTTGTTTGTTTTAAAGTAGGCTCCACACCCAGCATGGACTCCAATGAGAGGCTTGAACTCACAACCCTGAGATCAAGACCTGAGCTGAAATCAAGCGTGGGAGGCTTAACTGACCAAGGCAGCCAGGCACACCTGTCTGGGAAACTCTTTATCTGAATGATAGTCTTGCTGGACAGAGTATTCTTAACTGCATATTTTTCCCTCTGGGCTCTTTGAATATATCATGTCACTACCTCTGGCCTGCAAAGTTTCTGTTGAAAAGTCTGCTGATGGCCTTATGAGTTTTCCCTAGTAAGTGACTGTCTTCTTTTCTCTTGCTGCTTTTAAAATATTTTCTTTATCTCAACCTCTTGGGTTGAGTTTTTGGGGCACTCTCTATGCCTCCTGGATCTGGATATCTGTTTCCCTCCCCAAATTAGGGACGTTTTCAGCTATTAATTCTTCAAATAGAATTTCTGCCACCTTTTTTGTTATTCTTCTGAGACCCCTACAATACAAATGTTACTATGCTTGATGGAGTCACTGAGTTCCTTAGGACTATTCTCAGTTTGCATAATTTTCTTTCTCTCTTTTGCTCACCTTGGTTACTTTCCACTCCTCTGTCTTCCAGGTCATTAATTCATTCCTCTGCTTCATCTAGCCTGCTGTTTATTCCACCAAGTATATTTTTAATTTCATTTATTGTCTTGTTGATCTCTGGTTGGTTCTTTTTTATCTATGTGTTAAGGGGTCTCACTGATGTCCTCCACTCTTTTCTCAAGTCCGGTGAATATCTTTATGGTCGTTAAATCCTCTATCAGAGTTATATCCAGTTCACTTAAGTCTCTTACTGTGGTTTTGCGCTGTCCTTTCATTTGGGAGATATTTCTCTGTCTCCTCATTTGTTCTAACCGTGTCTGTCTCTGTGTGTTAGGAGAATCAGCTGCTTCTCTTGCTCTTAACAATAGGAGCCTTATGAAGAAGAGGTCTTGTAGTGCCTTGCAGTGCAGTGTCCCCTGTTCCCTGGGTCTTCAGGGAGTGTCTCCTCTGTGTTGTGTGTGCTCTGCTGTTGAGGCTTGGCCTCTTTTTCCTTCCGTCCAGTTGTCTGCAGAGGCTCTCTTTGCCTATTGTGGGCAGTGTTTGGTCCCCAACAATGGTGGGGGTGCATTTTATCAAGGTGTGTAGTGGTCTCCTTGAAAATGAGACCTGCCCCTGCTGCTGCAGGAACTGAGGTCCTGCAAAATGTGCTGGTCTGGAGATGTGGTGGACAGGTGGCCTGGACTTCTCGGGGAGGGGCCCTGCAGGACTGGGAAGGGTGGATCTGCCCAAGCAAGGGGTTGGGGGCTTGGTGCAAACAAGTTAGGTAGCATGTATTGACACAGCGCTTGTTCCCACAGATGGCCATTGTTTTTTCTGGGGGGTAGGGGGAGGGAAATGGCACCTGCAATTCCTTTGTCCCTGGAGGGGTCTTCCCATGATCCTTCTCTCTGTGGGCCACATTCTGATATGAGGAAATCACTCTCCCTCCTGTGTGCCCCATCTGTTTTTCAAACTGTTGGTTCTGGTGCTGCATCTGCATGGGCTGTTTGTTGGCTGTCTCTTTAAGGGTGGGGACTCTGCTTTCTAACACCCTCCAGGCTCCCCAGAGGTGAGCCTGCCAATTTTTAAGATTCCAGGCTTTAAGTCCCACTAGTTATAAGAACTCATGAAGTTCGGCCTCTCTCTCTTTCAAAGGCAGATGTTTTGGGGATTTGTCCTCCCTGTTTGTGGGCTCTCCAGTGTGCAAGTCTGTTTTGTACCCTTCTCTGCACCACCAGCTCCCTCTCCACCAAGGACGTCCATGGTCCATTTAGCTCCTAGACCGCGTCTTCCGTGTCTTTGCCCTTCCTACCTTCTTCAATGTGACTTCTTCTCTTTCTTGTGTAAGTCTTGCGTCATTTTCTGGGTGATTTACATTGCTGTGAGTGTTATCGAGTTGTATCCGTGGGAGGAGGCAAGCTTAGGGCCCTCCTACTCTGCCTTCTTCCCAGCGGACCAGAAACAACCTATTTCTTCAAAGATTGCTAAATCTGTCCTGTGACTTCTCTGGGTCTAGTGCCTTTAAGAGATGGACATTTTTATCAACCAATACAATTTCTTTGATAGTATCGGGTGGATCAGGTGTTAAATTTCTCCTTCGGCCAACTTGATAATTTTTCTAAAAATGTGTTTGACGTTAATTTTTAAATTGCGGTAACATTTTCAAACATTTTTTTTAAAGTAAAAAAAATCTATTCTTTTTCTGTACTTCTGACCCGTTTTCCATTCTTAATATTAATCTGTGTCTATTCCCTTTTTTCCTTAGGAAGACTTTTAAAGCTATTTATTATTTACTACTCTCTTAAGAGAAGCAGGTTTTGATTTTGCAGTTGAACTCTATTTTAAAATGGTTTGATCATTGTTTCTTTAATTTCTACCTTTGCCTTGATTTCCTCCTTCCAACTTTTTAAATTTTTTTCTGACTTAAGTTGACAGCTGAAGTCACGTTGGGTGTAGAGATTACTTAAAAATAAAATCTTAGGTGTGCCTGGGTGGCTCAGTCAGTTAAGCATCTGACTCTTTATTCTGGCTTAGGTCATGATTTTTATAATAAATGCATGTAAAACTATGACTTTTCACTTACGTACTGGATTAATGACCCTATAGGTTTTGATGGGTAGTGTTCTAAAGATAAATTTTCAAAAATTTACTAATTTCCTTAGAATTTATCCTATCTTATGTCATCTTTTTACCAAGCTCTTATCCCTACTTGCTTTTTCTACTTTTATTCTTGCTCCTTTTGTTGGAGTAGCACTTTTTCCTTAATTCTCATGGTTTGCTTTAAAAGTTACTCTTAAATTTTTAACATGTATCTTAGTTTTACATTCCTCCAGCAAGTTCTTTCCCTTTTTAAGATTTATTTATTTATTTTAGGGGGAGAGAGCACACATACAGTGGGAGGGGCAGAAGGAGAGGAGGGAGAGGGAGAGAACCAGACTCCTCACTGAGTGGGGAGCCTGACTGCAGGGCTCAGTTTCATGACCCTGAGATCATGACCTGAGCCAAAATCAAGAGTTGAGAGCTTAACCAACTAAGCCACCCAGGTGCCCCTCTCCAACAAGTTCTAAGGTTAGTTATTAGCTGTTCTCTTCCAAAAGCAGCGGAAATATTTATATTTTTTTATTTCAAGTTGAAACACCCTGCTCTCAGCTTTCCTAGTGTTGTTATCTAGAATTTTCCGATTTTTACACACATCCATGAAAATTACTGTCGTTATTTTTTTTCCTTTTAAGATTTATTTTTTTGGGGGCGACGGGGTGGCTCAGTTGTAGGGCATGTGTCTCCGGCTTGGGTCGTGATCCCGGGGTCCTGGGATCGAGCCCCACATTGGGCTCCCTGCTCTGTGGGAAGCCTGATTCTCCCTCTCCCACTCCCCCTGCTTGTGTTCCCTCTCTCGCCGTGTCTCTCTCTGTCAAATGAATGAAATCTTTAAAAAAAAAAGATTTATTCATTTTTATTTTAGAGAGAGAGAGAGAATGGGATGGGGAGAGGCAGAGGGAGAGGGAGAGAGAAAATCCTTAAGCAGGCTCCCTGCTGAACGTGGAGCCCGATCCCAGGACCCCTGAGATCATGACCTGAGCCAAAATCAAGTGTTAGACGCTTAACCAACTGAGCCACCCAGGCACCCCATACTGTGGTTATTTTTTTCGCACTCAATACTTCATTTAGTTTAGCTGTGTTTTTCAAATGAATTTGCTCACCATTGAATTTCCTCCTTCATTCTTTGAATCAGTTTTATGGCTGATGCGTACATATTCTTCAGCAGTTTCTTCACAAATGTCAGTGAGGAGTAAACTCTTATTTTTTCATACTTGAATATATATTGAATTATATTCCTTCTTGAATAATTTATTATATATAGAATTCTAGGTTCTGAGTTCTTTAGTATGTAAAAGATATTTTCCTGCTACCTTTTGGCATTTATTTTTGCTGATTAGAGCTCTGCTACCAACCTGATTGTTGTTTGAGGGGTTTTTTGGTAAGTAGTCTGTCATTAAAAAAAAAGAACAGCAGGGCGCCTAGTTGGCTCAGTCGGGGGAGCATGGGACTCTTGATCTCGGGGTTGTGAATTTAAGCCCCACGTTGGGTGTAGAGATTACTTAAAAATAAAATCTTAGGGGTGCCTGGGTGGCTCAGTCAGTTAAGCATCTGACTCCTTATTCTGGCTTAGGTCATGATCTTGGGGTTGTGAGATCAAGCCCCATGTTGGGCTCCGTGCTGGACGTGCAGCCTGTTTACGATTCTCTCTCTCTGGGACGCTTGGGTGGCTCAGTCAGTTAAGCATTGCCTTTGGCTCAGGTCATGATCCCAGGGTCCTGGGATCAAGTCTCGCATCGGGCTCCCTGCTCAGCGGGGAGCCTGCTTCTCCCTCTCCCTCTGCCTGCCCCTCCCCCTGCTTGTGCTCTCTCTCTCTCTCACAAATAAATAAAATCTTAAAAAAAAATTCTCTCTCTCCCTCTCCCTTTGCCTCTCCCCATCCCTGCTCATGCATGCTCTCTTTTTCTAAAAAAAGTCAAATGAGTAAAAATGAAAATAAAAATAAAAAATAAAATAAAATCTTAAAAAAAAAGAATAGAATTTACTTTTTAGAGTCATTTTAGGTTCACGGAAAAATTAAACTTTTCAGGTACAAAGGTACAATGCTTTCTCATCTTCCTCCTGTCCCTGGACGTGTGTGTCTCCCTCCTTATCAACATCCCCCACCAGAACTATAAAGAATAAGAAATGAATCTCCTCTTTGCCCTACACCACTCCCCCTTTTCAGTTTTTACTGTTTCATTGTTACCATTTGGTGTGCATCCTTCCTCAACTCTCTGTCTCCATACAAACATAGACACACACAGTCCCATAGTGCATCTGTATCATAATACAAATGTGTATATACTTTCATATACATGTGGTTGTGATGGTCAGTTTTATGTGTCAACTTGGCTAGACTATATGGTTCCCAGTTATCACATCAAACGCTAATCTAGGTGTTCCTTTGAAGGTGTTTTGTAGATGTGATTAAAGTCCATAACCAGTTGACTTATTAGGAAGGGAGATTGTCCTAGATAATCCGGGTGGAACTGATTGAGTTATCTGAAAGCTCTTAAGAGCAGTGCTTAGTCTTCCCTGAAGAGGAAATTCTGTCTGGGGGCAGCAGTTTCAGTTTGTGCCTGACAGTTGTAGATAACTCCCTTCTTGAAGGCCCGCCTTGTGATTTTCCAACTTGCCTAGCCAGCCCTGATAATTGCATAAGCCAAGTCTTTGCAATAAATCTCCTATTATATATTTCTTACTGATTCTGTTTCCCCTGGTTGAACCATGACTGACATTTATATTTCTGTAACTTGCTTTTTCACTAACAATATGTCTTAGAGATGGCATTATATTTAACTGCCGAATCATAGCACGTCATATGAATATACTCTATCTTATCTAATCATCCTGTTACTGGTGGATATTTTAGTTGTTTAGATTCAAAGTTAAATTAGATTCAAATTATTTTCGTTTGCTGCTTTGGAAATTTGCTTTATTGACTTCTTGTATCCAGCATTGCTATAATAAAATTTAACACCAGTTGGATTCTTGCTTCTTTGCAGATAATTATTTTTCTTCTTTGAAGGCTTTTAAGATTATTCTTCTCCTTTAATATTTCATAAGAACAGATTATTGGGGTGGAAAAATATTTCCTTCTACTTTTCAAGCTTATTTGGATGTTTGGGAATTAGGTGTTTGCCCTGCCATACAGACCTGTCATTCAGATAAAACAAATTATCTCTGGTAATAGTTCTTTCTGGGCCAGGCCCCTATCTAAATTCTTTCAGGTCGTTAAGGGAGTAGTAAAAGTGTTTCCTGAGTTTGCTGGGTCTTGACTGTTTTCATTTTAAAATAGTCCACATGCCAAAGTGACACATTTTGGGGAGATTTGTTTTGAACCCCTTTAATATCTATGGTTGTTTCTCTTCCTGCTTCATTTTTATTAGTCCCTTTAAATCTGGAGACTCACTTCTTTTGATGTTCTCCTGTCATTGCTTTTATTATTATTTTTTGAGTCCTCTTTCTCTCTCTTTTTCCTTGGAACTCCTATTTGGTGGATTCAAGGTTTTCTGGGACTTTCTCTCAAGCCTCAACTTCTTTTTTTTTTTTTTAAAGATTTATTTATTTGAGAGAGAGAGGAGGGGGGAGCAGTGGGGAGGGGCAGAGGGAGAGGGAGAAAAGGAATCTTAAGCAGACTCTGTGTTGAACATGGAGCCTGATGCAGGGCTCGATCTCACGACCATGACCTGAGAGGAAACCAAGAGTCAGATGCTTAACCGACCTAGCCACCCAGGCGCCCCTCTCAACACTCAACCTTTATGTCACACTTCCCACCCAGTCATTCTGTTGTGCTGCATTTAGGGCTGGGTATTCAGCTTATTAACTTGCTCTTCCCTTGTGTCCATTCTATCATTCAGCCGATATATTGAATTTTATTGCAATAATAAAAACATTTTTTATTTTTAAGATCTAAAGTTGCATTTTTATAATACCTGTTCTTTTTTCATAGTTATGATGTTCTTCTGAAGATATTAATTTCACTTCTATTAAAGCCTCCTTTTGTTTGCTCTATTAAGCATTTTTCCCCTCCAGTATTAGTTGTGTGAATGAAGTTTGGTACCTCTCTTTTATGGGCACTGATTTTCCTCATATATTTGGCAGTTTTGGGTGTGAGTACAGTATTTGTCGCGGTCTGTCTCCCACGATGGGGAGACGGTACAGGATGGGTTAGCAGATGTAGAACGCTAGGCATCCATACCCTCAGCGAGGACCACTTTGCTTGGCTGGCGTGACACCATTTGCAAGGGGCAGCTTAACTCTCCATAGTCACTTCTCCAGCCTGGAGCAGATGCCTCAGCGACTTGCTCCTTGACCACGGGGAAGAGGGTCTTTGCAGTAGGAGGAAGGCGGTCCATGCATCTAGCATCCATCTCGCATGCATCGCCTCTGAGTCTGGACACTTGCAGAGCATCCAGTTCGCAGCAGTTCTTTCCTCAGCCAGTCCTATCTCCTTTCTGTCTGTTAGAAATGGCTCAGGAGTTTTTCTTTTCTCTTGCTTTCCGGCACTGTTACAGATTTTAATTTTTCTTTCCCTGTCATTTGTAGGGATTTGGGGTAAGAGGGAAGGTGGAAGAGTGTTTGTCTCTTCCGGCGCAGAGATAAAATAAAGCGATTTTATCTCTGCACCATATTGCCATGAAATATTTGGGAGGGTTTAAGTTAATTTGCCAATAACTTTGAAAAAAAAACTTTGTCTTAAATAATAATAGTAATACTAATTTTAGAATTAAATGATTTGATTAATAATCTAGAAATTAAAAAAGAAACCAAAAATATAAATTTTACAATACCCTATTCCCCTGGGGCTCCTGGGTAGCTCAGTTGGTTAAGTGTCTGTCTTTGGCTCAGGTCATGATACCAGGGTCCTGGAATCGAGCCCCGTGTTGGGCTCCTTGTTCAGCAGGGAGCCTGCTTCTCCCTCTCCCTCTCCCTCCGCCCCTCCCCCTGCTTGTGCTCTCTCTCTCTCTCTCTCTCTGACAGATAAATAAATAAACTCTTAAAAAAAATACCCTATTCCCTTTCTGTCAACCAAGTTCACACATCGTGCCATTAAATTTGCTGAAAGTTACAAAGGAAAGAATATCAGGTGTCAAACAAAGAATCATACAAACAAGGCATTTTTACATTTGTCTCCTAGCAGTAGGGGACGAGATGTCTTTGCATTGTGAAAACCTCAAGGCTGCCTATCTCCATTGGCTGTTGAAAAGTAAACAAACAAACAAAAAACCTAAATGATTCTCATATAAAACCTTGAATCAAGACAAAGTTTAGCTGGTCAAGAACTGGAACCACGATAGCCTTCTGCATGAATCTCTTACAGATAGCTTGTCCAAAAACACCTCACCTCCTTTAAAGATGAATTATCAAAAGGATTTCAGCTAAACACTACTGCTACCACTCAAGAATCAAAAAGGAAGAAAGTAGCAGCAAAACAAAGGACAGATGAATGCTCAACAGAAAAATTACTTCTGTAAAGTAGATGAAAATCATGCCCAGCTGTTTTGCTATGAATTTAAAACACTTTTTGGAAATATTTACCACTGAGAGCACAAAGCAGTGATAAAAGAGGTCAGGAAGAGATAGTGTGACTGCATGAGAAAATGCAATGTAAGCTAATTGAGCAGAAAGGAAAATAAGGTTAAGAAAATAAAACCATCACTGAAAGAAGGGCGAAATTAGAAGGATCACAAGGGACAGTAGAGACTGTGGAAAACAAAATAAAGGACAATAGAAGCTAGAAAAGAAAAAAGTGGGTAGAATTTACCAAAATGAATAAAAATGTTTAAAACACATTAGAAAAAATGATGTGGAGGGGCGCCTGGGTGGCTCAGTCGTTCAGCATCTGCCTTTGGCTCAGGTCATGACCCCAGGGTCCTGGGATCGAGCCCCGCATCGGGATCCCCGCTCCGCGGGAAGCCTGCTTCTCCCTCTCCCGCTCTCCCTGCTTGTGTTCCCTCTCTCGCTGTCTCTCTCTGTCAAATAAATAAATAAAATCTTAAAAAAAAAATGTGGAAATCAGAAAAGGAGATTCAGCATATGTATATTTGAATCGCAGAATGAGACAACAAATATTTAATATTTCTGACATAAAAATAAATACACACACACACAAAATTTTAAGAATATTTTGACCGGGTTTTTTGTTTGTTTCCTGCGAGGGGGTGTTTGGAAAAACAAAAGGCATCTGGTTTCTTTTTCTGCTTATGGCAAGGCCTTATGATGGTACTTAATCAGCTGCATAGATAGAACTGATTGAAATTTAAGCATGGAGTTTAGATCCTTGTAGAAATTAGTTACACCGATTTTATATAATCTGATTAAACAGGCAAAATTTGCTTCATGTTAAAGTGTTTATTTTTTTAAAGTTTTTTATTTTTTAATTTACTTTGTTTTAGGTGACCTTTGAGTGTAATGAGTGCTTTGAGTAAAAGTTTTTCAAATAAAAAATTAGAAAATTTATTTGTTTAAATTAAAATTTAAAACGATTTCTCTGCTTTTTTGTTTAAGATGTTGTTTATTTATTCCAGAGAGAGAGAGAGAGCACGCATGTGTGAGTCGGGGGAGGAGCAGAGGGAGAGGGAGAGCATCTCAGGCAGGCTCCATGCTCAGTGCAGAGCCTGACACAGGGCTTTATCTCTCAACCCTGATACAATGACCTGAGTTGAAATCAAGAGTTGGACACTTCACCCACTGAGCCACTCTGGTATCCTGAGGAAGCTATTTATTTAATTGAGAAATTGCTTCATTTTTTTCCTTCTCTCCTTCCTACTTTTCTTTTAGTTTATTTTGTTAGTTTTTTAAGAGTAGTATTAAGTTCCCTTCTTTTTACTCCTTACTCCTTAATAAAGATGTCCTCTAAGAACAAGTTCGCTGTGCCCCATAGGTTTTGGTAGGGTGTGTTTCTTTTTCATTGCTCTCTGGATAATTTGAATTTTCAGTTTTGCTGTCTTTGAACATTTGAAATTTTTGATTTAGGAATGTGTTTTTTAATTTCCAAGCTGTTTTGTTGTCATTTAATTTCTTATTTATTGATTAATGATACTGGTTTGGAATGAGACCATCCAACCCTCTGCCAGCCCCATGTCCATCAGCAGAAGCCAAGTTGGGAGTCTTGGAATTCAGCCCGCTTCTGACAAGACCTTTCTCCACAGCCCTCTTTCCTCTCCAAACATTATCTTGCTGTTACTTTCTGCCATAAAACCATCATACTGTTTGTCTCCTTTTAAGTAGTCATCACAACAAGCCCTGGCTTCCCAGGTTATTCTTCATCTCTGAGACTTTCATCTTCATAAGGTTTTGTACATCTTTTCTCACCCCCAGCTTCCCCTCCTTCTCAACTCTTAAGACATATTTACTCTATCCTCTGAGGTAGCAGAGGTAACATTTTATTGTTGATACTTTTAAAGTTTGCACACTCAGATTTGGGGATCTAGGTCCTCAATTATTTCTCTATTGGATCCTTCAGGCTTTTAGAGTATCCCTCTTGATGTCCCCTTACCCTGAAGTTCTCCACCCTCCCTCCCCCCAAAATAACTAGCGGGTAAAGCAGGAATTCTTATATTCCTTGATGAGAAGGGGGAGACTGACGTAAAGAGGTGAAGCTCCTGCCTAGCTAGACCTCAGTAAGAGAGCTGAGACTAAACCCAGCCTCCTAACTTCTAACTTGGTATTCTTTTAATCACAACATAGTAATACAGATATAAAAAGATTAAATCAAACACAGATTTGAACAGAATGTCAAAAATGTTAAACATAAGAAGGAAGTAACAGAATTAAAATATATCCGTTAATTAAATGTGAATAGGTCCAATTCTACTAACTCATACTGTCAGGTGGAATTGAGGAGTACTTAAAAGCACATAATGAAAGGTTGAAAATAAAGGGATGGGCCAGGCAAATGCAAACAGTATAAAAGCGGAGGTGGTAATATAATGTAATTTAAAGTAGAATTTAAGGTTAATGCACTGGATATAATGAAATAAGATAGTATGTAATAATGAAAGGCCCAATTAATTAACAAAGTAGCTGTAACAGTCATAACAAGTAGGCACCAAACATAGATGGTATATTTCAGAGCAAAACCTGTTCAAAACACAAGAGAATTTGATGAAGATACAGTTATATTAGGAGATTTGTTGTATCTCTTTCATAATTAAATAGATCCAAAAATCACAAATGAGACCATAGGGAAATAGAATAACACAATCAACAAATTTTTTTTTTTTTAATTTTAAATAATCCCTATACCCACGTTGGGGCTTGAACTTGCCATCCCAAGATCAGGAGTTGCATGTTCTACTGACAGAGCCAGCCAGGTGCCCCTCAATGAACAAGATTTATTTATTTCATTGAGAGAGATCCCGGGGGTAGGGCGGGGTAGGGGGGTGGGAAGGGCAGAGGGAGAGGGAGAGAGAGTCTTAAGTGGACTCTGTGCTGAGTGCGGAGTCTAACGCAAGGCTCGAATCCCATGACTCTGAGATCATGACCTGAGCCGAAACCAAGAGTTGGTCGCTTAACCGACTGGGCCATTTGAGGCACCCAATCAATAAATCTTTTGAGGGAAGAACTCATTACTTCAAAAGCCCATGGAACAGTTTTACAAAATCGGTCTTGGACTTAGTAGCAAAGTAAATCGTAAATCAGAAAGAAGCAGAAATTTTATACTACATGTTCTCTGGTAATTTATTCTTTTAGAAAATATTTTTGATCTGTTATATTCCTAGCATATGAGTAGGTAGTGTGGTTTTTTTTTTTTTAATTACTATACAAATTGCCCTCATTTTGGTATACAGTTTTTTTAATTTTAACAGGTATTATACAAATGTATACAGTCATTTAATCATTACCACAGTAAGGATATTAAGCAGTGCCATCCTTCTAAAAAACTAGTGTCTTTTTAGTCATACTTTTCCCCTGCCTCTAGCCTCTGGCAGCCACTGGTCAGTCTTCATCACTATAATTTTATCTTTTTGAGAATGTCCTATAAATGGAATATATCCTGTAAAGTTTTCAGACTTTTTTTCACTTAGCATAATGCCTTTGAGCTGTATCCAAGCTCTTGCATGCCAGTAGTTTGTTTCTTGTTACTGCTGGGTTGTATTCCATTGTGTGTGGATGTTTCAGAGTTGATTTATCCATCCACTTATTACAGGACATTGGATTGTTTCCAGTTCTTGGTGGTTATGAATAGACCTGTATAAACAATTTAGGTACAGGATTTTATATGAATATTAATTTTTATTTCTTTAGAGTAAATACCCAGTAATAGGATTGCTGGATCATATGGTAAATGCATGTTTAAGTTTGGAAACTATTCCATCCATGTTTTAATAAAGTGATTGTATCATTTTACATTTCCACTAACAGTATATAAAAGTTCCTGTTTCCACATCCTCACCTGTTATACTTAGCACAATCAGACTTTAAAATATTAACCGTTCCAATAGGTATGTATGTGTTGGTAGTCTCATTGTGGTTTAATTTGCATTGTCTAATGACCAGTGATGTTGAGTGTCTTATTTGCTGTCCGTTGAGCTGTATTTTGAGTGTGTGTGTGTGAAGTGTATAAATCTTCTGTTCATTTTTTGTTTTTTCTTGTTGAATTTTGAGAGTTCTTTATATATTCTGCATATGAACCCCTTATTACGTGATATATGCTTTGCTGATATTTTCTTAGACTGTGGCTCCTCTTGTCATTCTCTTAACAGTTTATTTCTAAAAGCAGAAGTTTTTTATTTTGATGAAATCCGGTATATCAATTTTTTCGTATTAATGATGGTTTCAGTGTTATATCTTTTGCTTAACAGAGGGTTGCAGTGATTTTTCTTAATGTTTTCCTCTAGAAGTTGTATGGTTTCATGTGTTACATTAGGTCTGTGATTCATTTTGAATTAATTTTTGGATACAGTATGAAGCATATGAATCGAAGTTCTGTTCTTTTCCTTTCTTTTTTCTTCTCTTATATATTCTAAAACTATTTGTTGAAAAGTCTGTCCTTTCTGTAGTGCATAGCTTTTGCACCTTTGTAAAAACTTAGTTGTTTATATATGGTAAGTCTATTTCTGGATTCTCTTCTAGCCCATTAATCTATTGGTCTCTTATGTGAGGATGCTTCACTGTCTTGATTTCTATAGCTTTTTTTTTAAGATTGTATTTATTTGAGAGAGAGAGAATGAGAGAGAGAGAGAGAGCACACGAGAGGGGGAGGGTCAGAGGGAGAAGCAGACTCCCTGCTGAGCAGGGAGCCTGATGCGGGATTCGATCCAAGGACTCCAGGATCATGACCTGAGCTGAAGGCAGTCGCTTAACCAACTGAGCCACCCAGGCACCCTTGATTTCTATAGCTTTATAGTAGGCCTGGAAGTCATATATTGTTAGTCTACCAATTTTGTTACTTTTTTCAAAATTATTTTAGCTCTAATGTTTTTGTGTTTCCCGATGAATTTTAGAATCCGTTTGTTGATTTAAAAATAAAAGCCTGCTAGGATTTTTATAGGGGTTGCATTGACTCTATATAGATCAATTTGGGGAGAATTGACCTTTTAACAATATTGAGTCTTAAGGATCACAGAACAAATTATGTGTCTCCATTTATTTAGGTCTTTCAAAATTTCTTTCAGAGTGGTTACATGTCTTTTACATCTTTTGTCAGATTTAGCCCTAAATATTCAATAGATTTTTATTAAAAAATGTTATTTCAAGAGAAGAATCCTTTGTTTATTGCTGATATTTAGAAATACAATAGATCTTTTAAACGTTTAGTTTGTATCCGCCAACCTTGCTAAACTTGCTAAGTAGTTCTGCGAGCTTTTTTTTTTTTTTAAATCTTGTAGATTCCATTGAATTTCTACATTTTTTCTTTCCAATCTGGGTTCTTTTTATTTCTTGTCTTATTGCCCTGGCTTAAAAAAAAAAAAGAAATCTTAAAAAAGGTGAAGAGCCTGATATCCATCTTTTGTTCCTGACATGAAGAGGAAAAATACTCAGTTTTTTACCATTAAGTGTGTTGTTAGCTGTATGTTTTTCACAGATGCCCTTTATCAGGTTGAGGAATTTCCCTTCTGTTTCTAATTTGCCGAGAGGTTTTGTCAGGAATGCATGTTGGATTTTGTTAAGTGCACTTCCTGCATTTGTTGATGATCATATAATAAAGTCCCCACTGATATTTTTTTGCTCTAAATTTTTTATTGTTATGTTAATCATCATTAGTTTCCCCATTGATTTTTTTCATTGTTTAGGATAACCCCACTTGGTTGTGATGTGTTGTTGTCTTATACATATTTTTACTATTTACGCTAAAATTTTGTTTAGGATTTTCATATGTCAACATGAAGGATATTAGTCTGTAGCTTTTAATTATAATGTCTTTGGTTTTGGTATCAGGGTAATGTATAACTCATAGAGTGACTAAGAAAGTATTCACTCTTCTTCACGGTCCTGGAGGAGTTTGTTTAGAATGGATTATTATTTAAATGTTCAGTAGAATTCACTCTGGGCCTGGAATTCTTTTCATGGAAAGGTTTTTAACCATAGATTCAATTTCTTTAATAGATGCAGGACTCTCCAGTTATCTATTTATTTTTAAATCATGGTAAAGTAAACATAAATTTGACCATGTTAACCATTTTTAAGTTTACAGCTCAGGGGCAATAAGTACGTTTGCATTGTTTTGCAGCCATCACCACTATCTGTTTTCAGAACTTTTTCATCACCTCAAAGAGGAACTCTGTACCAATTAAACAATAGCTTTCACTCCACTTTCCCCTCAGCCCGTGGTAACCTTTCTTCTGTCTTCTGTTTTTATGAATTTGCCTGTGTTAGATACCTCCTAGGTGGAATCATACAGTATTTGCCCTTTTGTGAGTAGCTTATTTCACTTAGCTTAATGTGATCAAGGTTCATACATGTTGTAGCATATCTCAGAATTTCATTCCATTTCATGACTGAATAATGTTCCATGATATGTATAAACCACATTTTGTTTATCTGTTCATCGAGCACTTGAGTTGCTTCAGCCTTCTGTTGTAATACTGCCGTCAACATTGTTGCGCAAATATCTGTTTGAGTTTCTGCTGTCACTGCTTTTGGGTATATACTAAGAGTGGAATTGCTGCCTAATACGGTAATTGTATTTGCAGCTTTTTGAGGAAACATCAGATTTTCTTCTGTTCCTAGTTTGTTGAGCGTTTTTTATCATAAAAGGATGCTGAGTTTTGTCAAATACTTTTTCTGCATGAATTGAGATGATCATGTGTTTTTCCCCCCATTCATTCTTTAATGGGATATATTATTTTGAGTGATTGCTCATATTCCACCAATCTCGTATTATGGAGGTAAAACTCACTTTATCATGGTGTATAATCCTTTTAAGAGGCTGCTGAATTACGTTTGCTAGTATTTTGCTGGGGATTTTTTGCATCAGTATTCCTCTGGGATATTGGTCTATAGTTTTCTTTATTTGTAGCATCTTTGTCTGGCTCTGGGATTAGAATAGTGCTAGCCTCCTAGAATGAGCTTGGAAGTGTTCCTTTCTCTTCCGTTTTTTGAAAAGCGAGGAGGGTTGGTGTTAACTCTTTAAATGTTTGATGGAATTTACCAATGGAGGTATCTGGTCCTGGGCTTTTCTTTGTTGGGATGATTTTGATTACTTACGGTCTCTTCAGATTTTCTTTTTTTTTTTAATTTTATTTATTTGAGAGAGAGGCAGAATGAGAGAGAGTGAGCACAAGCAGGGTGAGGGGTAGAGAGAGAAGCAGACACCCCGCTGAGTGGGGAGACCGACGTGGGGCACTATCCTGGAACTCTGGGATCATGACCTGAGCCGAAGGCAGACGCTTAACCGCTTGAGCCACCCAGGGGCCCCAGATTTTCTTTTTCTTGATAAGTCGATTTTGTCAATTGTGTGTTTTCAGGAATTCATTCATTTCATCTAGGTTATCCAGCTTGTTGGTGTATATAATCATTTTTTTGGCTGTAAAATTAGGGGTAATGTCCCCACTTTCATATCTGAGTTTTGTAATTGGAATCTTCTCTTTTTCCTTCGTCTAGTTAAAAGCTTGTCAGTTTTGTCGATCTTTAAAAGAAAGAAAGAAACCAGGCCTTGGGCATGGATTTTTCTCTATTGTGTATCAATTCGCTTTGTCCTTTAATTTGGTTCTGATCGTCATTATTTCCTTCCTTCTATAGCCCTTAGTTTGCTCTTCTTTTCTAGTCCCCTAAGGTGTAAAATTAGGTTATTGAGTTGAGATATTTCTTCTCTTATACTGTGTTTAGAGCTGTAAATTTCCCTCAGCACTGCTTTTGCTACATCTCAAATTTCGGCGTCTTGTGTTTTCATTTGTCTCAAAGTATTCTCTAATTTTCTTGTGATTTCTTCTTTGGCCCATTAGTTGTTGTTTAAAAGGGTGTGATTTAATTTGCACATGTTTGTGAATTCTCCAGTTTTCTTTCTGTCACCGATTTCTAGTTTCATTAGGTTATGATAAAAAATACTTCAGATGAGTTTAGTCTTTTAAAACTTATTCATACTTGTTTTGTAGACACCATAGGGTCTGTCCTGGAGAATGTTTCATAGGCGCTTGAGAGAACTGTGTTCTGAAGTCGTTGGGTAGCATGTTCTCCGGGGCCTCACTGGTCTGTGCTGTTGTTCCGCTGTCCTATTTCTCTGTTCTCTCTCTGGTTGTTTGATCCATTATTGAAAGTGGTGCATTAAGATCTCCAACTAATACTGTATTTGTCCCTCCAGTTATGTGAATGGTTGCTTCATAGATACTGGGATCTGTCCTTTGGTGTATGAGTCTCTTAAGAGACAGCATGTACACTTGGAACTTTGTTATAGATTTATTTATATACTTGGGTATTATTTTTATATATATTCCGCCAACACCGCCTTTAATATAATTACTGGTAAGGGAGGATTTACTACTGACATTTTGCTGTTTGTTTTCTGTGTTTCTGTGTGTCTCAGAGAGTTTTTATCGCTTATTTCCTCTATTACTGCTGCCTTTGGGATTAGTTGATTTCTTACAGTGACACGTTTTGATTCCCTTTTGTTTAAATTCTTTAGGTATTTTGTTTGTGGTCTGTTTCTTTTTGAGTCAATTCTGATAGTTTTTAATCTTTGATGGAAATTGACATTTCATCTGAATTGTCAAGTTTTTTGGCATGAACTTGTTTATAACATTTCCTCAGTTACATTTTCACCTCTGTATAATCTGTAGTGATGTGATCTTTCTCATTCTTTATAATGGTAATTTTTGTCTTTGTTTCTCTTGATCACTTTGGCTAGAATTTATCAGTTTCTTGATTTTTCCTTATAGAACCAATGTTTTGTTTCATTGATTTTACTTACTTATTTTTATCTATTTTTAAGGATTTTATTTATTTATTTGAGAGTGAGAGAGAGTACAAGCTGGGCGGCGGGGCAGAGAGAGAGGGAGAAGCAGGCTCCCCACTGAGCTGGGAGCCTGACACGGGCTCTATCCCAGGACCCCAGGACCATGGCCTGAGCCGAAGGAGGCTATTAAGCTGACTGAGCCACCCAGGGGCCCATTGTGTCTTCATATTCACCTATGTTTTCTTCTGTGATGTCTAATTTTTGTTAATCTCATCCCATGTATTTTACATCTCAGACACTTTCACTTTATCTCTAGATGTTTGATTTGGGTCTTTTTAATCTCATGTCTACTTTTTAAACATGTGCTATACATTTAAAATAGTTTTTAATTTCCTGTGTGCTAATTCTAGCATCTTTGTTCTCAGTCAGTTTCTGTTGATTGCCCTTTACTTCTGACATGGCAGATGATTCCATTGATGTGTTCTGGTTTCTCACTGACAAGTATCTCTTTATGATACGGTTGATAATATCTTTGGTAAACTTTCATGTTCCATTCACTGCTTGTTTTAAAGGTTTTATTGATCATAATGTCTAGTTTTAACTGAACTACCCCTCACAAAATAACAGATATGCCTAAAAAAAGATTACTTTAAAAAAACTGAATTAAATATTGTATTAAAAGTGCAAGCCCAAACGAACAACAAGAAAAAGCCAAAATGACAGTTCTTCTGTGGATATTGTGATTTATAAGAAATACATATTTTGCTCCTGGCAGAGAGTTTTTAAAACCCTTTGACTTTCTTAACTGATCAAAGCAGTGATGACGTCTTTTGCTTTTCATAACTACCCCTTCCAAACGTACCCGACTTTATGTTAGCACTCTGACTTCTGGAAAGCCTCTAAGGGTGGAGGCTGGTTGCCTGGAGAACCACCCATGTGATTAGAGGGGTTGGGATTTTCAGTCCTACTCTCTCCTACCTCAGGAGAGGGGAGAGGGAAGAGGGACGGGAGATTCTGTCCAGTCACTGAAGGACAGTGATTTAATCAATCATGCCTGAGTAATGAAACCGTCATAAAAATGCTGAATTTACTGGTTCTGAGAGTTCGGTTTTGGCAAACACATGGAAGTCCTGGGAGGATGGCACGCTTGGAGAGGGCATGGGAGATTTGTGCCCCTTCCCCTCATACTTTTCCTTATTTGTCTCCTCCATCTGGCTGTTCCTGGGTTATATCCTTTTATAGTAAGATGATACTCTAGTGAGCAACTCTTCCTGAGTTCTGTGAGCCACAAATTAATGCAATCAAGGGAGGAGATTGTGGGAACCTTTGATTAATAGCCGGGTGGTCGGAAGCACAGGTAACAACCTGGATTTGGGATGGCATCTGAAATGGGAGTGCAGCAGTCTTATAGGACTTCTTATTAGTTGGCCCTTACCCTGTGGGATCTGACTGTATCAGACTGAATTGAACTGTAGGACACTGATGGCCGTCCCTGGACAGTCAGAGAATATCTGGTCACAGAAGTGTTCAGTGTTGTAGGAGAGTAGAGGAGATACAAAGAGTTTTTTTCTAAGATGTTCAGCTTCAAACCGTTAAGAGCTCCTTGTTATCCACATGAGGAGGTTGAACAGATGGTTTAATCAAATCTAGTAAGAAGTTGGCAAAGTCAGATTTATTAAAAAGATTCCTACTGTGGCCACCTTTTTATAAAAGCAAGTTAAGAGCCACTGGCAAAACAGAAGAACCAGACTTGGTGAAGAAGCCGTTTGAGCAGGTGAAAGCTAAAGAACTCAGTGTCTGCATAGGAGATTCACCAGAGGGACCAAGGAAAGATGAAACCGGGACTTGCAGGGTCTGGATCCAGATGGGGTGCCCTTTCAGGCTACCTGTGTGTATTGACTTTGGTGGTAGGATGCCAGTGGGCATTGTTTCCTGAGGATGTTCTCTGTCACTTTCAGATCTAACATCTCAGAAGAGTAACCTAATGATACATATGACAGAGACCGTCACTAGACTGTCAAGAAACATATGAAAAACAGGAAATTGTAAAAGGGGAGAGGGAGGTAAACACAAACATTTTGGGAACAGTGATTTTCTTTTCTTGGGTAGCTAGGAAAAAGTCAGTCTGCCCTTGAGCATGTTGTCTGGAGTAATTAGGAAAAAAAAAGTTCTTTATGCTCTGAAAAACTTTGAGAATTTAACTGGAGAGTGTGTATGACAGGTTTTCTCTATGTAATGTCTACAGTGGCCTTAATTTAGTACCTGCACCAAGTCAGAACCATTTCCCTCATCTGAATTTTCTCAGGCTTTGTTCTGTTTTTAAAGTATTATGAATAAAATGTGAATAATTTCATACTTTTTTAAAAAAGATTTTATTTTTATTTTATTCATGAGTGACAGAGAGAGGCAGAGGCAGAGGGAGAAGCAGGCTCCCCGCGGAGCAGGCAGCCCGATGTGGGACTCCATCCCTGGTCCCTGGCACCATGACCTGAACCGAACGCTTACCTGACTGAGCCATCCAGGCGCCCTTCATACTTTTTATATAAATGGTGTGGCATAATATTTATTTATCTAGACCTGGTGAATACAAGATTGTTTAATAGGAGTTTTTGTTTGTTTAGCTGCGAAGAAACTTTAACTTAAATTTTTCTGGGACTATGTTATTAGCACTGTCATAATTGCCCCTGATTCTAGGTATGGCTTTATCAACTCCTTTATCACTCTAGCTCAAAACACAAACTTTTTTTTTTAATCTTTGGCATACAGAAAGACCTGGTAAAGTGCATTTTTATTACCTAATTTGTGTTTGTAGTGGATCACCAGAAATCATCCAAGAATTACTCATGTATTTCCATATTGGTGACAGGTGTTCTCGTAAGCATTTGGTATATGAGGGTGCTGTTCATCTTACTTGTGACTGTTCTGAATTAATTGTGACAAGCTCTAATTAGAGCTTTTGAAAGTTTCATTCCAGGCTTCTTGAGCTGATGTTTTGCCTCTGGCCAGTGGGATAGACTGCACATTAATTTTGATACTCTTTAAAGACATGTGCGCAGTTACTGTTCATTTAAGCCAGATGGCATGTGTCAACTCCTGTTCCTGGAAAGGGAGAGGTTTTTTGGTGGGGGAAGGAGGCTTTGTAGTAAAACCTTACGTGTCTTCTTATGGAGCTCTTCTCTTTACCTAATAAATTAGTACGTGTCTTTTTATGGAGCTCTTCTCTTTACATGAATTAGTACTTACAGAAGATTTTCATAGCACTTTAAGCGCTCCTCCTTTCACTTATGAAGAAGATTCTTAGGGGATTGGGCACAGATGTTTTTGTGTGTAAATTCTTTTGCAGTTGTGCAGTAGCAAGGGATCACTGATAAAGTTACATAGAACGAATACTGTTTTTTAGGATAAAAACAAACAAAGAATTCATAAGAGAAGGAGTAAGTGGCCCTTTTACGTTTTTACCAAGCTGCTTACAGTCAGAATCTGAGTCAGGGGATTGGCTGGCTCTGGACAGAGCTCTTAATGATGGAGTGTCGATGCATTTGGAGCCCCTTAGAAAATTGCTCTGATCCAGAGTCAGCCATAGATAGTCTTCTCTACACGAGCACCGTGAATTCCAGCGCTTGGCTTTTAATGTGCATCATGAATCACCTTACATTGAAGTTTATTTTTCCATCAAAATTTTTATTTTTTTCAAGCAATTACAGGTAAGTAAGTGTTTGAATTCTGCAAGCATTTGGTTTTCATTTATCCTGACTAAATCCTGAGCTGCTGAACTTTAGTGACACTTTTTGATTTTCACATCCATAACTCCCAAGAATTTAGGGTGTGAATTTGGGTATTGGTAAAGTGGCTTTTCTATGTTCTTATTTTCTTGGAAATTGATTTTAAAAGTATTATTTTACTGGGATGCTTATCAACATTTTCATTTTTTTCAAAGTGTTGACTTTAAGGTGAAAACAATTTCAGTGGATGGCAATAAGGCTAAACTTGCAATTTGGGTAAGAGTTTTAAAAATGTATTTTGTATAAATATTCAACTTGTATTTTTTAAAGAAGCAGAAGGTGATGTGTGTAGAGTTCTAGAGGGAAACAATTTGTATCAAATAATTTTTGGACAATTTGTTGGTTAATGGATAAACAATAAATGGCTATGTTTTATATTGGGTAATGAGGCAGAGACTTGTTCCACTTAATCAAAATTTTAAAATATACAATCCCTTAAGAATACTTAAAAGCAGAATAAAGTATAGAAAAATCATCTTATCTGCCAGAAGGGATTATTGCTATTGAATACGTTTCTTTAAAGTTTTAAGAAGACAGTGTATACTCAGCTAACACTGAAGGCAGTTGTTGGGGAGAAGGGGATGAAGTGATGCTCAGGAAAAAAAGTATTTTTCATGTTAGTCTGTTCGTATATTCCTGAAATTTGAATTTGCCAACTTTGGATGTATTTTCTACTCTCAGTGCCTAGTCTTTACTTACTGTCATTTGCCAGTGAACCCAAACATTCTGATACATGTTGCTTTCCTAAGACCTTTTCATGATAGTGCTGACCAAATAAAATAGCAATAACTGTCAAAGACGTCCAAGATGCTTAGTGTCTGTCTCTGTCTGCCCGTCTCTCTCCCACTCCTGTCTACCTACCTACCTACTTCTCTCTCTCTATCTAAATGATTACCAATAGATTACATTACATATATAATTTATAAAACTATGCTCTTATATATCGGATTCCCACATATACTATGATAACTAAATATATAAATATGTTTTTGTTACATGGGATAATTGGAACTGGTTAGCGGTCATCACACTGAGATGTACTTCAACATGGTGATGAAGTAGTAACTGGGCATCGGTTACAGGTTGAAACAGCACGTGTTTATGTATTGTATGATCTGATTCATTTTCCTGGCATTCTCCGAATGGCATATTATTTCTAATACACATTTCATCCCAAATAACAAGTAACTGTGTAAGTGTGTCTCATGTTTTTCTGTTAATTTTTTTCTAACATACAATACTTTACACGATCGGTAGCCTATTGGCCCCCTCCCCAAAATATAATTATGATATTGATAAGAATAGTAATGTCTAACAAAAAACAATTTGGAAAATGTTGGACTAGGCCATAATAAAATATATCGAACAGTTTAAGAATGCTAACTTCTCCCTGTACAAAAGTGGGAGCCTGATTTTCTGTATACTTTTCATGGTTGAATTTATCCCTTCTTTCTGCCCTTGCTACCGTTTTGTGAGATATACGTGTTAGAATAGGATCTAAGGCTTGGTGGTTTCCGTGAGATCTTTCTTTTATGCAAGAGGTATTGTTAAATTTACTTTTTAGTTCCTGTATAATAAAAAGGTTGGCAGGTATTACTGAAGTGACATCTTTATCATAAGCGTATAAATATTTTTTTAAATAAGAGGCTCAATCTCAGAACCCTGAGACCCTCATGACCTGAGCTTAAATCAAGAGTCAGAAGCTCAACTGACTCAGCCACTCAGGTGCCCCAAATGTTAATGTTCTTGTGTGTGAGTGTGTGTGTGTGTTTGTAATACTAACTCTGTCATGTGCTGCAAATATTTTTTTCCTGTTTGTCATTTGCCTTCAAATCTTGTTTAGGATGAGTGAGTGTGTGTATGGGGTATGGATGGTGTGGGGAGAGATGTTCTTGCCATACCAAGGTTTTAGTATTTTTCTGGTCAGACCAGTTTTTTTTTTTTCATGAATTTGGGTGTTACGTCATATTTAGGAAGGCCTCCTCACTCATAAATAGAAATACATGAGTCCATTGTTTCCTTTCAGTTCCTCTCCTGCTTCGATGCTTCTCCTAGGATCAGTCAAATAGAATAATCAAGTACAGCCCTGTCCTCACTGCTCCCAAAAGTGCCGCACACACATCACGGCCTACTTGGCACCTCTAAAGCTATTTTTCTCTATATCCTGCCCTCACTTCCACTCCCACATTTTAATATTTAGTCTTTCCAGATCCTTCCTTGTCCTTTGTCCATTTCTAATCTTTAATAATCTCTTTTCTCCTCTCCCATCAGAGAAGAAAACCACAGATAGTAAGCTCTGCTTTTCTTATCTTACAAGGATGCTATTACAGTTATTGCAAATTCCTATCTTGAAAACAAGAACAAGCAAAAATCTTAACTTTTGACTATGTAAGCCTATAAATTTTATAGGTGTAATATATTCTGATCCAATATTGTGGCACAGGGTGTTTGCTCAAATTATCATACCTACTTAAACATTTTTATAAGTGGATCCAAAAAAATCAAGACTCTAAATAGCTGGATTAATTTAAATATTTGTGTGTAAATATTTTTTACTGTAGTATATTAACATTAAACATTATTTTTTGGCTCTAGTCTTTTTTGTTTGTTTGTTTTTAAGATTTTATTTATGAGAAAGAGCAAGAGAACCTGAGCAGGGGGAGGGGTAAAGGTGGAGAAACAGACTCGACACTGAGCATGGAGCCTGACATGGGGCTCAGTCCCAGGATCCTGGGATCATGACCTGAGCTGAAGTCAGACGCGTAACCAACTGAACCACCCAGGCGCCCTGCTCTGGTCTTTATTTTTAAAACACTGGGCTTTATGGATATTTTAACTAGAATCACAGTTCTGATTTTTAAAATATTTATTTATTTATTTTAGGGGGAGGGGCAGAGGGAGAGAGGGAATCCTTAAGCAGACTCCCCACTGAGCACAGAGCCCCACATGGGGCTCTATACCAGGCCCCTGAGATCAGGACTTGGGCTGAAATCAGGAGTCGGATGCCCAAGGCACTCCACAGTTCTGATGTTTGTGTTGTGTCTCCTCAGAGCAGTTACTAAGTGGATCTCAGTGAATATCAAGGGAAACAAAATTCATATTCAAATGCTTTTCGCTGTTTCTGGAAATTAATTTATTATAGTGTGGATACGGTTTTGATATGAAACAGAATTTTTCTGTTACAACCAAAAGTCTTGTGACTAAAATATTTCTTGCTTGGTCCTTGCCCTAACCTATATCAAATTATCCAAAGTATAATCTGCTTTAGATAGTAAGTACACTTCAGTTGGTGCACCTTTAATTTATATTACTGTTTTTTGAAAAGTTGAGTCAATATGCAAATTGAATAATTTTAAATATCAGAGGTTTTGTAAGAAACTTTGAAGCAAAGGGAATTTTTGTAAAGAGAGAAATCATTTTTATCATAAATTTATCTGTTTAGAAAGTTTAATTTTGTTAATTTTTTCACTTCAAGATGGCAGGGCTGGGGGCAGTTTCTGTAGTGGTGAGAGTCTGGAAGCAAGGACATTCTGCATTTATGTAAGCGTAGCTGGGGAAGAGTAGTAGATTTGCAGAGTGGTTTACTTTGAAAGTTATTTTCCTCTTAAGTTTCTCTTCTGGGGCCATAAATTACTCATATATTCTCTACCTGTTGCTCTTATATTAAAGCAGTCTCTATTTTGGCCAGGGACAGAAAGTAGGTAAGTAGGAAAGTAAGTAGCTGGAGCCCGTCACTGCTGGTTTAAAATGCCTCTGCAATCTTATAAACCTCTTAGAGGTTATGAACATGTTTTCTATCTGAAGGAGCGTCTGCTTGCCCCATAGCTAAACTCGGATTTACAACCATGAGACTGGCAGCTAAGTTGATGTTTGACATATGTCTTCACTTTTCTTCAGGTTATTTGATATTAGCAGAGTGGAAACTTTTTCTTACAGGGCAGAGAGTAAATATTTAGTCTAATCCTAAGGCAGGCCATGTGGCATTGCATAATCGAATGGGCCTGGCTGTGTTCCAGTAAAACTTTAGTTAATAAAACAGGTGCTGGGCGGAGGGAGCCGTTTGTCAACTGCTGCTTTGCATAATCTTAGGTATCTTGAAGCCACAGTCCAAGGATGGTAGAAAGAAGACAGAAGGAACCAGGTCCGGAAGTACAGACTTGTTAATTAGTTTGGGTTGGTTGGTTGGTTGGTTGGTTTCCAAGGAAAGTTGAGCAACTGTCCTGTGGCAAGAATTGCTCTAGGCACTGGGGTTAAACCGATGATTAAGCAGATGAGGTCTCTTTCCTCACGAAACTTGCACTTCCTAGCTGGTGTGCATCTTTTATGTTCCTCTCCCCCAATATGTGTCAGAAACATGTGATAGCAAGTGGTTTGGTTTTATGCATTTTCCGAAAAGAAGATACAGAGAAAATACTTTTAAGAGTCCAACCTAAAAATTGCTTACCTAAAATAAGACACTCCTGTAATTCTCTTTAAAAAAAAAAAAAAATAAGTGGTTCTCAACCTTGATTCTACATTAGAATCACCCGGGAAGACTTTGAAAACTTCTGTCTTACCGTAGACCAATTAAACCAGAACCAGTGGGGGTTGGACCCAGGCATTGGAATTTTTCATTTCCCAGGAAATTTCACTATGCTTCTGAAGTTGAGAACCATGGCTTTCAAGGAAATGGGTTTCATGTGTGATAAAAATCTTGAAGAAATACCCCTTTACTTAGATGCATTTTTCTAGAGATGAGTCAGTATTTATTAATTTTATTTTATGTAACCCTCTTCAGTAAGAGAACGCATCTAATTTAAATTTCAAGATTTAAATGAGCTTGTGCATGGATATTTTTAATAATGCTGTTTGACTTTCTACTCTTAATACTATTTATACTTTTTAAATTTAGTAATAATTGGTTGTCACCTTTAGGATACTGCTGGTCAAGAGAGGTTCAGAACATTAACTCCCAGCTATTATGGAGGTGCAGAGGGTGTGATATTAGGTAAGGTTTTACTTTACGATACTGCTTTAAAAATGTTGTTTTATTATTGCAATTTCTGATTTTCCTTATCTGTGAAGGTCAGTGAGTTTTTAGTTTTCTTCAGGGGTACCTTTATGTAACTTGAAGTTATATTAGCTTCATTTAATATTAATGAATATTTAAACTTTCAAAATTTCTTTTCAGTCCTTTGTCTATCAATTAAAAGAGAAAGATCAGATTAATTTATTTGGTTTAAAAGCACATGTTGATGAAGACATAATTGAGGATTAATCCACATGTAATTGGTCTGTCTGACGAGTGTTACCAGAAACTGATCTTCAGTCAGCAGTGCATTAACATTTGCTGTGCATTTATAAAGAAAGAAGGATGCTAGTTGCTTAGTTGAATCTGTTTTATGAGTCCTAAAAAGTCTAACAAGGCACTTAACATCGTTGATTCATAATCATACAGAATTTAAAAACCAAATGTGGATTCTCATTGTAAGTTGTTGAAAAGTGCTTGTTACCAATATTCCTGGGAAACTTTTAAAAATAAATATTGGTCAATTTTAGGGAAAATTGTCTTTTTATATTATATCATAAATAGTGAGGTTTTAGGTTCATTTCATTAATTTAACAGCAACTCTTATTTTGGTTTAGCATCTTTAAGTTTAGAAAACACCTTTTTTAAAAAAAAAACATTTTATTTATTTATTTGACAGAGAGCAGGAGAGCACAGGCCGGGGAGCAGCAGAGGGAGAGGGAGAAGCAGGCTCCCTGCTGAGCAGGGAGTCAGAGGTGGGGCTCGATCCCAGGACCTGGGACCATGACCTGCCCCGAAGGCAGTTGCTTAAGCAACTGAGCCACCCAGGCGCCCCTAGAAAACACTTTAAATTAATAAGTTCTTTATATGAATAAGCCCTTAATATATTTTAATGCAGTGGGATGGAAGATGAAAATGATAACAAGGAGACAATCAGGATCTTCTCCGTTAAGTTTACATATTTTTTCAAAGTTGCAAATTCTGGTCCTTGTAAGAAACAAATTAACAGGGTCATAGATGTTTGAATCCATGGAAAAAAGTTTGGTATTTTGCCACAGATTTGGATCTGAATGTTTTCGTTTTTGGATAAATGTCTTTTATTGTTAAGAACGGGAACAGCTGTTGTTTTGCTTAAATTAATTTTCAGTTATCACACAGGATATAATTTCATTTCTCTCACGGTGTGTCTTAATGAAATTGAAGTGTGTGTATGTATATGTTTATTATTATTTTTTAATACACTTGTTTCTTCCATCTGGCTGAGTAGATACTGATTGTTAAGCATTTGAAGGCTTAGAAACAGACTTGCCTATATAGAAATATTAGCTTGTAGTGACATATCAGAAATATAATGCCATTGCTCTTATTTTTAATGCTTATTTAATAAGTGACCCTTTTTATTTCAGTTTATGATGTCACAAGAAGAGATACCTTTGTCAAATTGGATAATTGGTTAAATGAATTGAAAACATACTGCACGAGAAATGACGTAGTAAACATGCTGGTTGGAAATAAAATTGGTAAGGTAAGAAGTCAGACACTTGTCATTTTGACTGTATTTTGGTAGCTTTTCTTAATCCTTATATTTACCTTTTAGGAAAATCGTGAAGTCGATAGAAACGAAGGCCTGAAATTTGCACGAAAGCAATGTTATTTATAGGTAGGTGTGTGAACATTTATCCTTTCATTAGTAATGAGGAATTTTAAAATGGAGTTTTTGCTACATTTTTCTCTTTATGAACAGTAAAATGTATGTACTTAGTTCATCATTTTCTTGTGCTAACTGTAGAGCCAGGTTCATTTTTCCTTCTGTAAAAAAAAAAAAAAATTGGATCTTTTTTTTTTTGGTTTTGGTCAAACTTTTTATTTAGTATTCTGTAGTTGCTTAACACACACTTAAATGGTCTTATTGGGGGAGGGGAAAGGGGAGGTTCTTGTAGATTCCCAAGGAAATGTCAGAAAGGCAAAATATGGCCAGCATTATCCATTTGCTTTTTTGGGTTTACTGGGTGAATAGCACTTTCCTTACATAAGCATCTGATCTCAGGATTTTCATACTGAGAACATTGAGATTTCAGTTGAAGACACTCTGAAATCCTAGAGTAGCATACCCCGACCACCCTCTAATAGCTAGCTTGTCTGTATAGGCAGAAGGAGTCACCTCTCCATTTTAGATGGCTAGATGTTTGTGGAAGGTCTTAGAATTGCTTTGCCTCATTTACTGGGAAAAATCAGATATAGGAAGTGGCCTTTAGGGACACTTTTAACTTGAAAAATTACAACACTAGTACACAAGTCAGGTCTTAACACATTTAACATTTGCTTATTGAAAGCAATGTCATAAAGTCAAATAAGATTAAACAGGTTTTACTTTTTTTTCCCTCACAAGAACATAAAAATTATGGAATGGGAACTTAACAGGAAATTAAAAAAAAAAAGTAACACAATTTTTCCTTTTAGTAGTCCTTGCGTAGTTATGACAGAAAAGGTTCCACTTTTTTGTTTGTTTCTTTGAACAGGGATTTTGGTCCAAAGTTTTGTTTTTAATATCTGCTTCTGACTCCCCCTCTATCAGATTGGCTTCCTCCACGGCCACCACCTCTTGGTGCTCCGCGGCTTGAACTGCTGTAG
The DNA here is from genome assembly GCF_037043125.1 of Eumetopias jubatus. Lineage (NCBI taxonomy): Eukaryota > Metazoa > Chordata > Mammalia > Carnivora > Otariidae > Eumetopias > Eumetopias jubatus. The sequence continues at coordinate 57,550,846 of NW_028274814.1, read as the reverse complement.
GAATCACGTGGAGGAGGGTCTCCCCTTTCCATAGAAGAGGGAAGCCCTCTTTCTTGTCTGCCAACCCGATCACGACCACTTGAGTAGAGATCACTTCGGCTGCTTGAGTAACTGTCTCGACTTCCACCATATCCGTCACGTGAGCTGCTGTAATCATCCTAGCGACTGCTTCCACCATAAGATGGCGGGGGCCCTCATGTAGGTGGAGCACTACGTGAGTTACCCTAACTCTCATATGAATCTCTGTAGGAACCTCCACTTGGATGATCTGAATAGTCACGATCACGACCATAGCCATCTCTATCACTATAGCCTCTCGATGGGTAGTCATCACGTGAACTGGAATGACCATAATCACGGTAAGTATAATCTCTTGGTGGTGGTGCATAATCTCTAGTATCACGAGAACTTGGGTAATCTCTGCTTGAATAGCTGTCTTTAATAGAGTATCCATCATCTCTTGGGGACAAATAAACATCTCTACGAGAGGGCAGGGGTTCCCGTCGAGGTGGGCCTCCATAACTATCTCTTCCGCGTGACACAGGGGCTCTTCCTCCCATTCCACTGCTGCTGTGAACTGGTCCTGAAGGGGCAGATCTTTTAGGAGGAGGACCACCACTTCGTGGTGGTGGTCCTCTTTTTTCTGGAAGTGGTCCCCTGGAAGAACTCATGTTAAAATTCATGGAATAGCCACCATCATCCATGTGCCCTCCACGTGAGGGAGTCCCCTGGTTCCTCCACTTCCTCCTCTTCCACCTCTAAGACCTCTTGGAGGGCCTCTGCTTCTTGGAGGTGAAGGTGGTCCACGTCTACCACTTTCAAATGATGGTTTAGTGGCCCGTTCTACTTTGAGGGCTTTTCCATCTAAGGACTTTCCACTCATGTCTCTGGCTGCATCCTTAGCATCTGCTGGGCTCTCAAAGGTGACAAAAGCAAATCCTCTCGGTTTGTTGGTTTCACGATCTTTCATCAATAGAACTTCCACTATTCGTCCATATTTGCCAAATACTGCTTCAAGGGCTTTTTCATTTGTTTCTGTATTGAGGCCACCAATGAAAAGCTTTCCTGGGCGATCTGCTTCAACCATTTTCCCCCCCTGGTGAGACACGGAGGGGTGACGACGGTTCCAAGCTCCTACGAGCTCGCCGGCAGGGGCTTCGTAGCAGCTCAGCACGAGGGAGTGCCGCCGGTTCCGAGAACGGAATAGGGAAGCCGCTAGCACTACTGCGCAAACGAGCAAGAATTGGATCTTATTATGTGAAGTTGTATAGGACACAGATCATTCCTGTCAGAATACAGCGGCATTCGGCAAAGCCGGGCACCCAGTGTGTGTTGTACCTTGCGGGTCCTTGTGCTGGCAGCAGTGGTACCACCTGGGAGTTTGTTAGAAATGCTTCATTTCAGTCCCAACCCACCTTTTCTGAATTAGAATCTGTATTTTTTTTTAAGATTTTATTTATTTACCTGTCAGACAGAGCACAAGCAGGGGGAGCGGCAGGCAGAGGGAGAAGCAGGCTTCCCACCTGAGCAGGGAGCCCGAGGCGGGACTGGATCCCAGGACCCTGGGACCATGACCTGAGCCGCAGGCAGATGCTTAACCGACTGAGCCACCCAGGCGCCCCTGGAATGTGTATTTTAACAAGATCTTCATGTGACTTGAATGCACATTAATACTTGAGAAGCATGGTAAAATAGGGTTTGGCAGACTATAGCATGGGACCAAATCTGGTTCCACCATTTGTGTTAGAACACAACCTTGCCTGTGCATTTACATGCTGTGTGTGGCTGCTTTTGTGCTTCATGGCAGAGTTCAGTGGTTACAGCAGAAACCATATGGCATTCAAAGCGTAAGATATTTACCATCTGGCCCTTTACAGGAAAAGTTTGTTGACCCCCTGTCTAGAAAAGTGGACAAGCTCTATCACTGTGGAGCTTTTTTAACGTTACAGGTTCCCTGGGCCTTGTCACAGGTCTGAAACTGGGCCTGGAAGACCGTTTCTAAAACCATCCTAGTTGATTCTGATGTGAAGCCAGCTTTAGGAATTACTGGTTTAGCTATTCCACTGTTAGAATCTTTTAGGAATTAGGAAATGGAAATAAAAGAACATCATCTATAGATAGAAGCAGGATGCTGTAAGTGGAAGGTAATAGGCAATTTTAGAAAGGAATTGAGTACTACCTTTTCTGTTTACTTGCTGGGTGTCCTTCATTTTGATACATTAGTTCAGTAAACGTTTACTGAACACTGAGACTATAACAAACAGATGAACAAAATGGACAAAGTCCCTGCCCTCATGAAGCTTACATTCTAGTAGAGGAAACAGACTTAAATAAGTAAGTAGTGCTATGAAGGAGAGAGAGTATGATGGCGATGGGAGGTAATTAGGGGAAGTTCTTGGAGGTAGTGCCATTGGAACAAGAATCCATAAAATGAAGATCTAGAGGGAGAACATCTCAGGCTGACAGAATAGCAAATATTTCCTGAGGTAAGAACGAGTTTAGTGTGTTTAAGGGATAGGAAGAAAGCTTGTGGGCTGGGAGCATAGTGTATGTTGGGGGCAAAGGTGGTGACGGTGGGAGGTGAAATTTAAAAGGTCATGTTGGGCCTTGTAGGGTATGGTAAAGAAATGGATTTTATTCCAAGTGTGGAAAGCAGGGGAGTAGTGCTGTGATCTGATATTCTTCTAAAAAGACCTGTTTGTACAGAAAATGGTCCATGAGAAGCAGAAGCAAGAGGCTTGTCATGGCCCAGATGAATAATGCTGGTGCCTTTGACTATGGGAGTGGTTATGGGTGGCTTCCGGAAGGTTGGCAGATCGAGGAGATCTTTGGTTGGTAAAGGTGACAGGCTCTGCTGATAGATTGGGTATTTTTTTTAAGGATTTTATTTTTTTCATTTGACAGAGAGAGAGAACTCAAGCAGGGGGAGTGGGAGAGGGAGAAGCAGGCTTCCTGCCAAGCAGAGAGCCCGATGCGGGGCTCATCCCAGGGGATGCTCGGCGGGAAGCCTGCTTCTCCCTCTCCCACTCCCCCTGCTTGTGTTGCCTCTCTCGCTGTGTCTCTCTCTGTTAAATAAATAAATAAAATCTTAAAAAAAAGAAAGAAAAGTTTCCACGGAGTGGTGAGAACAAAAACCTAGTTAGAGTACAGTTGACCCTTGAACAATGTGGGGGTAGGGGTCCCGACACCCGCCCCCCCGCAAGTCGGTAATCTGCGTATAACTTTTGACTCCCCCAAAACTGAACTGCTAATTGCCTATTGACCTGAAGTCTTACTGATAAAGTCAGTTAACACATGTTCTGTATGTTGTGTGTATTACATACTGTATTCTTATGGTAAAGCTAGAGAAAAGAAAATGTTATTAAAATCATAATAGAAAATACCTTTACGGTACTGTCCTGTGTTTATTGAAAAAAAGCCATGTGTAACTGGAACTGCACAGTTCACACTGGTGTTGTTCAAAGGTCACTTAGAGTCTGAAGAGAAAATGTGAAATAAGGAAGTGGAAATGGCTTACATAGGTTAAGTTTTGATGACAATTTTGCTTTGAAAGAGAGGGATAACCCAGGTGGCTTCTAGAAGAGTGTGTGGGCTGGAAGGCAGGGTGGTTGGTTACTTGGTTGGTTAGTAAGATGCACAGTAATTTTGGCAGGCTTTTTAAAGCTGACTGATGTGATCCAGTAGTGAGGGCACATGATTCTTCAGTGAATGAGAAGGGATGGGATCCGAGAAGTAGAAAAGGGGATGCTCCTAGATAGCAGCAGGGACAGTTCATCCACTGTCACAGGAGCGAAGGCAGAGAGCCTAAGGTCACAAATGCAGACAGGTTGGTGACTCTCTCGGTGGGATGATCAATGCTCCTGTCAGATCGTTTCTATTTTTCTCAGCATAAAGTTAGGTCATGAGCTGAGATAAAGGAGTTTTGTGATAAAGGAATAAGAGAGTCATCTCAGTGAAAAAGGTCCTTTCTTATGTCCCATCATGTTCCTCAAACCTTAACCTAAGAGGGCAGGCGCCCTGGATCGCAGGGTCTTTTTTTTTTTTTTCGCCCAGCGGTACCTTTGGGCCCTGGTGCAGATCCAACCCCGCGTCCCCTGCGCGCTTCCCACTGTCCGGCTGCACGGGCACGGACGCGGCGTCCGGCCTGTTCAAAAACCGAGAACCCGATCCATCTCACTTCCCTGCCTGGCCTTCTCCTGTGGCCCTACCCGGGCGACCGACAGCAGCGCGCGTCGTCGCCTCGGACGCGGGGCGGGTGGGTGGAGTCGGCTGAGCGGCCGCAGCGGCGGCGGCAGCTAGTGGGTCCTTTAGTGGCTCTGGGGCGGGGCTGTGGGGAGGGCGCCGACTGACCGACGGACCCCGCCGGGATGGGGAGTGTGGCTGCTCCGCCAGGGTCCTGCGGGTGGGAGAGACGCTCCGCGACCACGGGTGTCCGGAGCCCCTCCGTGTTGTGCTAGAGATGCTCTTCCTCTCGGTGAGTTGTTTTTCTGTCTCGGCGGGCCGGCTCCTCGGCCTAGGTCACGCCCCGGGGAGGAGGAAGGAGCTGGGCCACCTCGATCTGTGTGGCCTGGATAGGGCCGAGCGACGGGGCAGTGACCAGCTGCGTGGGCCTCCTCCCTTTGGGCATGTTGATCCGCGGCTGCGCTCTCTGTTCCAGTTTCATGCAGGCTCCTGGGAAAGCTGGTGCTGCTGCTGCCTGATTCCAGCCGACAGACCTTGGGCCCGGGAGTGGGGCCGGCGCTGGCGGCTGGAGATGGCCGACCCGAGATCCGTGCACGAAACCAGGTTTGAGGCGGCGGTGAAGGTGATCCAGAGTTTGCCGAAGAATGGTAAGTGCGCTGGGTCCCGGCTGCAGAAGCCTCCCCCCGAGGCCGGAGGCCCCGGTTTCTGAACCTCGCCTCCTTTAGTCTTTCTGCTTGTCGTCTTGCTGATTTAACCTCCTTCGTTTCTGCGTTTAAAAAAGAATGTAATTGGAGGGAAGGTAAAGAGTGTTAATTAATTACCTGCTGATCTTTCAAGATTTTGAGTAGTTTTTATTGCTGAAAACAGAAGTCTTACTTAATGATTGCGGATTAGGATATGTTTAAAAAAAAAAACTGGGTTGGGGATGCTTGGTGCCGCATGCTCATGAAGTGTACTATTTAAGCCTTTCAGAAACTTTCGATGTGAAGGGAGGGAAAGGAAAGAATAGCTATACTCACTTGTAAAATGATTTATTTTAATAAATACATATGATTGTGACTTTTTTGTGTGTGCTGTTCTCTTGTTCTAGTATTCTGTTTCTTATTCTTATATCGGGCCTTCCTTGCAGCTTAGGAGAAAAGTCAGTCCAGTTGTTCCTTTGTATTTAATGTGTCATTTCTCAGGCGACTTTCCAAAATTTTTCTCTTTATCCTTGGCTTTTAGCAATTTGACCGTGATGTGTCCAAGTGTGGTTTTCTTCAAATTTATCCTGTTTAGAGTTTACAGAGCTTTCTGAATTTGTAATTTTATGTGTTTGACCAAAGTTGGGAAGTTTAAAGCCGATATTCAAATATTTTTTTCTGTGGAGAGGCTTGGCAAGGGGAACTTTTATCTTTTACTTCCTATTCTTCTTCATTATATGAATTATTTTTCACAATAAACTTATATTTTTAAAAAAGATTTTATTTATTTATTTGATAGAGAGAGAGGGAACACAAGCAGGAGTGGGAGGGGGAGAAGCAGGGAGCCCCACGTGGGGCTTGATCCCAGGACCCTGGGCTCGTGACCTGAGTCGAAGGCAGATGCTTAACGACTGAGCCACCCAGGCGCCCCTAAAATTGTATTTTTTTAAATGATGCTTTTAAGCACTATTACTGTGCCAGAGCATAAAACTCACTGAATACTCACTGAATACACCGTTATCGCAGTATTTAACATGTTTTCTATTTAATCATGAATTGTCTTGGTAATGAATATTCAACACTGTTTAATAAAAATTCATTAATTGGAGATTCAAAAGGTTTTGAAAACAAATATACACAAAATAGTATTCTTTTCGTAATCTCAAACGTCAGACTAGGGGAGGACATAGGAGGGGGTTGTTATTAAGAGAACAGTGGCCCCTGGGTGGCTTAGTAGCTTAAGGGTCTGCCTTTGGCTCTGGTCATGACCCCAGTCTCCTGGGATAGAGCCCTGCATCAGGGCTCTCATATAATATGTGTGTGACAGATTATACTTTATCGGGTGTCTTACACACAGGATATATACAATACCTTATGTTGATAAGCATCCCAGTAAAATAATACTTTTAAAATCAATTTCTAAGAAAATAAGAACATAGAAAAGCCACTTTATCAAATACCCAAATTCACACCCTAAATTCTTGGGAGTTATGGATGTGAAAATTAAAAAGTGTCACTAAAGTTCAGCAGCTTAAGATTTAGTCAGGATAAATGAAAACCAAATGCTTGCAGAATTCAAACACTTACCTACCTGTACTTGCTTGAAAAAAATAAAAATTTTGATGGAAAAATAAACTTCAATGTAAGGTGATTCATGATGCACATTAAAAGCCAAGCGCTGGAATTCACGGTGCTCATGTAGAGAAGACTATCTATGGCTGACTCTGGATCAGAGCAATTTTCTAAGGGGCTCCAAATGCATCGACACTCCATCATTAAGAGTTCTGTCCAGAGCCAGCCAATCCCCTGACTCAGATTCTGACTGTAAGCAGCTTGGTAAAAACATAAAAGGGCCACTTACTCCTTCTCTTATGAATTCTTTGATTTTCTCCTAAAAAACAGTATTCATTTTATGTAACTTTATCAGTGATCCCTTGCTACTGCACAACTGCAAAAGAATTTACACACAAAAACATCTGTGCCCAATCCTCTAAGAATCTTCTTCATAAGTGAAAGGAGGAGCCCTTACATTGCTATGAAAAATCGTCTGTAAGTACTAATTCATGTAAAGAGAAGAGCTCCATAAGAAGACAAGTAAGGTTTTACTACAAATCCCCCCTCCTCGACCAAAAAAACCTCTTCCTTTCCAGGAACAGGAGTTGACACATGCCATCTGGCTTAAATGAACAGTAACTGCGCACATGTCTTTAAAGAGTATCAAAATTAATGTGCAGTCTATCCCACTGGCCAGAGGCAAAACATCAGCTCAAGAAGCCTGGAATGAAACTTTCAAAAGCTCTAATTAGAGCTTGTCACAATTAATTCAGAACAGTCACAAGTAAGATGAACAGCACCCTCATATACCAAATGCTTACGAGAACACCTGTCACCAATATGGAAATACATGAGTAATTCTTGGATGATTTCTGGTGATCCACTACAAACACAAATTAGGTAATAAAAATGCACTTTACCAGGTCTTTCTGTATGCCAAAGATTAAAAAAAAAAGTTTGTGTTTTGAGCTAGAGTGATAAAGGAGTTGATAAAGCCATACCTAGAATCAGGGGCAATTATGACAGTGCTAATAACATAGTCCCAGAAAAATTTAAGTTAAAGTTTCTTCGCAGCTAAACAAACAAAAACTCCTATTAAACAATCTTGTATTCACCAGGTCTAGATAAATAAATATTATGCCACACCATTTATATAAAAAGTATGAAGGGCGCCTGGATGGCTCAGTCAGGTAAGCGTTCGGTTCAGGTCATGGTGCCAGGGACCAGGGATGGAGTCCCACATCGGGCTGCCTGCTCCGCGGGGAGCCTGCTTCTCCCTCTGCCTCTGCCTCTCTCTGTCACTCATGAATAAAATAAAAATAAAATCTTTTTTAAAAAAGTATGAAATTATTCACATTTTATTCATAATACTTTAAAAACAGAACAAAGCCTGAGAAAATTCAGATGAGGGAAATGGTTCTGACTTGGTGCAGGTACTAAATTAAGGCCACTGTAGACATTACATAGAGAAAACCTGTCATACACACTCTCCAGTTAAATTCTCAAAGTTTTTCAGAGCATAAAGAACTTTTTTTTTCCTAATTACTCCAGACAACATGCTCAAGGGCAGACTGACTTTTTCCTAGCTACCCAAGAAAAGAAAATCACTGTTCCCAAAATGTTTGTGTTTACCTCCCTCTCCCCTTTTACAATTTCCTGTTTTTCATATGTTTCTTGACAGTCTAGTGACGGTCTCTGTCATATGTATCATTAGGTTACTCTTCTGAGATGTTAGATCTGAAAGTGACAGAGAACATCCTCAGGAAACAATGCCCACTGGCATCCTACCACCAAAGTCAATACACACAGGTAGCCTGAAAGGGCACCCCATCTGGATCCAGACCCTGCAAGTCCCGGTTTCATCTTTCCTTGGTCCCTCTGGTGAATCTCCTATGCAGACACTGAGTTCTTTAGCTTTCACCTGCTCAAACGGCTTCTTCACCAAGTCTGGTTCTTCTGTTTTGCCAGTGGCTCTTAACTTGCTTTTATAAAAAGGTGGCCACAGTAGGAATCTTTTTAATAAATCTGACTTTGCCAACTTCTTACTAGATTTGATTAAACCATCTGTTCAACCTCCTCATGTGGATAACAAGGAGCTCTTAACGGTTTGAAGCTGAACATCTTAGAAAAAAACTCTTTGTATCTCCTCTACTCTCCTACAACACTGAACACTTCTGTGACCAGATATTCTCTGACTGTCCAGGGACGGCCATCAGTGTCCTACAGTTCAATTCAGTCTGATACAGTCAGATCCCACAGGGTAAGGGCCAACTAATAAGAAGTCCTATAAGACTGCTGCACTCCCATTTCAGATGCCATCCCAAATCCAGGTTGTTACCTGTGCTTCCGACCACCCGGCTATTAATCAAAGGTTCCCACAATCTCCTCCCTTGATTGCATTAATTTGTGGCTCACAGAACTCAGGAAGAGTTGCTCACTAGAGTATCATCTTACTATAAAAGGATATAACCCAGGAACAGCCAGATGGAGGAGACAAATAAGGAAAAGTATGAGGGGAAGGGGCACAAATCTCCCATGCCCTCTCCAAGCGTGCCATCCTCCCAGGACTTCCATGTGTTTGCCAAAACCGAACTCTCAGAACCAGTAAATTCAGCATTTTTATGACGGTTTCATTACTCAGGCATGATTGATTAAATCACTGTCCTTCAGTGACTGGACAGAATCTCCCGTCCCTCTTCCCTCTCCCCTCTCCTGAGGTAGGAGAGAGTAGGACTGAAAATCCCAACCCCTCTAATCACATGGGTGGTTCTCCAGGCAACCAGCCTCCACCCTTAGAGGCTTTCCAGAAGTCAGAGTGCTAACATAAAGTCGGGTACGTTTGGAAGGGGTAGTTATGAAAAGCAAAAGACGTCATCACTGCTTTGATCAGTTAAGAAAGTCAAAGGGTTTTAAAAACTCTCTGCCAGGAGCAAAATATGTATTTCTTATAAATCACAATATCCACAGAAGAACTGTCATTTTGGCTTTTTCTTGTTGTTCGTTTGGGCTTGCACTTTTAATACAATATTTAATTCAGTTTTTTTAAAGTAATCTTTTTTTAGGCATATCTGTTATTTTGTGAGGGGTAGTTCAGTTAAAACTAGACATTATGATCAATAAAACCTTTAAAACAAGCAGTGAATGGAACATGAAAGTTTACCAAAGATATTATCAACCGTATCATAAAGAGATACTTGTCAGTGAGAAACCAGAACATATCAATGGAATCATCTGCCATGTCAGAAGTAAAGGGCAATCAACAGAAACTGACTGAGAACAAAGATGCTAGAATTAGCACACAGGAAATTAAAAACTATTTTAAATGTATAGCACATGTTTAAAAAGTAGACATGAGATTAAAAAGACCCAAATCAAACATCTAGAGATAAAGTGAAAGTGTCTGAGATGTAAAATACATGGGATGAGATTAACAAAAATTAGACATCACAGAAGAAAACATAGGTGAATATGAAGACACAATGGGCCCCTGGGTGGCTCAGTCAGCTTAATAGCCTCCTTCGGCTCAGGCCATGGTCCTGGGGTCCTGGGATAGAGCCCGTGTCAGGCTCCCAGCTCAGTGGGGAGCCTGCTTCTCCCTCTCTCTCTGCCCCGCCGCCCAGCTTGTACTCTCTCTCACTCTCAAATAAATAAATAAAATCCTTAAAAATAGATAAAAATAAGTAAGTAAAATCAATGAAACAAAACATTGGTTCTATAAGGAAAAATCAAGAAACTGATAAATTCTAGCCAAAGTGATCAAGAGAAACAAAGACAAAAATTACCATTATAAAGAATGAGAAAGATCACATCACTACAGATTATACAGAGGTGAAAATGTAACTGAGGAAATGTTATAAACAAGTTCATGCCAAAAAACTTGACAATTCAGATGAAATGTCAATTTCCATCAAAGATTAAAAACTATCAGAATTGACTCAAAAAGAAACAGACCACAAACAAAATACCTAAAGAATTTAAACAAAAGGGAATCAAAACGTGTCACTGTAAGAAATCAACTAATCCCAAAGGCAGCAGTAATAGAGGAAATAAGCGATAAAAACTCTCTGAGACACACAGAAACACAGAAAACAAACAGCAAAATGTCAGTAGTAAATCCTCCCTTACCAGTAATTATATTAAAGGCGGTGTTGGCGGAATATATATAAAAATAATACCCAAGTATATAAATAAATCTATAACAAAGTTCCAAGTGTACATGCTGTCTCTTAAGAGACTCATACACCAAAGGACAGATCCCAGTATCTATGAAGCAACCATTCACATAACTGGAGGGACAAATACAGTATTAGTTGGAGATCTTAATGCACCACTTTCAATAATGGATCAAACAACCAGAGAGAGAACAGAGAAATAGGACAGCGGAACAACAGCACAGACCAGTGAGGCCCCGGAGAACATGCTACCCAACGACTTCAGAACACAGTTCTCTCAAGCGCCTATGAAACATTCTCCAGGACAGACCCTATGGTGTCTACAAAACAAGTATGAATAAGTTTTAAAAGACTAAACTCATCTGAAGTATTTTTTATCATAACCTAATGAAACTAGAAATCGGTGACAGAAAGAAAACTGGAGAATTCACAAACATGTGCAAATTAAATCACACCCTTTTAAACAACAACTAATGGGCCAAAGAAGAAATCACAAGAAAATTAGAGAATACTTTGAGACAAATGAAAACACAAGACGCCGAAATTTGAGATGTAGCAAAAGCAGTGCTGAGGGAAATTTACAGCTCTAAACACAGTATAAGAGAAGAAATATCTCAACTCAATAACCTAATTTTACACCTTAGGGGACTAGAAAAGAAGAGCAAACTAAGGGCTATAGAAGGAAGGAAATAATGACGATCAGAACCAAATTAAAGGACAAAGCGAATTGATACACAATAGAGAAAAATCCATGCCCAAGGCCTGGTTTCTTTCTTTCTTTTAAAGATCGACAAAACTGACAAGCTTTTAACTAGACGAAGGAAAAAGAGAAGATTCCAATTACAAAACTCAGATATGAAAGTGGGGACATTACCCCTAATTTTACAGCCAAAAAAATGATTATATACACCAACAAGCTGGATAACCTAGATGAAATGAATGAATTCCTGAAAACACACAATTGACAAAATCGACTTATCAAGAAAAAGAAAATCTGGGGCCCCTGGGTGGCTCAAGCGGTTAAGCGTCTGCCTTCGGCTCAGGTCATGATCCCAGAGTTCCAGGATAGTGCCCCACGTCGGTCTCCCCACTCAGCGGGGTGTCTGCTTCTCTCTCTACCCCTCACCCTGCTTGTGCTCACTCTCTCTCATTCTGCCTCTCTCTCAAATAAATAAAATTAAAAAAAAAAAGAAAATCTGAAGAGACCGTAAGTAATCAAAATCATCCCAACAAAGAAAAGCCCAGGACCAGATACCTCCATTGGTAAATTCCATCAAACATTTAAAGAGTTAACACCAACCCTCCTCGCTTTTCAAAAAACGGAAGAGAAAGGAACACTTCCAAGCTCATTCTAGGAGGCTAGCACTATTCTAATCCCAGAGCCAGACAAAGATGCTACAAATAAAGAAAACTATAGACCAATATCCCAGAGGAATACTGATGCAAAAAATCCCCAGCAAAATACTAGCAAACGTAATTCAGCAGCCTCTTAAAAGGATTATACACCATGATAAAGTGAGTTTTACCTCCATAATACGAGATTGGTGGAATATGAGCAATCACTCAAAATAATATATCCCATTAAAGAATGAATGGGGGGAAAAACACATGATCATCTCAATTCATGCAGAAAAAGTATTTGACAAAACTCAGCATCCTTTTATGATAAAAAACGCTCAACAAACTAGGAACAGAAGAAAATCTGATGTTTCCTCAAAAAGCTGCAAATACAATTACCGTATTAGGCAGCAATTCCACTCTTAGTATATACCCAAAAGCAGTGACAGCAGAAACTCAAACAGATATTTGCGCAACAATGTTGACGGCAGTATTACAACAGAAGGCTGAAGCAACTCAAGTGCTCGATGAACAGATAAACAAAATGTGGTTTATACATATCATGGAACATTATTCAGTCATGAAATGGAATGAAATTCTGAGATATGCTACAACATGTATGAACCTTGATCACATTAAGCTAAGTGAAATAAGCTACTCACAAAAGGGCAAATACTGTATGATTCCACCTAGGAGGTATCTAACACAGGCAAATTCATAAAAACAGAAGACAGAAGAAAGGTTACCACGGGCTGAGGGGAAAGTGGAGTGAAAGCTATTGTTTAATTGGTACAGAGTTCCTCTTTGAGGTGATGAAAAAGTTCTGAAAACAGATAGTGGTGATGGCTGCAAAACAATGCAAACGTACTTATTGCCCCTGAGCTGTAAACTTAAAAATGGTTAACATGGTCAAATTTATGTTTACTTTACCATGATTTAAAAATAAATAGATAACTGGAGAGTCCTGCATCTATTAAAGAAATTGAATCTATGGTTAAAAACCTTTCCATGAAAAGAATTCCAGGCCCAGAGTGAATTCTACTGAACATTTAAATAATAATCCATTCTAAACAAACTCCTCCAGGACCGTGAAGAAGAGTGAATACTTTCTTAGTCACTCTATGAGTTATACATTACCCTGATACCAAAACCAAAGACATTATAATTAAAAGCTACAGACTAATATCCTTCATGTTGACATATGAAAATCCTAAACAAAATTTTAGCGTAAATAGTAAAAATATGTATAAGACAACAACACATCACAACCAAGTGGGGTTATCCTAAACAATGAAAAAAATCAATGGGGAAACTAATGATGATTAACATAACAATAAAAAATTTAGAGCAAAAAAATATCAGTGGGGACTTTATTATATGATCATCAACAAATGCAGGAAGTGCACTTAACAAAATCCAACATGCATTCCTGACAAAACCTCTCGGCAAATTAGAAACAGAAGGGAAATTCCTCAACCTGATAAAGGGCATCTGTGAAAAACATACAGCTAACAACACACTTAATGGTAAAAAACTGAGTATTTTTCCTCTTCATGTCAGGAACAAAAGATGGATATCAGGCTCTTCACCTTTTTTAAGATTTCTTTTTTTTTTTTAAGCCAGGGCAATAAGACAAGAAATAAAAAGAACCCAGATTGGAAAGAAAAAATGTAGAAATTCAATGGAATCTACAAGATTTAAAAAAAAAAAAAAGCTCGCAGAACTACTTAGCAAGTTTAGCAAGGTTGGCGGATACAAACTAAACGTTTAAAAGATCTATTGTATTTCTAAATATCAGCAATAAACAAAGGATTCTTCTCTTGAAATAACATTTTTTAATAAAAATCTATTGAATATTTAGGGCTAAATCTGACAAAAGATGTAAAAGACATGTAACCACTCTGAAAGAAATTTTGAAAGACCTAAATAAATGGAGACACATAATTTGTTCTGTGATCCTTAAGACTCAATATTGTTAAAAGGTCAATTCTCCCCAAATTGATCTATATAGAGTCAATGCAACCCCTATAAAAATCCTAGCAGGCTTTTATTTTTAAATCAACAAACGGATTCTAAAATTCATCGGGAAACACAAAAACATTAGAGCTAAAATAATTTTGAAAAAAGTAACAAAATTGGTAGACTAACAATATATGACTTCCAGGCCTACTATAAAGCTATAGAAATCAAGGGTGCCTGGGTGGCTCAGTTGGTTAAGCGACTGCCTTCAGCTCAGGTCATGATCCTGGAGTCCTTGGATCGAATCCCGCATCAGGCTCCCTGCTCAGCAGGGAGTCTGCTTCTCCCTCTGACCCTCCCCCTCTCGTGTGCTCTCTCTCTCTCTCTCATTCTCTCTCTCTCAAATAAATACAATCTTAAAAAAAAAGCTATAGAAATCAAGACAGTGAAGCATCCTCACATAAGAGACCAATAGATTAATGGGCTAGAAGAGAATCCAGAAATAGACTTACCATATATAAACAACTAAGTTTTTACAAAGGTGCAAAAGCTATGCACTACAGAAAGGACAGACTTTTCAACAAATAGTTTTAGAATATATAAGAGAAGAAAAAAGAAAGGAAAAGAACAGAACTTCGATTCATATGCTTCATACTGTATCCAAAAATTAATTCAAAATGAATCACAGACCTAATGTAACACATGAAACCATACAACTTCTAGAGGAAAACATTAAGAAAAATCACTGCAACCCTCTGTTAAGCAAAAGATATAACACTGAAACCATCATTAATACGAAAAAATTGATATACCGGATTTCATCAAAATAAAAAACTTCTGCTTTTAGAAATAAACTGTTAAGAGAATGACAAGAGGAGCCACAGTCTAAGAAAATATCAGCAAAGCATATATCACGTAATAAGGGGTTCATATGCAGAATATATAAAGAACTCTCAAAATTCAACAAGAAAAAACAAAAAATGAACAGAAGATTTATACACTTCACACACACACACTCAAAATACAGCTCAACGGACAGCAAATAAGACACTCAACATCACTGGTCATTAGACAATGCAAATTAAACCACAATGAGACTACCAACACATACATACCTATTGGAACGGTTAATATTTTAAAGTCTGATTGTGCTAAGTATAACAGGTGAGGATGTGGAAACAGGAACTTTTATATACTGTTAGTGGAAATGTAAAATGATACAATCACTTTATTAAAACATGGATGGAATAGTTTCCAAACTTAAACATGCATTTACCATATGATCCAGCAATCCTATTACTGGGTATTTACTCTAAAGAAATAAAAATTAATATTCATATAAAATCCTGTACCTAAATTGTTTATACAGGTCTATTCATAACCACCAAGAACTGGAAACAATCCAATGTCCTGTAATAAGTGGATGGATAAATCAACTCTGAAACATCCACACACAATGGAATACAACCCAGCAGTAACAAGAAACAAACTACTGGCATGCAAGAGCTTGGATACAGCTCAAAGGCATTATGCTAAGTGAAAAAAAGTCTGAAAACTTTACAGGATATATTCCATTTATAGGACATTCTCAAAAAGATAAAATTATAGTGATGAAGACTGACCAGTGGCTGCCAGAGGCTAGAGGCAGGGGAAAAGTATGACTAAAAAGACACTAGTTTTTTAGAAGGATGGCACTGCTTAATATCCTTACTGTGGTAATGATTAAATGACTGTATACATTTGTATAATACCTGTTAAAATTAAAAAAACTGTATACCAAAATGAGGGCAATTTGTATAGTAATTAAAAAAAAAAAAACCACACTACCTACTCATATGCTAGGAATATAACAGATCAAAAATATTTTCTAAAAGAATAAATTACCAGAGAACATGTAGTATAAAATTTCTGCTTCTTTCTGATTTACGATTTACTTTGCTACTAAGTCCAAGACCGATTTTGTAAAACTGTTCCATGGGCTTTTGAAGTAATGAGTTCTTCCCTCAAAAGATTTATTGATTGGGTGCCTCAAATGGCCCAGTCGGTTAAGCGACCAACTCTTGGTTTCGGCTCAGGTCATGATCTCAGAGTCATGGGATTCGAGCCTTGCGTTAGACTCCGCACTCAGCACAGAGTCCACTTAAGACTCTCTCTCCCTCTCCCTCTGCCCTTCCCACCCCCCTACCCCGCCCTACCCCCGGGATCTCTCTCAATGAAATAAATAAATCTTGTTCATTGAGGGGCACCTGGCTGGCTCTGTCAGTAGAACATGCAACTCCTGATCTTGGGATGGCAAGTTCAAGCCCCAACGTGGGTATAGGGATTATTTAAAATTAAAAAAAAAAAAATTTGTTGATTGTGTTATTCTATTTCCCTATGGTCTCATTTGTGATTTTTGGATCTATTTAATTATGAAAGAGATACAACAAATCTCCTAATATAACTGTATCTTCATCAAATTCTCTTGTGTTTTGAACAGGTTTTGCTCTGAAATATACCATCTATGTTTGGTGCCTACTTGTTATGACTGTTACAGCTACTTTGTTAATTAATTGGGCCTTTCATTATTACATACTATCTTATTTCATTATATCCAGTGCATTAACCTTAAATTCTACTTTAAATTACATTATATTACCACCTCCGCTTTTATACTGTTTGCATTTGCCTGGCCCATCCCTTTATTTTCAACCTTTCATTATGTGCTTTTAAGTACTCCTCAATTCCACCTGACAGTATGAGTTAGTAGAATTGGACCTATTCACATTTAATTAACGGATATATTTTAATTCTGTTACTTCCTTCTTATGTTTAACATTTTTGACATTCTGTTCAAATCTGTGTTTGATTTAATCTTTTTATATCTGTATTACTATGTTGTGATTAAAAGAATACCAAGTTAGAAGTTAGGAGGCTGGGTTTAGTCTCAGCTCTCTTACTGAGGTCTAGCTAGGCAGGAGCTTCACCTCTTTACGTCAGTCTCCCCCTTCTCATCAAGGAATATAAGAATTCCTGCTTTACCCGCTAGTTATTTTGGGGGGAGGGAGGGTGGAGAACTTCAGGGTAAGGGGACATCAAGAGGGATACTCTAAAAGCCTGAAGGATCCAATAGAGAAATAATTGAGGACCTAGATCCCCAAATCTGAGTGTGCAAACTTTAAAAGTATCAACAATAAAATGTTACCTCTGCTACCTCAGAGGATAGAGTAAATATGTCTTAAGAGTTGAGAAGGAGGGGAAGCTGGGGGTGAGAAAAGATGTACAAAACCTTATGAAGATGAAAGTCTCAGAGATGAAGAATAACCTGGGAAGCCAGGGCTTGTTGTGATGACTACTTAAAAGGAGACAAACAGTATGATGGTTTTATGGCAGAAAGTAACAGCAAGATAATGTTTGGAGAGGAAAGAGGGCTGTGGAGAAAGGTCTTGTCAGAAGCGGGCTGAATTCCAAGACTCCCAACTTGGCTTCTGCTGATGGACATGGGGCTGGCAGAGGGTTGGATGGTCTCATTCCAAACCAGTATCATTAATCAATAAATAAGAAATTAAATGACAACAAAACAGCTTGGAAATTAAAAAACACATTCCTAAATCAAAAATTTCAAATGTTCAAAGACAGCAAAACTGAAAATTCAAATTATCCAGAGAGCAATGAAAAAGAAACACACCCTACCAAAACCTATGGGGCACAGCGAACTTGTTCTTAGAGGACATCTTTATTAAGGAGTAAGGAGTAAAAAGAAGGGAACTTAATACTACTCTTAAAAAACTAACAAAATAAACTAAAAGAAAAGTAGGAAGGAGAGAAGGAAAAAAATGAAGCAATTTCTCAATTAAATAAATAGCTTCCTCAGGATACCAGAGTGGCTCAGTGGGTGAAGTGTCCAACTCTTGATTTCAACTCAGGTCATTGTATCAGGGTTGAGAGATAAAGCCCTGTGTCAGGCTCTGCACTGAGCATGGAGCCTGCCTGAGATGCTCTCCCTCTCCCTCTGCTCCTCCCCCGACTCACACATGCGTGCTCTCTCTCTCTCTCTGGAATAAATAAACAACATCTTAAACAAAAAAGCAGAGAAATCGTTTTAAATTTTAATTTAAACAAATAAATTTTCTAATTTTTTATTTGAAAAACTTTTACTCAAAGCACTCATTACACTCAAAGGTCACCTAAAACAAAGTAAATTAAAAAATAAAAAACTTTAAAAAAATAAACACTTTAACATGAAGCAAATTTTGCCTGTTTAATCAGATTATATAAAATCGGTGTAACTAATTTCTACAAGGATCTAAACTCCATGCTTAAATTTCAATCAGTTCTATCTATGCAGCTGATTAAGTACCATCATAAGGCCTTGCCATAAGCAGAAAAAGAAACCAGATGCCTTTTGTTTTTCCAAACACCCCCTCGCAGGAAACAAACAAAAAACCCGGTCAAAATATTCTTAAAATTTTGTGTGTGTGTGTATTTATTTTTATGTCAGAAATATTAAATATTTGTTGTCTCATTCTGCGATTCAAATATACATATGCTGAATCTCCTTTTCTGATTTCCACATTTTTTTTTTAAGATTTTATTTATTTATTTGACAGAGAGAGACAGCGAGAGAGGGAACACAAGCAGGGAGAGCGGGAGAGGGAGAAGCAGGCTTCCCGCGGAGCGGGGATCCCGATGCGGGGCTCGATCCCAGGACCCTGGGGTCATGACCTGAGCCAAAGGCAGATGCTGAACGACTGAGCCACCCAGGCGCCCCTCCACATCATTTTTTCTAATGTGTTTTAAACATTTTTATTCATTTTGGTAAATTCTACCCACTTTTTTCTTTTCTAGCTTCTATTGTCCTTTATTTTGTTTTCCACAGTCTCTACTGTCCCTTGTGATCCTTCTAATTTCGCCCTTCTTTCAGTGATGGTTTTATTTTCTTAACCTTATTTTCCTTTCTGCTCAATTAGCTTACATTGCATTTTCTCATGCAGTCACACTATCTCTTCCTGACCTCTTTTATCACTGCTTTGTGCTCTCAGTGGTAAATATTTCCAAAAAGTGTTTTAAATTCATAGCAAAACAGCTGGGCATGATTTTCATCTACTTTACAGAAGTAATTTTTCTGTTGAGCATTCATCTGTCCTTTGTTTTGCTGCTACTTTCTTCCTTTTTGATTCTTGAGTGGTAGCAGTAGTGTTTAGCTGAAATCCTTTTGATAATTCATCTTTAAAGGAGGTGAGGTGTTTTTGGACAAGCTATCTGTAAGAGATTCATGCAGAAGGCTATCGTGGTTCCAGTTCTTGACCAGCTAAACTTTGTCTTGATTCAAGGTTTTATATGAGAATCATTTAGGTTTTTTGTTTGTTTGTTTACTTTTCAACAGCCAATGGAGATAGGCAGCCTTGAGGTTTTCACAATGCAAAGACATCTCGTCCCCTACTGCTAGGAGACAAATGTAAAAATGCCTTGTTTGTATGATTCTTTGTTTGACACCTGATATTCTTTCCTTTGTAACTTTCAGCAAATTTAATGGCACGATGTGTGAACTTGGTTGACAGAAAGGGAATAGGGTATTTTTTTTAAGAGTTTATTTATTTATCTGTCAGAGAGAGAGAGAGAGAGAGAGAGAGCACAAGCAGGGGGAGGGGCGGAGGGAGAGGGAGAGGGAGAAGCAGGCTCCCTGCTGAACAAGGAGCCCAACACGGGGCTCGATTCCAGGACCCTGGTATCATGACCTGAGCCAAAGACAGACACTTAACCAACTGAGCCACCCAGGAGCCCCAGGGGAATAGGGTATTGTAAAATTTATATTTTTGGTTTCTTTTTTAATTTCTAGATTATTAATCAAATCATTTAATTCTAAAATTAGTATTACTATTATTATTTAAGACAAAGTTTTTTTTTCAAAGTTATTGGCAAATTAACTTAAACCCTCCCAAATATTTCATGGCAATATGGTGCAGAGATAAAATCGCTTTATTTTATCTCTGCGCCGGAAGAGACAAACACTCTTCCACCTTCCCTCTTACCCCAAATCCCTACAAATGACAGGGAAAGAAAAATTAAAATCTGTAACAGTGCCGGAAAGCAAGAGAAAAGAAAAACTCCTGAGCCATTTCTAACAGACAGAAAGGAGATAGGACTGGCTGAGGAAAGAACTGCTGCGAACTGGATGCTCTGCAAGTGTCCAGACTCAGAGGCGATGCATGCGAGATGGATGCTAGATGCATGGACCGCCTTCCTCCTACTGCAAAGACCCTCTTCCCCGTGGTCAAGGAGCAAGTCGCTGAGGCATCTGCTCCAGGCTGGAGAAGTGACTATGGAGAGTTAAGCTGCCCCTTGCAAATGGTGTCACGCCAGCCAAGCAAAGTGGTCCTCGCTGAGGGTATGGATGCCTAGCGTTCTACATCTGCTAACCCATCCTGTACCGTCTCCCCATCGTGGGAGACAGACCGCGACAAATACTGTACTCACACCCAAAACTGCCAAATATATGAGGAAAATCAGTGCCCATAAAAGAGAGGTACCAAACTTCATTCACACAACTAATACTGGAGGGGAAAAATGCTTAATAGAGCAAACAAAAGGAGGCTTTAATAGAAGTGAAATTAATATCTTCAGAAGAACATCATAACTATGAAAAAAGAACAGGTATTATAAAAATGCAACTTTAGATCTTAAAAATAAAAAATGTTTTTATTATTGCAATAAAATTCAATATATCGGCTGAATGATAGAATGGACACAAGGGAAGAGCAAGTTAATAAGCTGAATACCCAGCCCTAAATGCAGCACAACAGAATGACTGGGTGGGAAGTGTGACATAAAGGTTGAGTGTTGAGAGGGGCGCCTGGGTGGCTAGGTCGGTTAAGCATCTGACTCTTGGTTTCCTCTCAGGTCATGGTCGTGAGATCGAGCCCTGCATCAGGCTCCATGTTCAACACAGAGTCTGCTTAAGATTCCTTTTCTCCCTCTCCCTCTGCCCCTCCCCACTGCTCCCCCCTCCTCTCTCTCTCAAATAAATAAATCTTTAAAAAAAAAAAAAAGAAGTTGAGGCTTGAGAGAAAGTCCCAGAAAACCTTGAATCCACCAAATAGGAGTTCCAAGGAAAAAGAGAGAGAAAGAGGACTCAAAAAATAATAATAAAAGCAATGACAGGAGAACATCAAAAGAAGTGAGTCTCCAGATTTAAAGGGACTAATAAAAATGAAGCAGGAAGAGAAACAACCATAGATATTAAAGGGGTTCAAAACAAATCTCCCCAAAATGTGTCACTTTGGCATGTGGACTATTTTAAAATGAAAACAGTCAAGACCCAGCAAACTCAGGAAACACTTTTACTACTCCCTTAACGACCTGAAAGAATTTAGATAGGGGCCTGGCCCAGAAAGAACTATTACCAGAGATAATTTGTTTTATCTGAATGACAGGTCTGTATGGCAGGGCAAACACCTAATTCCCAAACATCCAAATAAGCTTGAAAAGTAGAAGGAAATATTTTTCCACCCCAATAATCTGTTCTTATGAAATATTAAAGGAGAAGAATAATCTTAAAAGCCTTCAAAGAAGAAAAATAATTATCTGCAAAGAAGCAAGAATCCAACTGGTGTTAAATTTTATTATAGCAATGCTGGATACAAGAAGTCAATAAAGCAAATTTCCAAAGCAGCAAACGAAAATAATTTGAATCTAATTTAACTTTGAATCTAAACAACTAAAATATCCACCAGTAACAGGATGATTAGATAAGATAGAGTATATTCATATGACGTGCTATGATTCGGCAGTTAAATATAATGCCATCTCTAAGACATATTGTTAGTGAAAAAGCAAGTTACAGAAATATAAATGTCAGTCATGGTTCAACCAGGGGAAACAGAATCAGTAAGAAATATATAATAGGAGATTTATTGCAAAGACTTGGCTTATGCAATTATCAGGGCTGGCTAGGCAAGTTGGAAAATCACAAGGCGGGCCTTCAAGAAGGGAGTTATCTACAACTGTCAGGCACAAACTGAAACTGCTGCCCCCAGACAGAATTTCCTCTTCAGGGAAGACTAAGCACTGCTCTTAAGAGCTTTCAGATAACTCAATCAGTTCCACCCGGATTATCTAGGACAATCTCCCTTCCTAATAAGTCAACTGGTTATGGACTTTAATCACATCTACAAAACACCTTCAAAGGAACACCTAGATTAGCGTTTGATGTGATAACTGGGAACCATATAGTCTAGCCAAGTTGACACATAAAACTGACCATCACAACCACATGTATATGAAAGTATATACACATTTGTATTATGATACAGATGCACTATGGGACTGTGTGTGTCTATGTTTGTATGGAGACAGAGAGTTGAGGAAGGATGCACACCAAATGGTAACAATGAAACAGTAAAAACTGAAAAGGGGGAGTGGTGTAGGGCAAAGAGGAGATTCATTTCTTATTCTTTATAGTTCTGGTGGGGGATGTTGATAAGGAGGGAGACACACACGTCCAGGGACAGGAGGAAGATGAGAAAGCATTGTACCTTCAGTTTAATTTTTCCGTGAACCTAAAATGACTCTAAAAAGTAAATTCTATTCTTTTTTTTTAAGATTTTATTTTATTTTTTATTTTTATTTTCATTTTTACTCATTTGACTTTTTTTAGAAAAAGAGAGCATGCATGAGCAGGGATGGGGAGAGGCAAAGGGAGAGGGAGAGAGAGAATTTTTTTTTAAGATTTTATTTATTTGTGAGAGAGAGAGAGAGCACAAGCAGGGGGAGGGGCAGGCAGAGGGAGAGGGAGAAGCAGGCTCCCCGCTGAGCAGGGAGCCCGATGCGAGACTCGATCCCAGGACCCTGGGATCATGACCTGAGCCAAAGGCAATGCTTAACTGACTGAGCCACCCAAGCGTCCCAGAGAGAGAGAATCGTAAACAGGCTGCACGTCCAGCACGGAGCCCAACATGGGGCTTGATCTCACAACCCCAAGATCATGACCTAAGCCAGAATAAGGAGTCAGATGCTTAACTGACTGAGCCACCCAGGCACCCCTAAGATTTTATTTTTAAGTAATCTCTACACCCAACGTGGGGCTTAAATTCACAACCCCGAGATCAAGAGTCCCATGCTCCCCCGACTGAGCCAACTAGGCGCCCTGCTGTTCTTTTTTTTTAATGACAGACTACTTACCAAAAAACCCCTCAAACAACAATCAGGTTGGTAGCAGAGCTCTAATCAGCAAAAATAAATGCCAAAAGGTAGCAGGAAAATATCTTTTACATACTAAAGAACTCAGAACCTAGAATTCTATATATAATAAATTATTCAAGAAGGAATATAATTCAATATATATTCAAGTATGAAAAAATAAGAGTTTACTCCTCACTGACATTTGTGAAGAAACTGCTGAAGAATATGTACGCATCAGCCATAAAA
Organism: Eumetopias jubatus; assembly: GCF_037043125.1. NCBI lineage: Eukaryota > Metazoa > Chordata > Mammalia > Carnivora > Otariidae > Eumetopias > Eumetopias jubatus. The sequence continues at coordinate 57,527,553 of NW_028274814.1, read as the reverse complement.
CTGATTCAAAGAATGAAGGAGGAAATTCAATGGTGAGCAAATTCATTTGAAAAACACAGCTAAACTAAATGAAGTATTGAGTGCGAAAAAAATAACCACAGTATGGGGTGCCTGGGTGGCTCAGTTGGTTAAGCGTCTAACACTTGATTTTGGCTCAGGTCATGATCTCAGGGGTCCTGGGATCGGGCTCCACGTTCAGCAGGGAGCCTGCTTAAGGATTTTCTCTCTCCCTCTCCCTCTGCCTCTCCCCATCCCATTCTCTCTCTCTCTCTAAAATAAAAGTAAATAAATCTTTTTTTTTAAAGATTCCATCCATTTGACAGAGAGAGACACGGCGAGAGAGGAACCCAAGCAGGGGGAGTGGGAGAGGGAGAAGCAGGCTTCCCACAGAGCAGGGAGCCCAATGTGGGGCTCGATCCCAGGACCCCGGGATCACGACCCAAGCCAAAGGCACATGCCCTACAACTGAGCTACCCTGTCACCCCAAAAATAAATGAATCTTAAAAGGAAAAAAAATAACGACAGTAATTTTCATGGATGTGTGTAAAAATCGGATAATTCTAGATAACAACACTAGGAAAGCTGATAGCAGGGTGTTTCAACTTGAAATAAAAAATTATAAATATTTCCACTGCTTTTGGAAGAGAACAGCTAATAACTAACCTTAGAACTTGTTGGAGAGGGGCACCTGGGTGGCTTAGTTGCTTAAGCGCTCAACTCTTGATTTTGGCTCAGGTCATGATCTCAGGGTCATGAAACTGAGCCCTGGAGTCAGGCTCCCCACTCAGTGAGGAGTCTGGTTCTCTCCCTCTCCCTCCTCTCCTTCTGCCCCTCCCACTGTATGTGTGTTCTCTCCCCTTAAATAAATAAATAAATCTTAAAAAAAGGAAAGAACTTGCTGGAGGAATGTAAAACTAAGATACATGTTAAAAATTTAAGAGTAACTTTTAAAGCAAACCATGAGAATTAAGGAAAAAGTGCTACTCCAACAAAAGGAGCAAGAATAAAAGTAGAAAAAGCAAGTAAGGATAAGAGCTTGGTAAAAAGATGACATAAGATAGGATAAATTCTAAGGAAATTAATAAATTTTTGAAAATTTATCTTTAGAACACTACCCATCAAAACCTATAGGGTCATTAATCCAGTACGTAAGTGAAAAGTCATAGTTTTACATGCATTTATTATAAAAATCATGACCTAAGCCAGAATAAAGAGTCAGATGCTTAACTGACTGAGCCACCCAGGCACACCTAAGATTTTATTTTTAAGTAATCTCTACACCCAACGTGACTTCAGCTGTCAACTTAAGTCAGAAAAAAATTTAAAAAGTTGGAAGGAGGAAATCAAGGCAAAGGTAGAAATTAAAGAAACAATGATCAAACCATTTTAAAAAAGAGTTCAACTGCAAAATCAAAACCTGCTTCTCTTAAGAGAGTAGTAAATAAAAAATAGCTTTAAAAGCCTTCCTAAGGAAAAAAGGGAATAGACACAGATTAATATTAAGAATGGAAAACGGGTCAGAAGTACAGAAAAAGAATAGATTTTTTTTACTTTAAAAAAAATGTTTGAAAATGTTACCGCAATTTAAAAATTAACGTCAAACACATTTTTAGAAAAATTATCAAGTTGGCCGAAGGAGAAATTTAACACCTGATTCACCCGATACTATCAAAGAAATTGAATTGGTTGATAAAAATATCCATCTCTTAAAGGCACTAGACCCAGAGAAGTCACAGGACAGATTTAGCAATCTTTGAAGAAATAGGTTGTTTCTGGTCCGCTGGGAAGAAGGCAGAGTAGGAGGGCCCTAAGCTTGCCTCCTCCCACGGATAGAACTTGATAACACTCTGAGCAAGGTAAATCACCCAGAAAACGACGCAAGACTTACACAAGAAAGAGAAGAAGTCACATTGAAGAAGGTAGGAAGGGCAAAGACACGGAAGACGCGGTCTAGGAGCTAAACGGACCATGGACGTCCTTGGTGGAGAGGGAGCTGGTGGTGCAGAGAAGGGTACAAAACAGACTTGCACACTGGAGAGCCCACAAACAGGGAGGACAAATCCCCAAAACATCTGCCTTTGAAAGAGAGAGAGGCCGAACTTCATGAGTTCTTATAACTAGTGGGACTTAAAGCCTGGAATCTTAAAAATTGGCAGGCTCACCTCTGGGGAGCCTGGAGGGTGTTAGAAAGCAGAGTCCCCACCCTTAAAGAGACAGCCAACAAACAGCCCATGCAGATGCAGCACCAGAACCAACAGTTTGAAAAACAGATGGGGCACACAGGAGGGAGAGTGATTTCCTCATATCAGAATGTGGCCCACAGAGAGAAGGATCATGGGAAGACCCCTCCAGGGACAAAGGAATCAGCAGGTGCCATTTCCCTCCCCCTACCCCCCAGAAAAAACAATGGCCATCTGTGGGAACAAGTGCTGTGTCAATACTTGCTACCTAACTTGTTTGCACCAAGCCCCCAACCCCTTGCTTGGGCAGATCCACCCTTCCCAGTGCTGCAGGGCCCCTCCCCGAGAAGTCCAGGCCACCTGTCCACCACATCTCCAGACCAGCACATTTTGCAGGACCTCAGTTCCTGCAGCAGCAGGGGCAGGTCTCATTTTCAAGGAGACCACTGCACACCTTGTTAAAATGCACCCCCACCACTGTTGGGGACCAAACACTGCCCACAATAGGCAAGGAGACCCTCTGCAGACAACTGGACGGAAGGAAAAAGAGGCCAAGCCTCAACAGCAGAGCACACACAACACAGAGGAGACACTCCCTGAAGCCCCAGGGAACAGGGACACTGCACTGCAAGGCACTATAGGACCTCTTCTTCATAAGGCTCCTATTGTTAAGAGCAAGAGAAGCAGCTGATTCTCCTAACACACAGAGACAGACACGGTTAGACCAAATGAGGAGACAGAGAAATATCTCCCAAATGAAAGGACAGCGCAAAACCACAGTAAGAGACTTAAGTGAACTGGATATAATTCTGATAGAGGATTTAACGACCATAAAGATATTCACCGGACTTGAGAAAAGAGTGGACATCAGTGAGACCCCTTAACACATAGATAAAAAAGAACCAACCAGAGATCAACAAGACAATAAATGAAATTAAAAATATACTTGGTGGAATAAACAGCAGGCTAGATGAAGCAGAGGAATGAATTAATGACCTGGAAGACAGAGGAGTGGAAAGTAACCAAGGTGAGCAAAAGAGAGAAAGAAAATTATGCAAACTGAGAATAGTCCTAAGGAACTCAGTGACTCCATCAAGCATAGTAACATTTGTATTGTAGGGGTCTCAGAAGAATAACAGAAAAGGTGGCAGAAATTCTATTTGAAGAAATAATAGCTGAAAACGTCCCTAATTTGGGGAGAGAAACAGATATCCAGATCCAGGAGGCATAGAGAGTGCCCCAAAAACTCAACCCAAGAGGTTGAGATAAAGAAAATATTTTAAAAGCAGCAAGAGAAAAGAAGACAGTCACTTACTAGGGAAAACTCATAAGGCCATCAGCAGACTTTTCAACAGAAACTTTGCAGGCCAGAGGTAGTGACATGATATATTCAAAGAGCCCAGAGGGAAAAATATGCAGTTAAGAATACTCTGTCCAGCAAGACTATCATTCAGATAAAGAGTTTCCCAGACAGGTGTGCCTGGCTGCCTTGGTCAGTTAAGCCTCCATCTCTTGATCTCAGCTCAGGTCTTGATCTCAGGGGTGTGAGTTCAAGCCCCTCATTGGAGTCCATGCTGGGTGTGGAGCCTACTTTAAAACAAACAAACAAACAAACAAACAAACAAACAAACGGAGTTTCCCAGACAAATAAAAACTAAAGGAGTTCATGGCCGCTAAACCAGCCCTGCCAGAAATATTAAAGGGGACTTTTTGAGTAGAAAGGAAAGACCATAAGGGAGAATATGAAAAGCAAAAAAACACAAAAGCAGTAAAAATAACTATTTCTGTACAAATCAGTCAAGGGATTCATAAAATGAAAGGATGGAAAATATGACACCACATACCTAAAATGTGGAAGGAGAGGAGAAAAGAATGGGTTTTAACTTAAGCGACCATCAACTTAATATAGACTGCTATATACAGGAGATGTTATATACAAACCTAATGAGAACCACAAATCAAAAACCACTAATAGATACGCAAAGAATAAAGAGAAAGGAATCCAAGAATATCACGAAAGAAAGCCAACAAGCAGGAGAGGAAAAGATCAAAGAAAATCTATTGAAACAACCACAAAACAAGTAACAAAATGGCAATCGATACGGAGATCTATCAATATTTACTTTGAATGTAAATGGACGAAAGGCTCCAATGAAATGACGTAGGGTGACAGAGACCCATCTGTATGCTACCTAGAAGAGACTCAATTCAGACGAAAAAACACTGCAGATTCAAAGTGAGGGGATGGAGAAATATTTATCATGAAATTGGAAGTCAAAAGAAAGCTGGGTAGTAATACTTAAATCAGACAAAACAGACTTTAAAACAAAGATTGTAACAAGAGACAAAGAAAGACACTGTATAATAAAGGGGACAGTCCAACAAGAGGATATAACAATTGAATATTTTTGCACTCAGATCCATAAATCAGTTAATAGAAAACATAAAGGAAATAACTGATAGTAATACAATAATAGTAGGGGACTTTAACACCCCACATACATCAATGGATGGATAATCCAAGCACAACATCAACAAGGAAACAGTGGCTTTGAACGACACACTGAAGCACATGGATTTAGCAGACATTCAGAACATTCCATCCTAAAACAGCAAGAATACCAACTTCTTTTCAAGTGCACAGGGAACATTCTCCAGAAGAGATCACATATTAGGCCACAAAACAAGTCTCAACAAATTCAAAAAAATCGAAGTCAGACCATGCATCTTTTCTGACCACAATGTTATGAAACTAGAAACTAACCACAAGAAAAAGTCTGGAAAGAGCACAGATACATGGAGGTCAAATTACACGCTACTAAACAATGAATGGGTCAACCAAAGAAATGAAAGAAGAAATAAAAAATTTCATAGAAACGAGTGAAAATCAAAACACAATGGTCCAAAATCTTTGGGATGCAGCAAAAGTGGTTCTAAGAGGCAAGGTTATAGCAATACAGGCCTGCCCCAAGGAACAAGAAAAAAATCTCAAGTAAACAATCTAACTTTTACCTAAAGGAGCTAGAAAAATAAGACCAAACAACATTCAAACACAGCAAAAGGAAGGAAATAATAAAAATTAGAATAGAAATAAATGATATAGAAACTAAAAAAACAAAAGAACAGGTCAATGAAACCAGCAGCTGATTCTTTGAAAAGATCAACAAAATTGATAAACCTCTAGCCAGACTCATCAAAAAAAAAAAAAAAAGAAAGAAAGAAAGAAAAGAAGAAAGAGAGAGAGAGAACCCAAATAAACAAAATCACTAATGAAAGAGGAGAAATTACAACCAACACCACAGAAATACAAATATTTTCAACAGGGTATTATGAAAACCTATATGCCAACAAATTCAACAATCTAGAAGAAATAGATAAATTCCTAGAAACATATAAATTATCAAAAGTAAAACAAGAAGAAATAGTTAATTTGAACAGACCAATTACCAGCAGTGAAATTGAATCAATAATCAAAAAACTCCCAAAAAATAAAAGTCCAGGACCAGACAGCTTCACAGGCAAATTCTACCAAACATGTAAAAAAGAGTTAATACCTATTCCTCTCAAATATTTCAAAAAAATAGAAAGGGAAGGAAAACTTCCAAATTCATTCTGATGAGGCCAATATCACCCTGATACCAAAACCAGACAAAGACACTACAAAAAAGAGAACACAGGCCAGTATCTCTCATGCAAAAGTCCTCAACAAAATATTAGCAAACTGAATCCAACAGTATGTTAATAAAAAAATCATACAACACAATCGAGTGGGATTTATTCCCAGGATGCAATGGTGGTTCAACAGTCCCCAAACAATCAACATGATATGTCACATCACTGAGAGAAAGGATAAAAACCACATGATCATTTCAATAGATGCAGAAAACCCATTCAACAAAGTACAACATCCATGCATGATAAAAACTCTCTGTTAAGTAGGTCTACAGGGACTATACCTCAACATAATAAAGAACTTATATGAAAAATCCACAGTCAACATCATAATCAACGGTGAAACAACAGAACTACCCTTTGATCCAGTAATTGTACTACTGGGTATTTCCCTCAAAACACAAAAGCACTAATTCAAAAGGATACATGCATTCCTATGTTTACTGCAGCATTATTTACAATAGCCAAAATACAGAAGCAGCCCAATGTCCATCAACAGATGAATGGATAAAGAAGTGGTATGAGTGTATACACACACACACACACACACACACACACACACACACAATGGAATATTATTCAGTTATAAAAAGTAATGAAATCTTGCTATTTGCAATGGCATGGATGGAGCTAGAGAGTATAATGTTAAGCAAAGCAAAATAAGTCAGTCAGAGAAATACAAATACCATATGATTTCACTCACAGGTAGAATTTTAGAAACGAAACAAACCAGCAAGGGAAAAAAAAAAAAGAGAGAGAAGAGAGAGAGAGAGACAAACCAAGAAAGAGAGTCTTAACTATGAGAATAAACTGATGGTTACCAGTGGGGAGGGGGGTGGTGGGTGAAACAAGTGATGGGGATTAAAGAGTACACTTATCATGGTGGAAAAATAAAATAAAATAAAGAAAAAGAGGAGGGAAAAGAAACAGGTTATTTCTATCTTATATAAACTTTTGCAGAGAATAGAAAAAGAGAGAAAATTACCCTTACAAGGCTTGTTAACCAAATTGGACCATAAAAGAAAATTAGAGGCCAATCTCACCTCAACATGAATGCAGTATTGCTATATAAAAGTTAGCAGATGGAACCCGCATTATATTCTGACATTTAGGGTTTTCAAGCATTTTTTTCCCAAGATTAAAAAACAATACTACCATTTGCCGCATACATAGATGAAGGAGAGACTCCATAGGTTCTTCCCAATAGATTAACTCACATGATTTGATAAAAATTTTTTTTCATGATTTGATAAAAATTTAACTCCATCAGGAAAAAGCAACTTTGTAGCAAACTTTCCTTACCTTCATAAAGGTAGAAAACTAAAACAAACAAAAAATCCCACTCAGTGGTGAAAATATTTCTAATAATAATAGTCCTTACTGAATTTCATGTTTTAAATAATTTCACGTGTATTCAATAATTTAATCCTAAGAACCCCAATAGCAAGGTATTATCTTCTCCATTTGACAAGTGGAAAATGTGAGAGAGAGGTTAAGTAACTTGCCCCAAATCACACAGGTAGTAAGAGGTAGAGCTGGGATGTGAACCCAGGCACATAAGTCCCAAAGTCCGTCCATACTTTTAACCAGGATGCCGTAATCTCTTGAAAAATATCCAAAACCGCTTAATTTCCACTGGCCGTGTAGACCATGTACTCCTGGGTTGAGTGTGGATTCTGTCTAGTCCTTTTTGAGCAGAATTTATGTGGGGCCTAGAACTTGTGTCTTAGGGTCACTTTCCGCTGAGGTCCCCATATCCATTTCAGCGGTAGAGTCACCCTCAGTAGATTTCCTGAACAGAAGCTGTTATTCATGCTCCTAAAGTCTATGCCCCTTGGGGTCTAGCAAGGATCAATACTTCTGCCATGTTCTCTCCCCACCAAAACTAATCTTTTTCAGCTTTTGGATTTTTCTCTACTCTTAAGAACTTACTTCACTTCAGTGGGAGGCAGAATATCTTCCCTTTCTCACATTGCTTTCTGTGGTGGAGATCCAGGACATAGACTACCCACTCCTCCGGGCTGCATTTGCTCTACTCTTTTTAAGAAGGTTCCCTTAGTTTTAGAAATGTTATCCTGCCCCTCAGAGTGATCCCTTTCCTTCTCAAAAAGCCTGTAAGCAGCCTTGTTTGGTGGCACTGAGTGCTCTCCCTTTACTATTTCCCCTTGATTTAAGGCTCAGACATTTGGTTTGCTAACATAGTCTTCTAGTTTTGTTTTGGGAAGGCTCCCATAAGACAGAAGTATAAAGCCAAGGAGTTACTGAATGATCCAATTACCCACTGCTTACTGAATCTTGCCCACCTTCACCTCCATTGGATAAATTCATACTCTCCCAGTGGACTTCAAGTCCAGGGTCAATCACTTTCGTCGCCCCTGGTTCCTTGTAGCATTTCTCCTCTTACCTGTGCTTCTCTTTTGAGAAGATTTAACTCTAGAAATTCTTGGTCCCCTAGGGCTCAGGAGATACGAAAATCTTTCCCTAAATAACTTCATCACTTTGAGACCGACTTAATAATATGCGAAAGAGTCTAATCTAATTGCCCACGTTCTAGACTTAAAAGTCTACTCAGATTTTTTGTAACCACTGTGACTAGCTCTCCCATTCTTCAAGGGAACATCCCCAAGGGCACCTGCAGTTACTCAGGTATCCCCTGGATTTGTGCTCCCTCTGGGAGCATTAGTCTGGTTTCCTCTGTTTCATTTTTTAAGACTCTAGTCACTCTCTCTAACCTATTAATTTTTAATTACCCCCTCCCCCTTTAAAGTCCTACACAGTCAGCTGTCAAGTCTGGTTACTGTTGCTGTGTTTCCCTTTCTGTACGTTGAGCGTGGCCTTCAAGATCTCCGCTTTCCTGTTCTGTCTAATGTGCTCTCCAAAATTCCAACAATTCCTTTAAGGAAATCTTAATTTTTCTTTCTCTCAAGCATTCTCTAGCTTGTCTTCTGCTATTTCCTGAGCCATGTTTCTGGGCATCGCTATAGTATAAAAAATGAGAAATTCACCTTATTATATAAAAAGGAATTTAATGAAGGTCAATGATAAAGTAACTACTTCGAAGAGTTTTACCAGCAGCACTGTGAACCCCAAGTTCATAAAAACCTGAGTTCTCTTGCTTCCAAGAAGTCAAACCCCAAATGCACAAGTACTTATCAACCTTCTGCTTGTGTCACAGTTGCTAATGTCCCACTGAACCAAGTAAGTCACATGGCTAAACCCAGAGTCAATGTGGGAGGGAACTATGAAAAGTCATAAATACTGGGAGCCACGATTCATTGGGGCACCTGGGTAAGTCAGCCAGTTAAGTGTCTACTCTTGATTTCGGTTCAGGTCATGATCTCAGGGTTGTGAGATGGAGTCCCAAGTCAGGCTCTGCACTCGGCATGGAGCGTACGTGGGATTCTCTCTCCCTCTTCTTCTGTTCCTTCTCCCTCTCATTCTGTCTCTCAAAAAAAAAAAAAAAAAGTTTCTTCCCCATCACTACATTCATGATCAATTCTTGCTGCTGTCCTTTCTTCAGTTTCTTTCTTAATTATTCATATTTCAATTTTAGAGCCTCTTCTCAATGGCCAATCGTTTTATTAAATCTTTAGATTTCAATCTAGAAAAGGAAAACCGAGTGACTTCATAAAGCTCTGTGACAGATTATTATGCGAGTTAGGAGGAATGGCTATACTGTTTTAATTCCAGAAAGGAAAAGGAAAAAAGCTTAAGATAGGGCAGGTGAAAAGATGCAAAAAAATACCTGCTGTCTCAGTTCCAACACAGGCATCTGAGCAGTCCCTACGGGATCCACAGGATATATTTCAGCCCTTATGTCTGCCGTATTTGAATTATATCATTTCTAGAGCTGTGGAAAGACAAGCAGGACCACCTAAGTTATGACTAACATTAGAGTGTCCTCTGAGTATCAAACACAGGGATGAACAAGATGCAGTCCTTGTGTCTGAGGAGCTCATACTCAAGTGTGGGAAACAGATTATCAAGTAACTAAGATACAGACTTAAAAGAGAAGCATCCTATAAATAAAAATGGCAAAAAAAATTTAAATAAATAAAAAACTAACGGGCAACTGCCCTTTATTTATGCCAAAGTCAGTTTGGCTAACCTGAGAGAATGGGACTTAGAAAAAGAGAAACAGGGGGAAGAGAAAAAAAATTGGACAGGCTTGAGAAGGGACTAGGGAACAGAAGAAAATGGAATCAACGTGTAAGAGAAAAGAAAAGGTAATGCTTTGCTGCTTCATTTTATCTAGACTGAAGATGGGTAAGAAGTATACTAGATAAAATTTTAAGTTCTAAACTGTATTCTTGAATTCCCAATACCCACCCCCTTCTCATCCAGAAGGTATTTTATAAAGTATGGAGAATCCTATCCTGACAAAGTAGACACCATTCTCAGATTAAGGCCAGAGGGTTGTCTGAATTGAAAGGAAGAAACTTCAGAGACTTGTCCCTTAGGACATGTGACTTCTAGGCCATGTTATAGCTGCACTTGGATTAGTCTAAGGCTCTGAAACCAATAGAAAGGGTTTCACGACTCAAATAGGGCAGATGAGCTCATTTTAAAAGTGCCAAATTCCTTTTATGGAATAATACAGTAAAACCGGTGGGGAACAACTATTAGTGGTATTTTTTATTGACATTCTAAACCCACACAAACATTAGTAATCTAGATAACTAGATTAGCAAAATTACATAATCTAGAATCAATGAAATAGAATGAAAAAACTCGATAAAATCAAACCTTGAGGTACATATTTTTCTATAGAATTTAATACTTCACAGTGGCTGATTTATGAGCAACTGTAGAAATTTTGTTTTGAATGTTGTGTTTGAGAATAAAAAAAAAAACACGCTGATGCTGTGCTAAAGAAATACCATAAAGATGGGCAGTAAGAGGCCCTGTGTTTGGTTTTGCACATTACAGAATACTTGTGAACACCCTCCGTCTAACATTACATCCTAAATGTTTAGGAAACCAGCTGAGCCATTTCTCTCCATAAAGTTAATATGGTTTAACAAATGGAATTCCCAGATCAGTTCCTCCATTTAAATGTGGTACAGGTGCCTCTAGATTTATAGCACACCAAGGATAAACTCCAGATGTAGCTATAACTAGGACTTGCAACATGCAGATAAAGGAGAAAAGGAATCCTCGGTCCCATTTACCCTACCTTTTTTTAAAATACAAAACGGGGTGGGTGGCTCAGTCCTTAAGCGTCTGCCTTCGGCTCAGGTCATGATCCCAGGCTCTTGGGATCGAGCCCCATGTCAGGCTCCCTGCTCAGCGGGAAGCCTGCTTCTCCTTCTCCCTCTGCAGCTCCCCCTGCTTGTGTTCCCCCTCTCGCTCTCTCTCTCTGGCAAAAAATAAATAGAACCTTTAAAAAATTAAAAAATTAAAAAATTTTAAAAATTCAATAGAAACTGTGTGCCATCTTGTGGTTATTAATGTCACTCTTAAGCAATGACTTTCTGTAAAGCCAACTTAACAGTATCTCTTATTACTTTCTCCTTTAAAATACTGTTAAAGGTATCTTCCTTAAACTCTTGGCCTTGGTATTCTTACAATCTGGAGATTTCGGTAAAATGCCATAACTCCCCACAGAAAAACACAATCACAATTAATGCTAGGTGACTGCCAACTATGGAAAACATGGCAAGCAATTCTCCTAACTCTAGGAACCGCTCACCACCTGCCTTTCAGTTCCTGCATGTTAAAAGGTAGGTGAGGACTTTCATAAAAAAGGTGACATGAACACAGGGGTCCCTCCATCCTGGGAACTGTGGAACAGACCAAAGATAAACACTCACTTCTCATTCTACATATTGACTTCTAACCTTTTACAAGGCGAATGTCTATTTTAGCTTTGTAGTTAATAAAAATAATAAAGGAAGTGTACCAGGTTCACCTTAGCCAATAACTGTGTTACTGGATGATCCCAGAAAGGTTAGGACACTTGTGTGTGTGTGTGTGTGTGTGTGTGTGTGTGTGTGTGTGTGTGTGTGTACAAACCAAATTCCCCCAATAAAATGTAAGTCTTGTAGGACAGGCACGCATCTTACTCACCTTTAGGAAGTGTTTCTGTGTTAACTAGACTCCCGAGGGCACAGGCATGCCCCAGACAAATTTGGGGCTAGTGAGGCTATGGGTCAAAACACGTGATCCCTGGGTCGCCTAGGTGGCTCAGTCGTTAAGCATCTGCCTTCGGCTCAGGTCATGATCCCAGTGTCCTGCGATCGAGTCCCACATCGGGCTCCTTGCTCAGTGAGGAGCCTGCTTCTCCCTCTCCCTCTACTGCTCCCCCTGCTTGTGCTCTCTCTCTCTCTCTCTCACAAATAAATGAATAAAAATCCTAAAAAAAAAAAAAACAAACAAAAACACGTGATCCCCAACCACGCCTCCAGGCTCCGGGCGTGAACCGCCAGAAGTCAAACAGACTCCGGTAGAATTTCTCCAGGAAGCCGTTGCTCCCCCCAGTAGCTGCGGTCTCATCAGCTGTCCAGTTTGAGAACGTTGCTTTTCCTTGCTGAAAGTGAGCCTTAGTCCCTCCACGGGTGGTGCCAGAGGCCTGGCCCGAGGCGGAGGCGAGGCGGGAACCGGAGCTGAACTGGCCTTCCCGGCAGAGCATGCAGTCCCTTGAGCGTCCCAATCCCAGTCGGTGTCAGTGCGGGGACGTTCAAGTCGGCCGGCTCCCCGGTCAGAAAATGAGTTGTCGGAGAGACCCCGCTGCCACACCAACTGCCTAGAGGCGCCCCTCTCCCACGCCTTCGGAAGGCTGGGGTGGGAGGTGGGCTCGCACCCCTGGATCTTCCTGCTGGCACCCATGCTGCTGACGGCTGCTCTGGGCACTACCTCGATTTACTGCCCCAAGGATTTATTTTTTTTTTATTTTTAGATTTTTTTTTTAATTTATTTGAGAGAGAGAATGAGAGAGAGAGCACATGAGGGGGGAGGGTCAGAGGGAGAAGCAGACTCCCTGCTGAGCAGGGAGCCTGATGTGAGACTCGATCCCGGGACTCCAGAATCATGACCTGAGCCGAAGGCAGTCGCTTAACCAACTGAGCCACCCAGGCGCCCCTGGCCCAAGGATTTAGAAGAAAACCTCGAGGAGAAGTACACCCCCATAGGGAGCCCGGCCAAAGCTGAGCGGCGCTTTGTGCAGGGACATGTTACCGGCAACGACTCTTACCGCTTCTCCATCTCCAGGAAGAGCACCGAAGTCAATTTCGCCTGTATTCTGGCAGTCTCCAACACGGCCTCACTGCTGGAACAAGAAATCCTAGAGGAAATTGGTAAACTGAAGGACGTGGTACAGGATCTGTATGTGACAGAGGAAAACGGAACCCAGATCCGCTACAGTCAGGTGTGTGCTAAGAACCAGGGCCTCTGCGTGCCCTCCAACCCACTCCTGGCTGCCTGGCCGATGAACAAGAACCTCGACCTGAGACACATCACCTTCCCAATCTTCAACCAAACAGGTCAGCCCATCTACCTGGCCAGCACCATTGGAGGAACCCTTTTAGGCAAGAGGACGACGGGAAGGAACCAGTTACTCGTGAAGGCCAAAGCCATGCGGCTTCTGTACTACCTGAAGACTGAGGATGGAGAGGTCAAGGAGCTTAGCCATGCGCCCTTGATCAGCTTTTAGTTCATTTATGTATATGGTGTGAGTAGAGGTCATTCTACTCACATATGGAATTCATTCTTGCACATATGGAAATCCAGTTGTCCAAGTACCATGTGTTGAAGAGCGTGTTCTTTCCAAGTTGGTTGGATTTGGCATCCTTGTCAAAAATCAATTGGCTGTAGACGTATGGGTTTATTTCTGGACTCTCGATTCTATTCTATTAGCCTACAAGTCTGTTGATTTTCTAGTACCACACAGTTTTGATTGCTGTAGCTTTGTTGTGGAAATCAGAGTCCTCCAGTTCTTTTCTTCTTTTCCATGATTAGTTTGGATTATCCAGGGATCCTTGCAATTCCGTAGGAAGTTGAGGGTTGGGTTTCCATTTCTTAAGAAAAAAGGCCAATTGGAATTTTGTAAGAAAGATTGTGTTGAATCTATAGGTTGTTTTAAGTGTGATTGACATTTTAACAATACTGTCCTCCTCCCCATGAACTAAGGATTTCTTTCCATTAATTTAGGTCTTCTTTAGTTTCTTTACCAAATTTTTGTAATTTTTAGTCTTTCACTTCCTTGTTTAAATTTATTTCTAAATATTTTATTATTTTAGACACTATTTAAATGGAATTGCTTTCTTCATTTCATTTATGGATTGTTGATTGCACACAAATAGAAACAACTGATTTTTGTGCGTTCATTTTGTATCTTGCAGCTTTGCTCAATTTGCTTATTAACTCTCCTAGTTTGATTGTGGATTCTTTGGAATTTTCAGATATAGAATCATATAATCATGTAAAAAGGAATAGTTACCTTCTTCATTTCCAGTTTGAATTCCTTTTATTTCTAATTCTTATCTCATTGCTCTGGCTAGCACTTCTACTTCAGTGTTGAATGCCATTGGTGAAAATGGGCACTTTTATCTTGTTCCCGACTTTAGAGGGAACTCTTTCAATCTTTCACTATTGACTATAGTGTTAGCTCTGCAGTTTTCATAAATGCCCCTATCATTTTGAGGAAGTTCATTTCTATTCCTTGTTTCTTGAAGTTTTTTTTTTTATCATAAATGGGTATTAGATCTTGTCAAATGCCTTTTCTGCATCTATTGAGATGATCATGTGCTTTTTATGCTTTGTTCTATTAGTGTGGTGTATTACATTGATTGATTTTCCCATGTTGAACCACTCTTGCATCGCTGCGATAAATCCCACTTGGTCATGATGTATAATCCTCTTAATGTTCTATTGAATTGGGTTCGCTAGAATTTTATTAAGGATATCTGCATCCATATTCATAAGAGATGTTGATCTGTAGTCTTCTTGTAGTCTTTGTCTTGCATTGGTATTAGTGTAATGTGGCCTCATAGAATGAGTTAGGAAGTGTTCCTTCCTTTTCAATTTTTTGGAAGGATTTGAGAAGGATTGGTGTTAATTTTTCCTTACGTGTTTAGTAAAATTCACCAGTGAAATGATTTGGTCTTGGACTTTTCTTTGTCGGGAGGTTTTTGATTCCCGATTCAATCTTTTTACTTGTTACATGTCTGTTGAGATTTTCTATTTCATCTTGACTCAGTTTAGGTCTTTTGTGTGTTTCTAGAAATTTGTGCATTTCATCTAGGTTATCTAATTTGTTGGTGTAAGTCGTTTGTAGTATTTTTTATAATTCTTTCTATTTCTCTAAAATCAGTAGTAATGCCTTCACTTTCATATCTGATTTAGTTATTTGGATCTTCTTTTTCTTCGTCACTCTAGATAAAAGTTTGTCAATTTGTTGATTTTTTTAAATAACCAACTTTTACTTTTGTTCATTCTCCTTTGTTTTTCTATTCCAGTTTTATTTTTCTCTATTCTAATCTTTTCATTTCTTTCCTTCTGTTAGCTTTGGGTTTTGTTTTGTTTCTATTTCTACAGAATGTCTAGAAATCACCATAAGGTGATTTAAGATCCTTTTTCTTTTTTTAATGTAGAATAAATTTATCTGTGAGCACTGGTGTTGCTACATCCAGTAAATTATAATATGGTATACTGTGTATTTCTTTTCATTTGTTGCTAAGTATTTTCTAATTTCCTGTGTGATTTATTCTTTGGCCCATTAGTTGTTTAATTTCCATATATCTTGAATTATCCAGTTTTCCCTCTATTATTGATTTGGAGCTTCATTCCATTGCTGGTTGAAAAGATACTTTGTGTAATTTCAATATTTTTACATTTTCAGACATATTTTGTAACCTAACATATGATCTATTCCAGAGGATGTTTCACGTGCACTTGAGAATTCTGCTATCATTGGGTTGAGTGTTCTATATATCTCTGTAAGGTCTAACTGATTTATAGTGTTGTCCATTTCTTATGTTTCCTTATAGATTATCTGCCTAGGTGTTTTATTTATTATTGAAAAATGGTATACTGGGGCGCCTGGGTGGCTCAGTTGGTTGAGTGGCTGCCTTCGGCTCAGGTCGTGATCCTGGAGTTCAGGGATCGAGTCCTGCGTCAGGCTCCCTGCTCGGCGGGGAGTCTACTTCTCTCTCTGACCCTCCCCTTCTCATGTTCTCTCTCTCTCATTCTCTCTCTCAATAAATAAATAAAATCTTTCAAAATAAAGAAAATGGTATACTGAATTCTCCAACTATTACTGTAGAGCTACCTATTTCTCTCTACATGTCTGTCAATGTTTGCTTCATGTATTCTGGGTCTCTATTGGTGGTGCATGTATGTTTGTAGTTTTTCTATCTTCTTGATGAATTGGCCTTTTTATCAATATATAATGTCCTTCTTTGTCTCTTTTAACCATTTTTAAAATAAAATCTCTTTTGTCTCATATTAGTATATCCACCCCTGCTGTCCTTTGGTTACTATTCATATGAAACATCTTTCTCCATCCTTTAACTTTCCATTTGTTTATGTCTTTGGATCTAATGTGAGTCTCTTGTAGACAGCAGATATTTGAATCATGTTATGTTATCCATTTTGTCAATCTCTACATTTTGACTAGAGAGTTTAATACATTTATATTTAAAGTAACTTCTGACAAGAAAAGACTTCTGCTATTTGGCTCTTTGCATTCTGTGTATCTTATAGCTTTTTGTCCCTCATTTCATCCATTATGCCTCTTGAATATTTAGTTTCCATTTTTCTAGTGAGCTGTTTGATTCTCTTGTCATTTCCTTTGGCAATGATTTTGTGAGATTTTCTTACCATGGAGATTCATATAATTCTAAATTTTAAACAATCTACATTACATTGATACCACCTTAACTTCAAAAACACACAAATAGGGTGGCGCCTGAGTGGCTCAGTTGGTTAAGTGTCTGACTCTTGGTTTCAGCTCAGGTCATGATCTCATGGGTGGTGAAATTGAGCCCCACAGCGGGCTCTGTGCTCAATGTGGAGTCTGCTTGAAGATTCTCTCCCTCTGCCCTTCCCCCCACTCACTCTCTTGCTCTCTCTCAAATAAATAAATCTTAAACATAACATTATTTTAATTTATTTTATAAATTCAAACTTTTTTTTAATTTCCTTATCGGTGCTCTCCTTTAGCTCTGTCAGCATATTTAGAACAGTGTTTATAGTGTTTGTTTAGTTAAGTCCTATCTCTGTCTTTACTCAAGAATTATTTCTGTTGATTTATTTTGTTTCAAACATATTTGAGCCACTTTCCTCTTTCTTTGTATACCTTGTGATTTTTGCTGTTGTTGTTGTTGTTGAAAACTGGGCATTTGGCTGTCATAACGTAGTAACTGGAAATCAGATTCCCCCTTCCCTAGAGTTTTCTGTTGTTTTTTAATGTGTTTATTTAAGTCTGCAGTAGTCCATTTTCTTAGTGATTTTCTCAAACTATTATTGTAAAGACTGTAATTCTTGTTTTTGTAGTCACTGAAGTTTCTGTACCTTAGCTTGTGTTTAGCTAGTGTCTTTTTTTTTAATTTATTTATTCATGAGAGACAGAGGGAGAGAGAGAGAGGGAGAGAGAGAGAGAGAGAGAAGCAGAGGGAGAAGCAGGCTCCCAAGGAGCAGGGAGCCCGATGCGGGACTCAATCCCAGGACCCCGGGATCATGACCTGAACCAAAGGCAGAGGCTTAACCATCTGAGCCACCCAGGCACCTTAGATAGTGTCTTGACATAGATTTCCTTGGATGCCAGGAGCTCTCCCACTTTTTGCAAAGTGGTTCTATGCCTGGAACCTCCTTCAGCACTCAGCAAGGCTTACACTGTGCCTAGGGATCAGCCCTAGGTGAAAGCTTAGGGTCTTCTCAGGTTTTTTCTGAGCATACATCTTGCCCTGAGTAACTTTCGAAATTCCCCAGTATACCTGAGTGCTTTTTACTGTCCTAAATTCCCAGAGAAATGCTACTCATCTTTAGCCACAATTTTGCAAATAAATAAATAAAATCTTAAAAAAAAAAAAACAACAGATGATTATGGACAGTAATACAGAAAATCTTATACCAAAGGCAATTAGAAAATGATTTATATTTATGTCTCTTTGAAGATATTATGTGGATGTAACCAAGATACTGAACACATGGGACTCATGAGGTATAAACATACAGCAACTTTATTTTGGTCTCCCTTTGTTCCCTTTAAGTTTTGTAGGTCGAGCAAGTCCTTCCTCTGTCACCCGAAAACTCAGGCAGGTCCTGTGACTTTTGTGGTCATTCTTAGGTAAGACAAACGGCTCCATTCAGAATTAAAATGCCAGTGTCCATGTAATAATCAAGAGGGGTAACTGGGTTTGAAGCTAAGTTTCCCCCCAGCACTCTTAGCCAGAGCAGGCTGCGCGGGATAGTCCTTAATGGGGAAAAAGGGGACTGACCAGCCCTCTTCTATCACGTCTCTCCCTACTTTCCATCTTGCTAAGCTGCCTCCTGGGTTGGAGCATGCCCAGGGAGAAGAGGAAAGGGAGCAGGAAAATTCTTAAGGTACAGATGCTGCCATGATGGTTCAGTTCGATGATTCAATTCAATTTCAAGCCTTCTCTGGGCTCGCAAATAAAACTAATTCCCCCAAGAATGTGTTTGTAAGTTCCTTGGACATCTCCCACTCCTACCCCTCTGTTATCACTGAGAATCTCTTCTCTCTGTTCTGGGCGGGGCCTCCTAGACAGTCCCTAAGCCATTGCCTATCCTTCTTGTGTCAGATACTTACGAATGAAGGTTATTCCTTGCATGCATGCATTTGCCTCACACAGAACCCGTATTTTTTTTTTTTAAGAAAGATTTTTCTTTCTTTCTTTATTTGACAGAGAGAGACACAGCGAGAGAGGGAACCCAAGCAGGGCGAGTGGGAGAGGGAGAAGCAGTCTTCCCGCGGAGCAGGGATCCCGATGCGGGGCTCGATCCCAGGACCTGGGATCATGACCTGAGCCGAAGGCAGACGCTGAACAACTGAGCCACCCAGGCGCCCCCAGAACCCTTACTTGAACACATTTTAGGGTTCTATGTTTATTGTCTTGTAGTGAAGTCATGTGAACAATAGTAAGACTTTTTCAAGTTTATGCTCTAATTTAAACCTTATTCTACAGCAAGTAGTGGTATATTGAGCTTCTAGACTATTTCAGAATTGTCTAACATTCTGGAAATGACAAAACTTACCCCAAATATTAGATCAGTTTCTGAAACAATCTGGGGAAAATCTTTCCCTTCTCAAACACACTCTAAATTATTGTTTACTTGTGGGAGACATCATTACCTTTCAAGGAAGGTAACCCTCACCAAACATACAGATTGTTTTCTAAGGGCAGTAATTTCCAATTTAGCCCTTCTCTGCTAAGTGAATAAAAATCAGAAGATTGGCCATTTTGCTGCCAGTGATGCCCAAATCGGCCTGAGCACTGCAATCGTATGAGGAAAGTTTTAGACACAGAGACTCAGCAGCTTCACTACAAACCTACTGAATCAGGATCTGCATAGCTAGGTTCCAGGAAATCTAAAGTTCTAAGACTCTCCTAGGTCATTCTGATAAGCTGCTTAAAGCAAAATCCTTCTGGGGGACTGGAATATTTGCGAGTGTATTCACCAAACTCCTACAGTGTTCCACTTTCAAATCTATTCTTCCATTGCCTATTGAACATTAAAACAAAGGTCATTAAGAGAAAGTCAACTGAGCAACTAGTCAAAGTAAAGTCATACTCCCCCATCTGAAAAATTCACACCAAAAAATCCGGAAACTTGAGAGAAGAAATGGAAATAAATGTCATATGTAACTTTTATCCTCCTTAATCTTTCTGATTTCAGAGTTCATCTTTGTTACTTTCTTCTTTTAAACTGCTATAAGCCAGTAGTGTTTGAAGAAAGTATTCATTATAGTCAAATTTTATTCTAACAAAGCAATTTACTTTTGCTCTGGAATTTTGCGTATGTGGTTGATTTGGGGCCCTGAATTTAACTCCTAGCGCCGGTGGGCTCAAAAAAAGTGAAATACAGCCATGGCGTAGACCTTTTTTTTCATAATAAGAAAGTTTAGCTACTTTATTGTTACAACAGTAAAAGGTCTTTAGTCGTGTTCTTGCTGTGTTAGAATCATTGCTTCCATTTCCATAGTGGACTCCTAGTTTTCAATCCAAATTTCATTTCTCTCTCTTCCTAAAAATATCTAGAGACGAGTATCAGTCATTTGTTTTGAAGCAGTTAACAAACAAGTGAGGTATAAAACCAGAGATGGTTGTCAATATTTTTAAATGTAATGTGGAGGGCCCCTGGGTGGCTCAGGCGGTTAAGCGTCGCCTCTGGCTCAGGTCATGATCCCAGGGTTGTGGGATCGAGTCCAGCGTCAGGCTCCCTGCTTCTCCCTCTTCCTCTGCCTGCTACGCCCCTTGCTTCTGCTCCCTGGCTCTCTCACTGTGTCTCTGACAAATAATTAAATAAATAAATAAATAAATAAATAAATAAATAAATAATCTTTTTAAAAAATGTCATGTTGTGGTTGTTGGGTAGGTCAAGTACCGAATCCATACTTTAAAATACTGTCTATGTATTCTCATTTCTGGGAAACAGGCACGTCTTTGTTACTCAAAATGGACTACATTTCCAACTCTTTTGCAATTAGTAGCAACTTTTCTAGAGCCCACTTCAGCAGTAGACAAGAATCCTGAAAATGTTTTAGGAGGAGTCTTTCTACATTTTGCTAAGCACAACGCATATTGAACCTGGCTCTGAAATACAGGAGCTATTTAGGATTGCATCTATGGCTAGCTGGGGTCAAGGGTTGGGTGAAAACAGCACTGGGTATGGGTACTTTCTCTGCTACAGCTTGCCCTCCCTTTGCTGTTGTATTCCATTGACACCCTTTGAAGAGCGGAGTGGAATTAACCATCGGGAGTGCTTTAGTGTATCTTTGTGGTTCTCAGCTACCAGTCAGTGGGGAGTAGTGCTTGCTCAGCTGCAGAAGAATCACCCAGGAAGTTTGGCAAAAGCACAGATAACTTCTCTGTTCCCTCTCTCCTTTTTCCCACTTGGTCTGGGATGGTGCCTGGGAGTTAAAGCTCTCCAGTAGACAGGTATGGGAATGATTGCTCAAGAGCTTTCTGACCAGGTGTCCAAGTCGAGAATGCTATAAACCGATGGAATTTCAGTATAGAAGCTACCACCACAGATCCCATGATTTTTCTCTCCAAATATACAGGAGTGACTGTGTACGCAACAAAATGTGAGCTGCAGCCTTTGGAGTGATTTCTGTGGCCTTGGCAGTGGTGAGCGGTTTTGGCCTGATGTTGGACATTGGGGTGCCATTTGTGATCCTAGTTGCAAATTCACCGTTTCTTATTGTGGGTGAGTAAAACAAAACGTTGAGACTACACATTGTAAATGTGGGGGTGCAGGGTAGATAAGGGAAGGAGTTTAGGTTAGATTAAGCAAAATAATTATGTTTAAGTAGCTCTATAGACCAAAATGAGGTGACAGGAAAAAAGAAAGTCAAATTGAATTATGTGTCCTTAGAGGTAGAGAAGTCTAGTACCCCAGATGGGAAAACAGAGACAAGGGACATGAACAGGCGGTTCATACCCCAAAAGTCCGAAATATGAATCCCTGGAAATATAAGAAAAAAATAATTTGCTCTCTCAATTAACTGAGGGATGAAAATTAAACCAAAAGTGAGACACCTTGTTTTCTTACCAGATTAATAAATGTCAGCAAGATTGAAGGAAGGCTGTATGGAAATGAACACTCATTCTGCTACAGGACAATGATAAACTGGGGTTTCCAGTTTTGCAACAAATCAAAAGACTTAAAAATTAAACAGGGAATGCCTTTGGCTTACTGATGCCACTTCTAGGCATTTGTCCTTGTAATTGGACAAGTGCTTAAAAAGTAGAAAAATTATGTTCATTTTGGCATTATGTAGTACAGGAAGGTTTTGAAAGCCATCTAATCCCCTATCAACATGGGATTGGGCAACTCAAACGTAACATATTAAGATTTGAATCCTATTCAGTCCTTAGAAAGAGGTAGATTTATAAGATCTGTAAGGTACATATAAGACCTAAAACCTCTGCCAGAAAAATGCCGGTTATGAAACAAGGTGTTCGAAAGAGAGAGATACAGTTGTACGGGCGTATTTGTACAGGACAAATTCTGGATGGACATATGTAAAAATGAAGGGTGGAATTACAGTTGCTCAAATTTTTTCTCTGTATTTTCCTGTACTTTCAGAATTTATAATAAGCATGAGAAAACAAAGGTGTTTATATTTGAGGAAGCAAGGA
The DNA here is from genome assembly GCF_037043125.1 of Eumetopias jubatus. Lineage (NCBI taxonomy): Eukaryota > Metazoa > Chordata > Mammalia > Carnivora > Otariidae > Eumetopias > Eumetopias jubatus. The sequence goes on along the minus strand of NW_028274814.1, from coordinate 57,505,376 downwards.
GCTTGGAAGTAGTAGTATTTGGTTTCCCAGGGCAGACATTGATGAACTGTATACTGGATGTCTAGTCCACAGCTATACTTATTCACTCAGTACCCCCCACAGCCAATAACAACTATGGTTAAGGTGTATATAATTGATTTAATGTAAACCAGGATTGGATAGTATGTGTATTCACGGGAGTGTGAACGGTTCTGTGTGTGTGTGTGTGTGTGTGTGTGTGTGATTTAAGCAACTCAAGCAAGAAATGTGTGAGGACAATTTCTGAATAAGGTTCTATAAATAATAAAACTAGTTTTTAAATGCCTGATAAATATCGATGAGTTCATTCTTGGTCCTTAGTACTTCTGATTCTCCCTTTTGTCCAGCTGAGTACAACTGAAATCCTCAAGGCCGCTAGCCATGGGATGGCGGGATGCAGTTTGTGACAGACTGTGTAGACTTACGTTCTTTTAGAGCCTTCTGCCTTCTTGATCATACCCATAGAACATCTGATCAGAGGCAAAGTTGCAATTCCTAGCGCCCTCCCGTGGAGAAGATCCCCCCAAATTGAAATGAAGATCAGCAATTTATTCCACTTTTTGTATTTACTTGTTTATTTTATTGAGTTTGTATCAGTATACATGAGTGGAAGTAGGTGTCAACTCTAGTAGAAAGCTAGAGGGAGGTGAACTTTATCAGCAACATGCTCATGCTGTCCTTACTAATTCCCTTTTCTTCTTGCTAGTCCCCCTTTCCAAGTTTTCAGTGGTGATTTCAAAGTCCTCAAATGTTCTTCTGTCGTCTCTATTCCAAACCAGTCGTGAAACATCCCTGTGGAAAAGAATTACCTTAGTAGGCATTAATATGTAAGGGATTCTTAAGATTGACTTTGGTGCGTGTGCCTGATCTTAAGAGTACTTGCATTTTACTAACAATGCCTTAACTGGGGAAAGTAAGTTTAAATGCTGACATTCTGGGTACCAAAAACAAACTAGGAGGAAAATGGTGTGTGTGTGTGTGTGTGTGTGTGTGTGTGTGTGTGTGTGTGACAGAGAGAGAGAAAGAGAGAGAGAGAGAACTATGTGGTCCCTCTCAAATCATACCACATTGATAGTTAGATGCTAACTGTAGAACAGATAAGTCCAGCTTATACTTTAAGCAACAGAATGTTGGCTTGATGTGTTTGGGCATCTGTATAAAATGGTTTATGAGGTTCCTAGAAACATCGCCAAAGGCAAGGGAAGCAAGGGCAAAAATGAACTCTTGGGATTTCATCAAGATAAAAGCTTTTGCACAGCAAAAGAAACAGTCCACAAAACCAAAAGACAACCGACAGAATGGGAGAAAATATTTGCAAATGACATATCAGATAAAGGGCTAGCATCCAAAATCTATAAAGAACTTATCAAACTCAACACCCAAAGAACAAATAATCCAATCAAGAAATGGGCAGAAGACATGAAGTGACATTTTTCCAAAGAAGACATCCAAATGGCCAACAGACACATGAAAAAGTGCTCCACATCGCTCGGCATCAGGGAAATCCAAATCAAAACCTCATGAGATACCACCTCACACCAGTCAGAATGGCTAAAATGAACAAGTCAGGAAACGACAGATGTTGGCGGGGATGCGGAGAAAGGGGAACCCTCCTACACTGTTGGTGGGAATGCAAGTTTGTGCAACCCCTCTGGAAAACAGTATGGAGGTTCCTCAAACAGCTGAAAGTAGAGCTAGCATACGATCCAGCAATTGCACTACTAGTTATTTACCCCAAAGATACAAATGTAGGATCCGAAGGGGTACGTGCACCCCGATGTTTATAGCAGCAATGTCCACAATAGCCAAACTGTGGAAAGAGCCAAGATGTCCATTGACAGATGAATGGATAAAGAAGATGTGGTATATATACACAATGGAATATTGTGCAGCCATCAAAAGGAATGAGATCTTGCCATTTGCAATGACGTGGACGGAACTGGAGGGTGTTATGCTGAGTGAAATAAGTCAATCAGAGAAAGACATGTATCATATGACCTCACTGATATGAGAAATTCTTAATCTCAGGAAACAAACTGAGTGTTGCTGGAGTGGCAGGGTGGTGGGAGGGACGGGGTGGCCGGGTGATAGACATTGGGGAGGGTATGTGCTATGGTGAGCACTGTGAATTCTGCAAGACTGTTGAATCACAAATCTGTACTTCTGAAACAAATAATGCAACATATGTTAAGAAAAAAGAAAAAGAAGAAAATAGCCGGAGGGGAAGAATGAAGGGGAGTAAGTCAGAGGGGGAGATGAACCGTGAGAGACGATGGACTCTGAAAAGCAAACTGAGGGTTTTAGAGGGGAGGGGGGTGGGGGGATGGGTTAGTCTGCTGATGGGTATTAAAGAGGGCAAATTCTGTGTGGAGCACTGGGTGTTATGCACAAACAATGAATCATGGAACACTACATCAAGAACTAATGATGTAATGTATGGTGATTAACATAACAATAAAAAATTTTAAAAAATGTTTTATGAGGGAAAATGGTCTCTCAAGTAATCCAGTGGAATCAAAGATACACTGCTAATCCTGCTTCGACTGACACCCACAACAGTTTCCTGACTCGTCATTAAAACACCCTACATGAGGACTAGGAGTAGAGCATCCTGTGCTAGGTACAAATAACGGGAGTACGTACAAAGCACAGAGTTGTTACAGAGGAAGGGGTGAATTCTGTGGTGGATTCAGAGGCAACCAGAGAAAGCAACTGGGAAAATAGTATCAAAGCACAGATTGGGCAAGATAAATAAGACCCCTTCTAAGAGATGGACAAAGACGATGGTTTGAGTTTATGTGTTTAGTTTTTAATGGGTATTAATATGCATGAAGATTGTTTCCCTTTTTTAACAGGTGTTGCGGTTGACGATAGGTTCATAATGATTTCTGCCTGGCAGAAGACTAGCCTCGTGGATAACACAAAACAGCGGCTGTCCAGTGTCTATTCCAAAGTGGCGGTGTCGATTACAATCACCACCATCACCAACGTCCTAGCCTTCTATACAGGGATTATGACCTCTTTCAGGTCCATACAATACTTTTGCATCTATACGGGAACAACCCTGCTCTTTTGTTATTTCGATAACATCACCTGTTTCAGAGCATTTATGGCTCTGGATGGTAAAAGAGAAGGAGTCTGTCTACGCTGGTTGAAAAAGCCAGAAACTCCTGACCAAAAATGTTCCTCACTGAAAAGGTCCTGCTGTCTCCCATGTGACTCTCTCCCGGATGAACAAGAAACTGATATCCATCCGATGAATTTGTTCTTTTGAGACTGTTTTGGCCCTTTTCTCACAAGCACTGAGTCCAGAGTTTTTGTAGTGCTTATATATATTTTGTACATCATAAGTAGTATCTATGGGTGTTTCCAAGTGCAGGAAGATTTAGACCTTCGAAATTTGGCAAGTGACGATTCCTACATCACACCATGTTTTAATGTAGAAGAGGATATTTTTTGGATTATGGTCCCAGGGTTATGGTTGTTGTTACTGAAACTCTTGACTACTGGGATAAAGATGCTAGGCAAAAACTGGAATTACGTCTGGCAGATTTGGAAAACAGTGACTATGTAGATAAAAATCTCACAGAGTTTTGGTTACGAGAGTATGTGCAGTATATGGAAAACAGCAAGCAAGATGTAAATGATAAGGATATTTTATGAACGGCTTGCCCAATTTTTTAACACGTTTTCCACTTTTTGTGTCTGATACTAATATTTCATCGTCACATGAAATCATTTCTTCCCGGGGCTTCGTTCAGACCGTGGGTGTTTCTTCTTCAGCCGATGAGAAGAAGGTGTTATCCCAGTTACGAAGCAGAGCTGAAAAGTGCGAAATCCCCCTAATGGTGTATAACCAGGCATTTGTATATTTTGATCAGTATACCCCCGTATTGGAAAACACTGTTCGAAATGTCATTGTTGCATCAACTGCTATGTTCGTTGTTTCCTTATTGTTAATTCCTCATCCACTGTGTTCCTTGTGGGTAACTTATGCTACTGCATCTGCGATTGTGGGAGTAACGGGTCTCCTGGCATTCTGGAATGTCAGTCTCGATTCCATATCCATGGTTAATCTTGTCATTTGCATAGGGTTTTCTTTCGATTTTTCTGCACACATTTCTTAGGCATTTGTTTCCAGCTCTAAGCCGTCAGTAAACCAAAAAGCAATTGAGGCAGTGTATGGGCTAGGCTACCCACTGTTACAAAGTGCACTTTCAACAGTAATAGGGGTGTGTGTTTTATCTGCAGCTAAAGCATACATCTTCAGGACATTTTTTAAGATGATGTTTCTTGTTATGGTATTTGGGGCTGCTCATGGCCTAATTTTTATTCCAGTATTCTTAACCTTTTTTTTGAAGGTCTGTTTGAATATCCACTAACAAATCAAAGACTAATTATAAAATTCCTGATTGTCACACTCCAATCTGATAACAGGGCACTATTAGAAATAGTCAATAAACTAATAACAAAGGCATGTTTCCTTGGCTTGGAAATCCCATTTAAATTGTTATTGAAAATATCCTGGAAAAATCATTTAGGCTTACATTAAAATATCTTTACTAAATTAGGAAGTGTTGTCATCTTTATTACGGTCTATACAATCATTCATAAGGTATGACTTTCTAATTATTTTTTCCTTTTGTTTCATTGTTAGAAGTTTCTGCCTGAAATTCAAATATTTTATGCATTATAATATAAATGGAATATTATTTTCATTGTACTTCCTAGATCATTAATATGTAAAAGTATAACTTATTATTTATTCTTCCAGTCTGGGGGCTTCGTATGCATTTTCTTAACGGTGTATCTTGATAAAATGAAATTTTTAAAGTTTTGAAATCCAATTTATCATTTATCATAAAAAAATGGTCAGTGTTTTCTGTGTCGTCTCTAAGAAGTCTTTGCCTATTCCAAGATTACAAAAAAATCCATCTATGATTTCTTCTCAGAGCTCATAATTCTAATTTTACATTCAGGTCTATGATCCATAGATCTGTATTTGTTGAGACGTGTGGATAGAGGTTCATTATCTTCCCATAATAGTTACCCATTCAGTTTTCCAGCATCATTAGTAAAAAGACTACATTTTCAGCATAGGATTAATTTGGCACCTCTGTCAAAGAATCAGCTGACAGTTTATGTGTGGCTCTATTTCTGGGCATTGATCTGTTTGTCTATCCTAAAGCCAATACCACAGTGCCTTGATTATTGAACCTTTATATTAAATCTTGAAATTAGGTTGTATAATAGGTCCAGCATTTTTCTTTTCCAAATTATTTTGGCTAGTCTTCGTTCTCCCCATTTAGATACTAATTTTAGAATCACTTGTCAATTTATCAGAAAGCCTTCCGGGTTCATGACTCGGTTATAGTGAATTACAGATCAGTTGGGGGAAAATAGGTATCTTAGCCATTTGGAATCTTCTAATCTGTGAACATGGTTTACCTTTCCATTTATTTGTGTCTTCCTTAATTTCCCTCAGGAATATCTTATAGGTTCAGGTTGATTTACTTTCCAAGTATTTTTATCTTTATGGCATTGTAAATAAATTTGAATTCCTTTTCCATTTTGTTTTTACTACTACATAAAAATACAATTGATTTCAACATACCTAAATTATATTGTGTAACCTTATTAGGTTCATTTATCAGTTCTTGTAGATCCTTGTAGTTTCTTTAGCAGGTTTTATCTGTGCAATTACGTAAAGGTCACATAAAGGCCATTTTATTTCTTCTTATATAATCTTTATCTCTTACTTGACTCATTGCAGTGGCTTAAAACATCCAGTAAACTGTGGGAAAGCACACTAAAGGCAGATCTCATTGCCTTGTTCCCAACTCTAGAGGAAATGTTCAAAATTTCATCATTAAATATGATGATGACCTTGAGGTATTTCATAGTTGTTTCTATCAGATGGGGGAAGTTCCTTTCTCCTAGTTTGCTAAGATGTTTTACCATGGATGGGTATTGAATTTTGTCAAATAATTTTTGTCCATCTCTTAAGATTATCATGTTATTTTTTCTATTTTAATCTGAGAATGTGGCAATTTATGTTGAATGACTATTTAGTATTTACACCAACCTTGCATTCCTAAGATGACTCACATTTGGTCATGGCATATTAGTGTTTTCATCTATTACTGTCTTAGTTTTATCATATTTGTTTATCATATCATTATCAAACAATGATATTTGTTCCTATGATCACGAGGGATATTGGTCTACAGTTCCCTTTTCTTCTAATGTCCTCCTCAGGTTTTGATAACAGGGTTATGCTACCCTCAGGGAATGAGCTGGTAAATAGTCCTCTTCTATTTTCTGAAATATATGATGTATGGTTGATATAATTTCTTACTTAAATGTTTGGTAGAATTCACCAGTGAAGTCATCTGGGCACAGAGTTTTTCTGAAAAGGCTTTGTTTTTTTTTTTAATTTAAAATTCACGTGTGAATTTCTAGCCCTCTCCAATCACATATCCTTCTCATCTCCAACTTGCTAAGTTGGCTCCTGGGTTAGAGCATGTAGGCTGGGCTCCGCAGCTTCTCCGGTTCTCTGATTAGGCTTCCTGGTTGGGCGGGACTGTGGGCTATATTCTGCAGTAGACAGGCTTTGAATTTGCTTCCCAGCCTGGGTGTGGTGACAGAACCGGCTCCAAGGCTGGTGTGACTGGCCGGATGGGTCCATGAATCAGGCAGAACTTGCCACCAAGTTCCCTGACCCGACCGGCCACTGGCTAGCTCTGGAGATCGGCAGAGCCACTGGCTGGGCTCTCTGTGCAGCTACTACTATATATGGGTCTGTAGGATTGTCTATGCATCGTCCCAGGTACTCTGATTAGGCTTCCTGTTCTGGCAGGACGGAAGGCTATATTCAGCATTAGGCAGGGCTTTGAGCTCGCTTTCCTGCCAAGGCTGAAGGATTGAATGGGCTCCAAGGTGTGTATGGTTCATTTACCGGGGACATAATCAACCTGAGCTGCTCCCTGGCCAGACAGGGCCACCAAATCAGCTCTGCAGATGGGCAGAGCCACTGGCTACAATATCTACTTGGTTGCTCCTGCAAGGAAGAATGCTGTTGGCCAAGATCTGAGCACTAGTTGCTGTAAACCCTACCCCAACTCCTCCATCTCAATCTGATCCCCAGGGTTCAAGCCTCATAGATTTCCCCTACGAGCCTTGTGAGGCAAGACCCAAGTGGGCCCTCCAGGAAGCATATCCCACAACGCTGGGAGAACTAGATGTTCATCTTGGGCTCTTTTTCCCCCCCACTGGAGAAACCATAGGCCCAGGGGAGGGGAAGGAGGGGGGTGCCTCTCAGTGCCTCGCTGTGCTGGCCTGGGGAGGGGTGATGTAATCAGAGTACAAGGGCTCCTCTCAGCCTTCTAATCCAATCCATTTTTAGTCTCTGTGTTCTGGGATGGGGGGGCCCTCAGCCCTATCCCCATGTTCTGGGATTTTCAAATGGTGTCTTGCCTATGGAAAGTTGCTAGTTGTTCTTGTGAAGAGGACAGCAGTTGGGAACCACTGTGTTGCCCTCTTGATGCCGTCACTCCCCGCCATGTCTGGTTTCATCTTTAGACCATGCTTTCCTAACAGTTCTTTGGATTTGATCTTTTCCTAGAGCCATTTCTTAATTTTAGCATTGTTTGCTTTCAAACCTAGCAGTTGCTTGTGTTTAACAACTTTTTCTCTAACTTCTCTCTCTCTCTCTCTCTCCTTTACGTTGTGCAAAAAACTGCAAAAGGAAGTCAGACTGCACCTGCAACCTCCTGCCCGAAAAGATTCTTAGTTTAATCATCCAGCTGATTCAGTGCCTTTTCTAGTTCCCACGATACATCAGTATTGTGCGTATCGACAGTGCCTCTCAACTTTTTGCCACCATATAGCAGGGATTCTCTTTTTCCCAGTCTCCAATCATATTCTTCTCACTTACCGCCTCCGTGGCAGCCTCCTCAAGGGCCACAACGTCGTTAATAGTAACCTCAAGGCCTTTTGCCTTTCACCAAAAGTCCCCTTAAGATGTTCCAGCTTTTCCCTACTTGCTCAGTCACTCCTACATTTTGGGGGTTTTGTTATAGTAGCAGTACCAATGTCTATATTAATTCTCTATTGTTCCTTAACAAATTATCCCAAAACTCAGTGGCACAAAACAATAATCACATTTATTATCTTTCATATTTTCTGTGGTTAAGGAACTGGGGAATGGCTTTGATTGGATGCACTGTCTTGCAGTGCTCGTGAGATTTAGTCAGACGTCGGTTGGGGATGCATATATCTGAAGGCTTGACTGGAGTGGGAAGAAGATTCATTTTCAAGGTGGCTAACTCATGGGCATGGCAAGTTGGGTTGCCTATTTTGTGAAGGTCTCAGTTCCTCTCCATCTGGGCCTCATTACAGGGTTGCTCATGATGTGGCTGCTGGCTTCTCCCAGAACAAGGGATCCAATTGTCCTTTTGTCCTAACCTAGAATGTCACATGGCGCACCGCTAATGCACTCTATTGGTCATACCAACCCATTCTAACTCAATGTGCAAGGAGACTAAAGGATATGACTATCAGGAGGTGATGATAATTGAGAGCCATCATTGAGCCAAGCTACTCTTTACCATTGTGGATTTCTACCAGAGTTGTGGGTCATATTTTCCTCCTTTGCATGCCTAGTACTTTTGTATTTGATGTTGGACCTTGTAGAGTATATATGTTGAGTACTAAATTTCCTTGCTTCCTTTATTTTATTTTATGTTATTTTATTTTTTAGAGACTTTATTTATTTATTTGACAGAGAGAGACACAGCGAGAGAGGGAACCCAAGCAGGGGGAGTGGGAGAGGGAGAAGCAGGCTTCCCGCTGAACAGGGATCCCCATGCGGGGCTCGATCCCAGGACCCTGGGATCATGACTTGAGCCGAAGGCAGAGGCTTAACGACCGAGCCACCCAGGCGCCCCTCTTTGCTTCCTTTAAATACTATTGGACTTTGATCTGACAGGAAGTTGTTTCTATAGCAGGTTGATCCTTTCAAGACTTGTTTATAAGCCTTGTTAGGGCAAGTCTAGAGTAGACTTTAGTCCCAGGGCTAGTTGTGCCATAGTATGAGGCAAAACTCTCTGGAGTTTCTCCTGACAGCCCCAGGGTGGACTCTGCAGTCTGGCTGTTCAAAATTTAACCGTCCCCCAGCTCTGGATTAGCTTGGGCAACTTTCCAGCATCTATTTCTCTAATTATGTTTTGCCTAAGCTCGTGGAGTTTTATCCATGCATGCGTGGTTAAGTATTTAGGGACAGACTCTGGCCAGGCTTTGCCTGACTTCAAAGAACTTCATCGTCCACATATGTGACTGGGGATTTGAGGACAAACTGCAAGGAACCCCGTGCACATTTCTGAGGCACTTTATCGCTAGAGCTCTCTCTTCCCTGGCACTCAGCCTCACATATTTCGGCCACCTCATCCCCGCTAAACTCTGCTTGGTCTCCTCGACTTAGAGAAAATGTTATGCTTTGCTTAGATTCTCCTTCCCGGGCTGCAGTCTGGAAAATGTCTCTAAGGAGGCCAGAGAACCGGGTTCTATGGTTCACGTCATTTGTTTCCCTTTTTCCAGGGATCATAGTCCTCCACTGTTTACTGCCCGGTTTCTGAAGACAGTTGCTCAACACATTTTGTCTTGTTATTTCCAATAAGAGGACAGTCTTTCAATTACCTCATCGGAGCTGGAAACAAGTCCCCTATCTTTTTTCCTATTTATGTCATTCATTTTTGCTATCTAAGTTTACAGTTTGGGTTCACTCTAGTTCATCTCCTTGAAGTAAGCTTTGAAGTAAATTAATTACATGGGACTTCAATATATCTGGAAAATCCCTTTTCTCCCTCAATAAATCAATAGCCATATAATGCGAAAAATGATCTTACAATTCCCTTGATTGTCTCTTAAACTCTAAAATAACAACAAAAAGACTTTGCTTTAACAAAGTAAATAGGTTTTCAAGGAAATTGCAAAAGAGACTGATACATATCCTATGCCAATGGCCCAGGAAGTTCAGAAAAATTCTTCCATATAACACTTTTGCCTTCAAATTCCAAAGAATACATCACCACTATGAATAATATCCTTTTATGCTGCAAATCTGCAAGATAAGATGACTCTCACCCTCTATTCCCACCCCTCCCCCCAACTTTTTTCCTTTTCTTTATGGAGAAAAATCCTTGAGGTGATTTAAGTATAACTTTGTCAGTTAATATTTGTCAAAGTATATAGTCATACTGTCTAAAGTTAAAGAATTTGTTGACCATATAAGTATCAAACTGTAGGGGCGCCTGGCGGGCTCAGTCAGTAGAACATGTGACTCTTGATCTCAGGGTTGTGAGTTCAAGCCCCATGTTGAGTGTAGAGGTTACTTAAAAATGAACATTTTTTTTTAAAGTATCAGCTGAGAGTAACTTTGGAAAAAAGAGATAATCAAATTATGACACCGCTATACTTATAATGAAGAACATACAAGCATTTAAAATTATCATTTTGATTTGATACTCAGTCCACAACTGATATCTGTTATTGTTTTATATATATGTACATATGTATGTATGTATACATACACACACATGTATGTATGTATATGTGTGCGTATGTGCACACATGATACATAATAGAATACTTATTATCTGACGCTGTGCAGAGGAGAGCGGATATTCCTGGCAACTGTAGATTTAAAGTGATCTTGTTTATGTTTCTAACGTTAATAGAGAATATGAGCATTCATTTTCTCTTTTTGCATAGATAATTGAAAAGAATATATTCTTTTCTTCAAAAAGAGAAAGGCTTTAAGAAATCTAAAGTTCAAGTTTTTCTCAGAGGGCATCTGACCTGACTCACAGTGGAATTATTATGGACTTCATCTTTACTCTGCACGGACAATGCCCTGAGACAGAAATCTTCAGCCCAGATTTTCTTCGAGAGGCAGGGCAGGGATTGCAAATGGAGTCCGAATCCAGGAAGAGCCATTACGACCACATTGCTTGTTAGGCATTTCAGTCCTGATAAGAAGAACAGACTCAGAGAATGAATATCCGACTAAAAGAGGGAGGGTAAATGAGAGGCGGTTGTTAACACTTCTTTCTTTTTGACAACAGTAATAATAAATCTCCTTTCTAGTGTTAAAAGCCTGCAATCTGTTCATTCATTTCACAAATATTTTTTTGAGCATCTGGATTGCAATTACCATGAAGTCCAGCAGGATAACGTGAGACCTCATCACTAGATAGGAATGTGTGTGTACATACATACACCAGTTAGTGTCTGTGTGTGTGTCCACATGTGTTGGTGGCAGGGCAGGAAATTGCCACAGCGGTTCATGAGCAAACTGCAGGGGAAATGAAAGCTTATTCTTATAAGTATATCAACATACAATAACGTGGAAAGTAAATTTAGGTAAAGGAAGTGCAGTACTCCTACATATTATCGATCATGATTACTGTTTTCTTCTCTTTTCTAAAATGGCTTGGGATCGGCATCAACTTTCTGGGTATCAACAAAGAAATTGATTTTGAATTATAAAGTATGTACCTTATTTTAACAGAATTTATTAGATTTAAGGGTTCACTTACTTTTAGTAAGTAGAAAAGCAATTAAAAAAAAAAAAAACACTGACACTCCAGGGAGACTCCATAATAAAAAGCCCACACCTCATTATTTTGCCATAACAAAAGTCTTCACTCACTGGAAACGCCAAGCCCTCCAGATCTTCAGCACACTCTGGCATGTTGAAGGAGACTCTTATAAATGCAGGAATCTCTAGGAGTACTACCTTTTGGAAAGTAGAAGAGAAAAAGGAATTCCATAATGTGACACAACAAAATCCAACCAAAGGGACATTTTTCTCAAGTCTGCTGTGATATCTGTGCCCTGAACATTTGTGGAGAATCAGCCTATCAGACACTACAAAGTACGTGGAGGTAGATTGACTGTAGGGATATACGAAATCCAGTATCTAGCAACAGAGAAATATAGCAAAAAGCATTGGCGTGTGTTTTCAGGCAAAATAAGTGATTATGTTTTGTACAGACATGTCAGATGTCCAGAGCCTGCCTTAAGGGTTTCAGAACGGTACATTTTTTTCATCCTCTGTTGTAATGTTGGCCCAACAAAATAAAACTCACACACTTAAAGTTTCAGGTTGACTAAGCCCATATGACAGTTAACTCATTCAAATAATAACCATCATCAACAATGATGAGGACAATCACCTAGGTCATGATGTTAAAAGACCTTGAAGAAAATTAATAAAATGAAATAAATAAGTTTTCTTCCTCCAAAATAAAAACTATATTCCAGGTGTTAAACTGCTATGGAAATCATAAAAAAAAAATGTTAATAGGAAAAACACACAACCCATCAATAAAAACCTAAAGCCAAATAATCTTGAGCCAAGAATCAATTGCAAGCCATGATAGAGCTATTGAGGTTTTTTAAAAGTCATTTATTGAAGAAACAGATATTTGGCATAGAGATGGCCGAGCCTAAAACAATCTTAGTAGGTATGCCTAGTTTTTGAATAGATGCTTCCAATAGAGGTAGCAGTCAGTAATCCCTCTTACTTTCTCTCTCTCTCTTTCCTCTCTCTCTCCTTCTCTTTCTCTCCCTCCCTGTCTCTCTCTCTCTCTTCTTCCCTCCCTCTCTCTCTCCCTTTCTCTCCCTCCCTCCCTCTCTCTCTCTCCCTCTCTCACCTTCCCTCTCCCCCATCTCTCTCTCTCTCTCTCTCACACACACACACACACACACACACACACATGCGTGCACAAGATTGCAAACTAGATCCCCAAATATATTAATCCTTTAAGGTTTTCCTTTCCATTATTCTCTTTCTGCTGAGTTATTTTCCCCACAATTATTTTCTCAAGAGATATTCTCTGAACTAGGCAACCAATGAAATCCTATAAATATACACCCACATAGAGAAACACAGACTTTTGTCCCTCGGTTTTTGCCTCCTACCCATACTGGTTCTCTCTCTAAAGCAGTCTTTTATAATGTTATTCAAATAACAGGCCACCAGATATGGTTGCCTCTCAGAGCGCACCTGTGTCTTTCATCAACTCTAATGGAAATTCTGGGAGCAGCCTACCGCTGCTAGGTTCAAGAGTCAAAGAGGGGACAGGGTTTTATGAATTTTTCAGATTGCTGACCAAGAAACATAGTTCATTTCCTACATTATCGACACCATTTAAAAGTGAAGGTCATAATATTTCTGGAACAGAAATTTGGTAACTTTAAAAATAAACAATAGCTTACTTTTATTTCAACACTTTCTCTGGTGTTTAAAAGGAAATACATTATCGAGGCCTTTTGCCAACAATTTGTTGGTAATAAAATGAATAAAAGCCAGTGTGTTGCATAATTCCTTTGCCAGTAAGGAATGAATAAATATAATCTATAATTTCAATACCCTATTCTTTTTTTATTTTTTAAAGATTTTATTTATTTATTGGACAGAGAGATACAGCGAGCCAGTGAGGGATCACAAGCAGGGGGAGTGGGAGGGGGAGAAGCAGGCTTCCCGCTGAGCAGGGAGCCCGATGTGGGGCTCGATCCCAGGACCCTGGGATCTTGACCTGAGCAGACGCTTAACAACTGAGCCGCCCGGGCACCCCTCAATACCCTTTTCAACACTAGTTACAGATTTTCCATACCACTGGTGGCTTATTCCATCCTCACACAGACAAATGCATACAAGACAAGCCATTGTCCCCACAGCACTTTCTTATTATCTTGCTGAAATGTGGTGAAATGCTTTACAGTTTCAGGTGACTTCAGGAATGTGGAGAAATACTTTGCCCATTCCCTGAGAAAAAGCTTCGTTATTTTCTTCATATGAATTCTGCTCCCAGTGATTGACTCGTGTATTAGCGTTTTGAGACCAAAAACTTTTCACAGACTGTTTTTCTAGGGTAAAGCTTTACTTATCACAGTCTGTGTTTTCTTCACTCAGGCCCCATTGCCACTGGTTAGAAGGAATAGGTGATTTTGGAAAGTTTCTAATCAACAATGGCTACTTGCCTCAATTTGGCTAAGGCATCCTCCTCTGACCGAAGGAAGAATCTTCAAATCACCGATGGCTGGCAGCCCCAAAGGGTGCATAGATGAAGATCCAAGATCAACTTAGGGTATGCTGTGCTGTATATTACTTTACCACATTTCTCCTGGGTCAGCTGTGCGGGGAAGCAGTTGGGTGTACTTACAAATAAAGTTTGAAGGTACCTAGATTTCCATGTACCCATTCAGAGATGCAGAGATGATAACCCTGCCTGTGCCTTTTGAAAAGAGCAGCGGTAGTCATCCTACTTAAGGAGAATCACAAGGGCCTTCCTCCCTTTCAGTCACCTCCTCTCCTGGCCATCTCCCGCCATGGACCCACCCAGACCAAAGCCACTGTATACAGAGACAGCGCCCATCCCTAAGACAACAAATTGTCTTCTGTACTGCCACAGTGACCCTGTTTCATTTCCTAAAGATCAGAGACCAACTCCACTTTGGACTGGTGCAACAAATCCCCAGGACAAAATGGCAAAACCGAAAGCGAAGTTTCGTCCTATGTTTAGTCCCAATTATGAGACACAAATCTTGACATACTCCTGCCTGTGCTTGTGACATTTGACAGGTAAGAGTCTCCTCAAGTCGGGGTTATTTATTTTAAGCTATAAATGTGACATCTTGTGGGTTCTTCAATGTCAATGGATATAGCTATTTAAATACAAATTATTATACTGAAGGTAATATTGTGAAAAAATGAATAAGGCGGGAGCCTGACCTCCCAAGATACAGTTTGAGCCTTTAGACTTAGTAACTCCCAGAAACTTAGAAACCCAAGTTTGAGAAACACTGCATTTAAAATTAAAAGTTGTCCTTTAGAGAACCATTCAGCACAAAGTCGTTCGTGAGGACAAAGGAATACGCCCAGCACTGACATCAGCGAGGGGAAAGGGGTAGGGGGTTGTGTCTGTTCTTGCCTTCCTCCTCTCCTCCACTCCTCCTCTCCCATCCTGCTGCTGTCTCCGAGAAGGGGTGCGGTCCCCGTCACTGTCGTTCCTCTAAAATAGCTGTTGTTCACTCTGTTAAGGCAGGTTTTGTCTTGGGTCTCCTTGGTGGAGTTTTTGCATCCCCCAACGCAGATGCTCTTGCAGCTGACTTCTTTTAAAATCCCCTTTGTGGTTCACACCACACAAACTCCTGTTGAGGTCCCCTGCCCTCCAGAGAGGGACCCGTCTGTTCACTCAAGCACATCTCGTTCGTCTGTGCAATATCCTCCAGCCCATGAAATCACATACCCTTCCTTCCCAAATGGCATGTTTTTCTGCTGCCCTTCCTCTTTGCGGCGCTGATGGATTAACTCCTGCCAAACTCCGGCCTTTAGAATTCTTAAGGCAAGAGTCATGCAAGAGTCTCTCCACCAGGAGGAGAGAGGAAAAGCCACTCACAGGCTCACATGCACTCACATACGTATGTATTCCTGATGTATGTCAAAGAAAACTTCAAGAAATCTTTATTCCTTTTAGACTGTTGGAAATTACCGTCCCTACACTTTATGGATGCAATGAGGATTCTATCACCCACTGTTCTCAGCTGAAATTCTGTGAAAACAGGGAAAGCAACATTCCCTTTCTACTTCACAGGCCTGGAAGTTATCGTAAAGCAAAAATGAGACCGGAATTCTTCATACATAAAGCATTCACTGATACAGAGGAAAAACCACTGGACAAGCAAGAACATCACCATTCACACACTGTCTCCGTGTCTTCCCAGCTGCACTCCTGGGTAAGAGTAGCTTTACCTCAGTAAACTTCCTGTTACTCAGCTAGAAAATGAAAAACACACATATACACATACATCTAGAGTATCTGGGACAGGATATCTAGACTATTTAGAACAATATCTCCCTTATCATCAAATCGAATGCTACAAATTAAAGCATTTTATGAGAAAGACATTGCTAAATCATCACCTCCTTAAATGCAGGGACCACGTCCCATTTCCATTTCCATAGCAAGGGCTCAAATGTTCACCAAATGGATAAGTTTTTGAATGAACTTAAAGTGGAAGACATACTAAGACGGCAAGGATGTGAGTGACACCCAAATACCTCTGCGTCCTAATGCCCAGAACTCGTGACTAGGCTTTGTTGCGTACAGAAAGAGAGTTAAGGTTGCAGATGGAATTAAGATTGCTAACCAGCTGACCTTAAGACAGGTAGAGTGTCCTGGGTTATCCAAGTGGGGCCAATGTAATCTCCAAGCTCTTAAAGGTGGAAGAAACCATGACAGGCTGGGAAATTTTTCAGTGCTTGCCATACCCCAATTTTTCTTTCACCTGCAATGAAATTGATGAAAGTGGTTAATTTTCAGTTTCATTCCTGAAACACAGCCCTACAAGATTCTGTCCCGTGATGGGTATACTCTATCCGTATATGCATGCAACAGCAGAAGGAAACTGAAGCACATGATGTTTTGCCAAATTCTTTGTTGCACACGTACAAACATGTGCGTGTGTGTGTGTCCGGCAAATTGCGCATGCCTACCCAGCCACATCAGTGAGGAGAACTAGCCTGTGGCCCAGAGCTTTCTATCTTTCTTCCCTGCCATACTCAGCATGTCTCTCATCTGCAGACTAGTTCCCATTGTCACAAGCTGGCTGCAGCCTTCTCAGGACCCCATTCAGACACAACAGCACTGAGCAGAAGGAGAGGGACCGTTCATCCGTGTGCCTCTGATAATAAGAGAAGAGCCTTTTCTCCAAGAACCCGAAGGCTTCTCACATCTCACTGGGCAGAAATACAGGGACATGCCCACATCAGATTCAATAACTGACAAGGATACTGGATCGCAATGACTGGCTTAGATCAATTAGAATTTATTGCCGGGGCCTGGATAGTGTGTCTTTCTCAAGTCACATGAGTTGGGGCTACACACTGGATTACAATAAAGGCTCTACAGCAGGAGAAAAGGTAGGAACAGCTTTTAGGTAGGCAAACAAGATTTTTTTTTCTGGTAACACTTCTTGAAACTTCGACATGCTTCCCAACGTGTAGGGAAGAACACCAACTGCAATTGTCCACGGCCAATCTTAGATCATCTCGACTAGCCTATAATGCTATCCCATCCCAGGAAGAGTGTGAAACTTCACTTGAAACGGTGCTAAATTAACTGATTCCATTTAGTCTGCTTTTTATGGGGCTAGAGAAGAAATAAGGTGGGAGCCACAATTCATTTCTTCTGAGAAATTGGGCGATTATAATCACAACCTACTCTGAAAGAACACACACAGTGGCCTGCTATGTACGCTCCCTTTCGTGTATGCCATCAAAGTTTCTGCTGGCCACTTCAGGACAACTCTCAAGACGGCACAAACCTAACAGTAATCACACATTGCTTGTTTTAGATAGAAAAATATATCGTAAAGCAATCTAAGCAATCTTTCATCTAACAAATATTTATTGAGCTCCTATTACATTCTCTTGCCTGGGGCTATATGGTAATAATGATTGGCAAAAACATACATAATTCATGACCTTGTGGAGCTTGAGTCCAGTAGGGAAGACAGGCAATGTTGGCTAACAATAATAATAGAAGCAAATGTAAAATTATCACTGATAAGTGCCAAGAAATAGATGCAAGGTGGGTCCACAAAGGCACACTCGAGGAGGTAAAGCTGGAGCTTATCTTGTGGGAAGATAGGAGCCAACTTGGTAAGTAGTGGAGGGGCAAGAGAGTAATCCAGATAGAAGGAGCCTCATGTGAGAATATTCTGTGGCAAGAGAGAGCATGGCCAGAGAGGTTAGAGCATAGATGAGTGAGGGAGGTGGTGCAGGAGAAAGTCAGAGTTTAAGGGAGGGGCCAGATCATACAGGCACAGGTGACTTATGTTTAGAAATGGAGTCTTTATCCTAAATAGAAAGGGGAATTTCTGAAGTGTCTTGTCCAAGGGGTGGTATCATCAGATTCATATTCTGCCAGGGTGAAGGTCAGATTGCATACAAGAAGGTCACTTTTAAGGCCAATAATGCAATATACCACGTAAAAAATTGTGTCTAGACTATGGTAGAAACTGATAGAAGAATTCAAAAGATGCTCCAGCGGTAAAGATGTCAGAATCCAGTGGTAGATAGGATGAGAGATAAACTAGCATGTCCAAATGCATGGTGGTACCCGTCAATGCAAAGGGAACGGGGAAATAGGACTTGGGATGGAGGGGCTATCCAAAATACACGAAGGTCTCATACAACTCAATAGCAAAACAAAACAAAACACGGTCTGATTTTAAAATGAGTAGAGGCTCTGAATAGACATTTTTCCAAAGAAGACATACAGGTGGCCAACAGCTACTTGAAAAGATGTTCAACATCACTCATCATCAAGGAAATGCAGATCAAAGCCACAGTGAGATATCACCTCACATCTGTCAGAACCGCTATTAAAAAGAAGACAAGAGATAACAAGTGTTGGTGAGGACATGGAGAAAAGGGCACCCTTGTACACCGTTGGCGGGAATGTACATGGGTGCAGCCACTGTGGAAAACAGTGTGCAGGTTCCTCAAGAAGTTAAAAATGGAACTACCATATGATTCAGCAATTCCACTTCTGGGTATTTATCCAAAGGAAACAAAGGCAGCAACTTGAAAAGATAGATGCATCCCCATGTTCACTGAAGGATTATTTATAATAGCTGAGCTATGGATACAACCTAAGTGTTCATTAATGGATGAATGGATAAAGAAGATGTGATATATAGATATAGATATCCACTATATATATAGAATGTGGGAAGTTATTCAGCTGTAAAAAGGAAGGAAATCTTTCCCATTGCCATGACACGGATGGCCCTTGAGGGCACTGTGCTAAGTGAAATAGCCAGACAGAGAAAAACAAATACTGCATGATCTCACCTATATGTGGAAGCGCAAAACTGGTGACTTCAGTGAAAGGTGTTGAGAATACCTCTGTCGAGCCAGAGGCTACATAGGAATGGACTGGGCAGTCAGTGGGAGGTGAGGAAGTGGATGCTGTGACTCCAAGTCTTCTCTGAAGGAGTCTGAGGGTGGAGGAGAGAGATACAGAAGGGTAGCTGAAGCAGTGTATGAGAACCAACTCTAGTTATTTTAATGGGAGAGTCTTTAATATATTTAAAAGCTAACAGGAGGATTCAGTGAGAAGTAGAATGAAGTTACAAGACAGAGAAGGGGTTATTAATAGTGTAGTAAAGAACTGGACAAAAAACGGAAAGATGGAATTTGAAATACAAGTGGGGGGACTGGCCATTGAGGAAAGAGAAATCTAAGCTGGGAATGGTAAGAGTAGAGGCCCAGGGTACTGGGAGGAGCAGAGCGTGAGGAACCTGTCTGTGCCAGTGAGGTTCAAAGTAGTGGAAAGTGACGACCACGTGATCTGGAACAAGGGAAGTCTGTGGTCAGAAGGTGAAATGCTGTCATTTCTGCCTCTGGAGGTGAGGTGACGGATGATGGCAAGATGGAAGTTACGACACTGAGAGTGACTATTCACGTGGTGTGCAGAGCACCTGCGTGAGAGAACGCTGGACCGGAGGGGCTGCCATCATTAATTGTACCAATGTTGAGTTGTTGAAACTTCAAATAATGTTAGGATAACATCTTCTCTGATTTGCAGGTGCATGTTCTTTAAGAAATATTCCTTTTCCTAACGTCCGTAGTTGTTTCTGGAATAGTCTGTCTTATTTTCTAATTGTATGAAATGGAAATTTAACTTCCAATATACGTGCTAACTTTTCAGATGTTGAGCCTCTTCGACCCACTAAGAATGGATTATTCTCTATCTCATTTCCTAAAGAGCCATAGGAGGATTAACAGGGTGGAAATTATGCCTAAAATCAAGCTTCTTACCTGGTTTTTGGTTCATAACCACTCAATCAGAACATTTCTTTCCACAGCTTTGCCGTCAAAGTAAATGTTAAATGCTCTGAGAATGCTGTCCAAAATAGTGTAGAAATTGTCAGTGTCAGACTGCGATGAACCACATTCAATTCTCTCAAACTAAAGCCATCTAGTTTTCATAGCAGGGGAGATATTTTATTAGTCTGTTTCCAAGTTTTCCACAAGACAAGCACAGTCATTATGTTAATATAATGGGTTGAACCTTTATCAAATAAACTTAGAGAGCCTAAAATATATGAGTATATAATTAAACTTTGCAGTATTGCTGTTGAGCTCTACAAAAGCTTCTGATACCTCGTACCAAGAAGGTTTACCCAGAAGAACTCTTCCCTTCATATATTCTTCTCCAGATTTGGCAAGAGACAGCTTCCCAGGCACTCACAACAGAACACTTGTTACCTCTGTGAAATGGAAGTTAACGAAAGTAGCTACATCTAGAGCTTTCATTATTGGCACAATTATATGACCACATGAGTATAAGGAAGCATGCCCAATCCCCACTTTGAACACAAAGATTTCAGTCCCAAGATTTCTGTTGAATGTCCCATTTCAGGATTCTGAGCAAGTCCTACATACAGTGGGTCAAGGGAAATCCAGTCACATTTGGTGATGGGGTGGGGGAGGTGCAGAGGGAGGGATGGAAGGAGGGAGAGGGAAAGCGATTGATTTTAGGTCGGGAGACTCTGAGACCAGAAATTCTTCTCAAGTCAACCTGCCCACCGTTATGCTTACCCATGGAAGTAAATGGCTAAAAAGAACAGGAAATACTAGAGGGTAACAACGGGTCAAACCTGTAATTCTCTCCATGAGATTTTCCTCCTAGGCTGAAGATCTCCAAACTTAGATCTAGTCCTTATGCGTAATTACAAACCGTGCATTTTCACTGTATTTAGTAGATTAGTTCTTACTGCATTGGGAACATTGGCCCGGGGCCGTGTTACAGTCCTGACAGTTTCCTAGGAAGATATAATGGACATGGATTACATTTAAAATCTGTCCATAAACATTTTCTTTTGAGTATTGTACCTTCGGTGGTCCCCATAATTCTTACGCAGTGGTCAGCCAGGTGGGCACACAACCCAGACCAACCAATGAGGGTCCTTTGTAGGAATACTGGGAAAGAGACGAATGGCTTCTGAGACTGAGCTATGAAAATCATGAAAGTCTAATGCTGCTGGGACAATCTTCCCTGCACCCTGGACAGATGTGAGGGAGAATGAAGACAACAGAAAAAATAAAAATAGAAAGAGGCAACAGTGGAGCATCTATATGCAGCTGTCTAGAGTCATTCAAACCCTGAACTTTTAAGTCTTAGGCGTTGATAAACTCCCTTTTGCTTAAGCAACTTTGCACTGGGTTTCCATTACTTATAACCCAAAGGGATTGGACTGATGAAGAGGAGGAAAACAGGCGATGAAGGGAGGGTGAGGAGAGGAAGGTCTTAGAACTACAGCTAGACAACAACCTTACAACAGCATTTATGACAGGAAGGTGGCTGGTTCCCCAGCGGTTCCCTTCATTTGTCTTCTGTAAGCCCAGGACAGTTTGCCAAACCAGAATATGTTAACAGAGTTAGGTCAGAGCTGAGAAGTGGGTGGAATTGCCTTCTACTTTTTGCTTCTGCCTTAGGCATGCTTCTCCTTCTCTGATCTCTTCCGTCTCCTTCCTCAAACACACCCTCAGTCCACCCCTCACTTCAAAAGATCATTTCTAGGAGAGTTCGACGCTCAGCACAGCTGCCATTCTTACCCTCTTTCTCATCCTAGCCTATATTCTCTGCCAACTCATACTCTTGGACCAGACAGGGAACTCCTGGCCAAGACCACTTTACCTCTGACTTCTCTTCTCTTTACATCTGACTCAATTTAAGTTGCCCAATGCCTTTTTCACTTGCAAAACCCCCAGAGACACTCCTTTCCCTCCTGTTGAGATTCCAACCATTTAAATCACACCCCTGTAACAAAGGAGGCTTCCATATGCTGTAGCATTGGCCTTTACAGCATTTGTTTATTCTAGTACACACACACGTAAGTGGATCAAAACATTCGTATGCTAAGGGAAATATAACTTAAAAATGATATGGCCCTTGTATATATTTCAACCTGGAGATTACTCCTTCCTCAGTCTAGTCCACATACACTGGTCCAATGGTGGACCGGATGTCTCAGGTCCACGACAATCAGCACATCACATTCCCCTGCCCTTGGAGCTTGGTTGGTGAGTGGACATATGAGTGATTCCCAGATCTCTAAATAAAGGGCCTGTGTTCCCACTACACTTGACTCTTGAACTCTTCTGGGTCTAGAACTGCCTTAGTCATCTTGCCACAAAAAGAGAGCCTAGAAGTTCCAGGGGACTGTGACAGGAAGCTTGCATATAAACCAGCCCAGTGCGAGGCAGGGGCCGGGGGTCAGATATCAAGCCCTAATGATGTTGTTTGAGCCCAGAATCCAATTGTTCCGGAAGCCAGGCTATCTGGGGACTTTTCAGTTGAATGAGAAAATTTCATCTCTGCCTTAAGTCCTTTGGAACAGTTCTAACACTTGTAAACTAATGTGGAAAACAATTAAAACAGACAGGCTTCATCAATGCCATCTCATCATTCCTGGGCCCTATCCCAAACTCACCAGGGCTTAGAGTCTCACAAGGATGTCACAGCTTCAAGTCGCTTTAAAGGCAACATCACAAAAAAGGTGATCATGGAATGTTTAGCCAAAATCTATTTTGTAGTCATTTTGAGAAATCTGAATTTTATTTATAGGATAATCTAGAAAAACTAGCAGGAAGCAGTTAGATACAATCTGCTTTGATTCTGGGCCTTGGCCATCCAAACTCATAAATGCGTTACAATTCTGGTAACGAAGACAAGACATACATATAGCCAGATCCCAAAGCATGTAAATAGATTTCTAGTATTTATTGCTTTTTAGTTGCTGGCTTATACTCATTTATATGAGTTTGTATGAGAAAATGCTCATAAAATTGCCAGTATGAGGCTTTGAGTTTGAAAATTACTCTGTAATTTAACATTTGTGAGCAAAATTACTGCAATATTCCCCCTTATTCATTAGTCACTCCCTCCACATTGAAGCTTTGTTACAAGCAATGCATATTATAAACCTTATTCCACCTACAAATTCTTAGTTAATGCAGTAACTCTAGTCTTACAGTCTATGAGCCTGTATGTGAGGGAAAGTTATAACCAAATTGTCACCCAACAGCTTGTAATCTTGAAAAAAATGTAAAAAAAAAAAAGAAAAACAGCAGTGTCAAGCTTTTAAAAATGGGAAACTGGTGCCATCTTGTGGTTATGAAGAAGTAAAAATAAAAATTTTATCACACTTTTTTCAATATATTAAAGAATCATTGCCAAAACCAGGCCCACATTAAACAATCGTTTCCCTCTGTGTTCTGAAATTCCCAGAGAAAGCCTCTTTATTCCTCCTTTAGAATATTGTTCATGTGGAGAGTTTTCCTTGACAATCAGACTCATTGCCATCTCAGGCAGGAAAATCTAATCTCCTGAAAAAATAGTTTCCATGATTATACTTTGGTGTTTGAATCACAGACAGATCTTAATTCTGAATACTAAGATAATGCATTCAGGAAAAAAGCTTTAACACATTTTTTAGGCATTAACATGGTAATCAGCAAATGTCTTTGAGAGAGAGTTCCAAGCACTAGATACAACATGTGACTTGATTTTTTAAGAGTCCATGAAAGTACAGGTTGACTTCCAGAAAACAGAGTGCTATAAAAAGAAGTGTTAAAATCCTTCCCAGGAATGTCTGGACTGACCAAAGAGATATGATGAGCATGAGCCAAAATGTCACCCCGAATGTCCACATCTTATACACTAGACTGAAGGAAAATGCCATGAGCTAACTAACATGCATCCTTACTTTGAATATAAAATGGTGCCATGGAAAGCAGAAGCAGGCCTTCTTCTGCATTATAAATGCAATCTGATACATCCATGGACACATCAGTCCATGAAGACTAAAGGGATCTCCCAATGAGCGATAATATTTGGGTCGTATGCATTTATATTAGCATATAGGACCTCCTAGTGTAAGTTGATATAGTAATTTAAATAGATTGTTTAAATATAATAATATACCTCAATAAGAAACACATTGGTACTTTATAGGACTACAAAGTAAATATACAGGGGTGCCTGGGTGGCTCAGTCAGTTAAGCATCTGCCTTCAGCTCAGGTCATTATCTCAGGGTCCTTGGATCTAGCTCCACATTGGGCTCCCTGCTCAGCCAGGAGCCTGCTTCTCCCTCTCCCTCTCCCCCTCCCTCCCCCCACCGTTCATGTACTCTCTTTCTCTCAGATAAATAAATAAAATCTTAAAAAAAAAAGAAATTTGTAAATATACAAATTTGTACTACTTGCCTGGTGGAATTATTGATAGGAACAATGAGAATAGAAATAGTAGTGGACTTTGAGGATGATTGTGGAGTTGACCACAGCAAGAAGAGAAAGAAAGAATTGAAGAGTGAAAGAGCCAGTGAGGGGAGAGAGAAGGAGAGCAAGAAGATATTACATAAGCACTGGGTAAAATGGTTGTGTGGTGATCGTCTGGGGCTGAGCAAATTAAAGAGTAGTAACAGTAAACGCCAACATTTGTTGAACACTCACCAAATGCCTGGTAGAATGTGAAGGTCTGCTTGTGCAATATTGTATTCAATCATTTTCAAAAAGAAAAAAAGAATAGGTAAACTTCCTAACACTACTAGAATTAGATGACTAGGTGGGATTTTTCACAGAATTTTTCTTTAACTTCAAAATTCCAGAGATGGCTTTTAATAAAAACGACATTCTTCATCAGAGTCTGGCATGGTGTCCATGCATTCACTCAACAAATATACCAGACTTTTTTTTAAAGGAGAGGCTGAAAGATTTCTAAATATTCTAAAGTTGGAATAAAATGGCCATATAAGCACAAATTTTTGAAATCTCTCTCTCTCTTTTTTTAAAGATTTATTTATTTAATTTAGAGAGACAGAGTAAGCAGGAAGAAGGGCAGAGGGAGAGGGAAGGAGAGAATCTCAAGCAGACTCCCCACTGAGCTTGGAGCCTGACGTGTGGCTCAGTCCCACAACCCATGAGATCACGATCCATGAGCTCACGACCTGAGCTGAAATCAAGAGTCAGATGCTTAACCAACTGAGCCACCCAGGCACCCTTCTTGAAATCCCTTTTGAAATCACTCTTGAAAGTGAATGACATGAACTTCAAGAGTAAAAACAGTGAGAAACAGGTCTTCCATGATATAACTTCCACGATGAAACAAACAAACAGAAACCGGTCCAATCTTATACCACAATCTGGCACCAAAGTAAGGCCAGGAATGAAAAAGTGACTACCTTTCCAGGGAAGAGTATGTGAAGTAGCAGCAAGTGGGGAAATTCTGGAAGACCCCAGAGTGCCAGCAGGTCAGGGGTAGAAAGAGCCTAGGTGGTTTCCAGCCTCTTTCCCTGCTGGCAGGAAAGGGTCCAAGGCCTACCCTTGGAAGAGCCGCCAAATTTATCTTCCACTTTAGCCCAAGGAGAAAACGCTGAAGGGCCACAGTCCAATCACCGTTTTTACGCTCCTGGCTGTGGAAGTAGCAGTGATTCAACTAAGAGAGGAAAATCCAGGACTGTTTTTTTCACATTTGAATGTGTCTGTAATCTAGCTACTTAAAAAATCTATGGCAAAAGAAATTTTCCATCTCCCAGATGGAAGAGTAAGTGATAATACAATCATCATTTCTTGTACTTTTCCTTTACCTTTGAATAGAAGAGTTATCTTGTGCTCCATTTTTTAAAATTTTATTCTAAATGTAGGTCTCTGGTTATTTTTTTAGGTATTGTCTAAAAATTACTCCATGAGGCATTATTAGCATAGAACTAATATACATTTATCACAGTGGAGAAAATATTTGTTGTAAGAAAACAACTGCCCTTCCATTCTCTTTTGTGGATCTTTCTGAGACGTTCTGGGACCTTTCTTACTGCTAAAAGAATGAGATTTTTGCTCTAGGCTCTGAAGTGGGACAGAATGGTATATTAATTGAATGACCTCAATGGCCATTTATGAATTTAAAGATGAACGTTCACTTGTGTTCTATTTCCTATTCCAAATTTTGCCCAGCTGTATTGTCCAACATGGCCTCTCAGAGTTTCTGCAAGAGATTAAAATAACAACATTAAAATATTAAAATTAAATCAAACATTCCAAATTAAATTAAAATATTCCAAAAATCATGTCAACATATCATGATACTCCAAAATTAAATAAACCCTCCTCCCATTATTAATTTCCCAGCAATATAATTAAAAGATATAAATCTTAAAAAATTAGGGGAACCTGAGTGGCTCAGTCGTTAAGCGTCTGCCTTCGGCTCAGGTCATGATCCTGGGGTCCTGGGATCGAACCCTGCATTGGGCTCCTAGCTCAGGAGGGAACCTGTTTTCTGCCTCTACCCCTGCTCGTGTTCTCTCTGTCTCAAACGAATAAATAAAATCTGAGGGGAAAAATGTAAATAATCCAATGCCATCAACTGATGAATGGATAAACAAATGTGGTATATCCATGCAATGAAAAATCATTCAGCTGTCAAAATGAATGGGAGTTGCTACATGCTATGATATGGATGAACCTTGAAAATATTATGCTAAAGTGAAAGTCAGTCACAAAGGCTACACACTGTATGATTCCATTTATATGAAATGTCCAGAATAGGCAAATCGGTAGAGATAAAAAGTAGATTCATGGTTGCCAGGGGGTGGGAGAGAGAACTGTGATTGACTGCTAATAGGTGTGGGGTTTCTTTTTGGTGTGATGAAAATATTCTGGACAATATTCTTTTTTTTTTAAGATTTTCCTTTATTTTTTGACAGAGAGAGAGACAGCAAGAGAGGGAACACAAGCAGGGGGAGTGGGAGAGGGAGAAGCAGGCTTCCCGTGGAGCAGGGAGCCCGACGCGGGGCTCGATCCCAGGACGCTGGGATCATGACCTGAGCCGAAGGCAGATGACTGAGCCACCCAGGCACCCCTATTCTGGAATTTGTTAGTGGTTTTAGTTAAGGGTAAACAGGTAATAGTAATAGTTAATATACCAAAAATTACTGATATGTACACTTTTAAACCATGAATTTTATTTATATATATAATATTTATTCATTCATTCATTTATTTTTAATCTCAATCATTTCATTTTTTAATTTTAATTCCAGTGTAATTAACATAGTGTTATATTAATTTCAGGTGTATAATATAGTAATCCAACACTTCTATACATTACTCAGTGCTCATCGTAAGTGTGCTCTTAATCCCCTTTGCCTATTTCACCCAACCCCCCACGCAACTCCCCTCTGGTAACCATCTGATTGTTCTCTAGAGTTAAGAGTCTGGCTTTTGTAAACGAGTCTTTTTATATCTCAGTTTTTAAAACCCTTGGGAGAACCTCTCAAAAGACGTTAAATTGGAAACCATGAGATTGACCACTTTTGTGGGACCAGGGTGTAGGAGGGGCTGGGATTCACTCATTTCTTTTCTCAGGGATTGTCATTTGAGATATTCCTGTCTCTCTCTTTTTTTTTTTTTCCTTAAAATTTGCAATGGAAGCAGTCCCAGGCATCAGATCCTGAGAAGAAGCTCTTCCCTTTCAGCATTTTCACTCAAGTTTAGACTTCCCCTTGAGTGCCATTTTTCTGCATTGGTGTGGGCTCCGACTTGGCGACGTAGCCTGCACTCTCTCCCATGAACTGGTATTTTTGGTCCTGAGCCACAATGGCGGCTGCCACTTGCTGTGGAATTTCTTAGGGCTGTGAACCCAGCTTCCCAGGGAATGTTCATCCCCAGAACTGTTTCAGCTGGAGAACCACTTTCAGCAAGTTCCTGAAATAAAGGGGCTTTTGATGAAGTGCGCCTCTAGAGGCCTCATGGGACAAAGCCCTGTGTCATTTCTACTCAAAAGAGACCGTGCATCCTAGGATTTGAGATGTTACAGGCTCTGTATATCAAAGTGGGGAATGATTCTTAAAGGTTGTTTATAAACCATGTATATCCATGGCTTAGCCCCTCCATAAGTTCCTCCCTTGGCTCTGAATTCGATTCAAAACAGCATAAAGAGGGGCGCCTGGGTGGCTCAGTCGGTTAAGCGGCTGCCTTCAGCTCAGGTCATGTTCCCAGGGTCCTGGGATCGAGCCCCGCATCGGGCTCCCTGCTCTGCAGGAGCCTGCTTCTCCCCCTCCCACACCTCCTGCTTGTGTTCCCTCTCTCGCTGTGTCTCTCTCTGTCAAATAAATAAATAAAATCTTTAAAAATAAAATAAAATAAAAGCAGCAAATAATTATCCCCAGTCAAGATGCTCTCGTCCATTTGAGTGAATCCTTGCCTCAGATGCACTTGTTACTGAGGCCCTGATGGCCCACTGTCTGCAGAGACCCTGGAAAGCTATTAAATACCAGTGTCACTCAAAATGAAACTGTAGTCATGCAAATTCTAAAGCCAGCCCCTACGAGGCACCATGACCACCCACCACTAGCTCAAGACCAGCATCTAAAACAACCACTTACTTCCCTGTGGTCAAAGTGGCCATAAATTACAGTGACTCACCAATGTCAAAATCTCATGTTGCCTAGGACTCTAAGTGTTTGCCAGGGGTCATGAAAAGTTAGAAAGAAAGAAGAAATTATTACACTCTCACTGCACAAAATGGATCGCTGCAAACTTCTAAGGACATGAATCCTCATGGCCTGGCTCTGCAAAAGCCACAGTCTGAATATCAGTTTGTTCCTGATACACAAAAAGAAATAGATAGCTTATCTGTAACTTCCTACATAACCCCAAAGCCGTCAAACCTTAACCAAATACAAAGCGCTCTCTCTCTCTATAAAGATCTCAATGGCTTTAAAAATCTGCATCAAAATCCTACACTCCGAAACAGAATACACAAAAGTGGTAATAACAACTGTCTTTAAGTGATTGGATGATGAGTGGTTTTTATTTTTGAATTTTAATCTCCAAAGTTTTCCTATAAAAATTACGATTATTTACACAATCAGAAAACTGCCTAACTGCCTCTATGTCATGGAAGAACCACACTTCCCGCTCTCACCTCCAGAAGCCAAGGGATGATTATAATTCCGACACTTTCTAGAAAGTGCTGTAGCCTCCTGACATTGGAATGAGTCTGGATCTCCCAGTTGTATCCCCACTAGCCCAGTGGCCTCTATTTGTCCCATGAAGTTCTGGGGTTTAACATAGACTCTCTGAAATTATAAGCAAAACAAAAATAAAGCTAAGTGGCCAAACATT
This sequence comes from Eumetopias jubatus, assembly GCF_037043125.1. NCBI lineage: Eukaryota > Metazoa > Chordata > Mammalia > Carnivora > Otariidae > Eumetopias > Eumetopias jubatus. Next base: position 57,476,097 of record NW_028274814.1, on the reverse strand, counting down.
TGGTTTTTGTCTTCATTTACCAGATAGCCAGTAAGCTCACAAAAGCCTTGACTGTCTTGCAGAGAGAGTCGCGGAGAATAGACAACACGCCACAGTTGCACCTTCACTAGCTAAACAAGTCCACGAGATGGGGCTGTGATCATTTTCAATTTAGAACACTAACTGTACTAGAAGAAATCTGAGCAGGCATTAAACGGATGTTTACTGTCATGGTGAAGTCTATAAAGATACATTTTAAAGTTAAAAGAATGTTTGACCAAACTAAATCAACTCCTAGCATGATGAAAAACATGCCCGTATATGCAAGTACACAGCCCCCATCCCTGGAACCAACACTTGGCAATGTTTATCAATGTATGGGTTAAAAAAAAAAAAAAAAAAAAAAAGTGAGCCATCTCCCCATCACCTAGTAAGAAAAGCAGTTGAGGCAATAATTTGAAATTCCCTTCCCTGCACTGCACGGGTAAACCAGCGCTCCTTCTTCTCAAGGGTCTTGAAGGAGAGGAGAGTGTCAGGGGCCTGCTTCCAGCCATACTGTCTCCTCTTCCTCATCTCTCAGACCCTCCTCAACTTTTCCCACCAAGCCACGGACACTGCTTTTGCCCTCCTGGTTACCAGATTCGATGGGTACTTTCTTGCCCTCAACCGCATTCAATATGGACCCCACTTTCTTTCTGCCTTCACATAGTCCTGGGTGCTCCTCCCTTTTGGACAGTTTCTCCCTGGCTCCTTGGCTGGCTTCCCTCACTGCTGAAGCAATGAAGGTTGCAGTACTTCAGAGCTCAGTTCTGGTCCTCTTCCCCATACAAACTCTCTGCGAGTGACTTCGTCCAGTTACATAGCTTTAAAGACCATATACTTACACTGATTTATATTTCCGGGGCAGACTTTCATCCACGTTCCAGTCTCATGGACCAAACTGTCTACTCAAAACTTCCAACTGGATATCTATCGAGCATTTCAAGATTACTATGTCCCTAATGGAATATTCCCTTTTTTGCTCCCCTTCCCACCTCAATATGTTCCTTTCTCTTTGTCGCCATCTCAGCAAATGATACCATTACATACTCAACTGTTCAAGCCCAAACCTAGGAGTCATCCTTGATTACCCCTTTCCTGGGCCTCCCATTCCAGTCTAGCACTGACTAGTTGACGGAAACCTCAAAAAATATCTTATCTCTACCTTAGTCCAAGCTATCCACGTACCTTCCCTGGAAAATTACAACCGCCTTCCGAATGGTCTTTCAATTTACATTCTGGCCTCCTTATGTTCCAAGAGGCAGAGTTTAAAAACATAAATTCACATAGTATCACTCTATTGCTTAAAATCTTCCCATGACGGGCGACTGGGTGGCTCAGTCAGTTAAGTGTCTGCCTTTGGCTCGGGTCGTGGTCCCCGGGTGCTGGGATGGAGCCCTGCATCGGGCTACCTGCTCAGCGGGAAGCCCACTTCTCCCTCTCCTCTCTGCTCCTGCTCTTGCTATCTGTCTCTCAAAGAAATAAATAAAATCTTTAAAAAAATCTTTCAATGACATCCTCTCATACTTACAATACAAATTGTTAAAGAGAGTCTACAAAGCACCCTGTATGATCTAGTTTCCAATTTCATCTTCTACTATATATCCGTGTATTTGATTCTTTTTTCTATTTCTTTGTTACCTCAGATCTTTGCACTTTCCCCTTTTATTTTGAAAACTATTTCTCAGACTCTTTGGCTCTTTCTCTGGCTGGCTTCCTCCCCTCCTTCAGGTCTTTCCTAATGAAAGTAGCCTATAAACATACATTAGTTACTCTCGGTTGCATCACATTGTTTTCTTATTTGTCACAGCAGTTATTACAATCTGCAATCATCCTGTTGTCTGTGCCTGGCTTACTGTATATAAACCTGGCCAGACTATCCACCTACAAGGTCCTTTATCTTCTTGATCTTCATGCTTTTGTTCCTAATACCTACTATAAGAAGCCACAAAGTCAATCGTCAATATACATTAACTAAATGAATTAATTACATATCCATAACACAGAAAACTAAAAAACCATTACAACTTATTTTTTAGAAGTATTATTTTATAATAAAAAATAAGTTCACAAAATAATAGACAAAGGTGTTTGTTGTAATAAAACATCTAAATGGATAATTGGTCTATTACACCTCAATACAGCTAGAAAAACATAAATATATAAAGACGGTTGCATAGGGGCACCTGGGTGGCTCAGTCGGTTTAGAGTGTGACTCTTGGTCTCAGCTCAGGTCATGACCTCGGGGTCCGGAGATCAAGCGCCATGTCGGGCTCTGCACTCAGTGTGGCGTCTGCTTGAGTTTCTCTCTCCTTCTCCCTTGGCCCCTTCCCCACCTCACTCTCTCTCTCTTTCTCTCTCTCAAATAAATAAATAAATCTTTTTAAAAAGAGAGACAATTGTATAGAAAAGAGTAAAAGGATGTTGAAACTGACAGTAGTGCTTTATGAGGATGGGATTTGCAATGGACCTTTGTTTTCTTCTTTATCCTTTCCTCAATTTAGTTTTTGTAATTAAAGGTATAATTTTTACATACAAAAAAATTTTAAAGGAAGAAAAGGAGAACTAGGAAGAAGAAGGCAAAGAAGAGCTGTTAATCATTGTACTTTCATCTCCCATAATAGTCATCAATTCTTCAAGACAGCAGCATTAAGGTTGAAGATACTTTGACTAAAGGTTCACTCCGATTGCATCCAACACTCCGTCAAGGGAGTAAACAAAAAGCTGAATTTATTGCTTGCAAAGCAAGGGAGAGAACCATCCTAGTTAGGAATCGTCTCTCTGAGCAAAGCAGAAAACGAATCTTCAATGGGGTTTTGGATGTGTGAAGTTCTACTCACAGTAGAGTGAGCATTTAGAGATTGATTGACCTTTAGCTATGCAAGTGTAGCTACTGGAACACACCTGTTTTGATTTACTGACTTCCAGAAGCCTGGGGCTGCCACTGATTTGCTAGGTCTTAGATGATGTGTTTATTGATGTAAAGTTATCACTAATCAATTGGACAGGTTTAAAACCAGTTCTGGTGGTTACTTTCCGCCATAGCCAAAGAAAAAGAAAAGAAAACTTTCACCCTTAGTAACCTCTATCTGATTCCTCTCTGCCAAACCTGCAGGAATTGTCCATATCGCATCACTATTGTCGATTCCCCTTGAAGTGAGGTTTTGTTTGTAGAGGATTGGTTCTCAGTTTGAGAATCGATTAGCATGATTTAATCCTGTTTTTGTCTTTGTAACACTTGTTGAATCATTTGTCAGAACAGTGGCTGTGCAGAAACACTTTAGATTCTGGACAGGAGACATTGATTATGAGACACTTAAAAATAACTAAAAGTATTATAAAAAAAATTAAAAGCACATGGGGCACCCCGAGTGGCTCAGTCAGTTAAGCATCCGACTCTTGATCTCAGTTCAGGTCTTGATCTCAGGGTCGGGAGTTCAAGCCCTACATGGGGCTCCTTGCTTGGCAGGGAGCCTGCTTCTCCCTCTGCCTGCCACTCCCCGTGCTGGCTTGCTCTCTCTCTTTCTCTCTTTCTCTCATTCTCTGACAAATAAATAAATAAAATCTTTAGAAAAAAATTTTTGAAAGAAAGTAGGAATTCAAAAATAGCATAAGGAAAATATTGTTAATATTTGTATAACGTTAGGAATAGGGAAAACTAAGTAAGACTCCAAAGGCAGAATGTTAAAGGGAAAGACAAATCAATTTATCCACATCAGAATTCCAACTATTTCTTTTTATAAAAAATAGAAAACCTCACAAATGAAAACACAAAGGAAAAGAATTTTCAATATGCATGCCATACCATAGTCTCCATGTAATGGAGAGACTATTCTTAGTTCTAGTGAAGCCTAAATATATCCTTGGGCCTCTGGACTACTACTGGCTTAGTATTCCCTAGAAAATTCAAGGCTAGTAAATGTACACAAACTTATGAAATAGAAGCATGTTATTACTTTTAGCTCTCGTTAAATTTACTAAAATTTAATGCAGTGCTTGGCATAGAGTGAGATCTTAACTGGTATTAAATGTAGTATAGCATAGTAGTAAAATGCTTTAGAATTAGGCAGTGGTATTTTATTTACATATTTATAAAATTTTTTTAAAAGTAGGCCCTATGCCCATGAGGGACTTGAACTTATGACCCCAAGATCAAGAAGTTGCATGCTCTACCAAATGAGCCAGCTGGCGTCCCTAGGCAGTGGTGTTTTAAAAACTTTGTATTCTTGTAAGCCATTAGTTTTCCCTAATTTAAATTTAAAATCTATATATTTATTTTAATTGTGTAATTACTTACCATCATATTGGTCCAAGAACACTAGCCCAACAATAAAAACAATAGGGATGAGGGGCGCCTGGGTGGCACAGTCGTTTGAGCGGCCGACTGGGTTTCAGCTCAGGTCGTGATCTCAGGGTCGTAAGACAGAGCTCCACCTTGGGCTCCATGCTCAGTGCAGAGTCTGCTTGAAATCTCAAGCAGAATCCTCTTTCCCTCTCCCTCTGCCTCTCCCACTTGTGCTCTCTTTCTCTCTCTAAAGTAAGTAAATAAAATATTTAAAGAAAAAAACAATAGGGATGAGAATCTCTGCTAAGTAAACCAATTACCTTCCTTTGTATGTGAAACCAATTAAGTAAATTCTTCAGATAATCTCTTGGTATTTACGAAAAATTCTGACTACTAATTTATTTTTAGTGGAATTTTGTACAGATTACTCAGAAAAAGAATCAACAATGACCAAATGATTGGAAAAGTGCTAAATCTAATAAATCTTACATTTTGGTCAGTAAAGACTAATTTTTTATTTTAATTAAAAATTTTAGATTTAGCCTTCACTAATTAAGTGAGTTACTATAGGGAATGTTTACTAACATTCAAATTTAAATGTTAAGTTAGTTTAAAATGTCAATTTAATATTAATAAAAGTTGTCTGAAATTTTCAGGAAAAAAATACATAAAACATTGGTTACATTTAACACAAGTTTGATGGATCCTGTTTATAATCTTGTACTTCTATTTTCATACTGATTCCTCATTATGCATGAATTTAGAAAAAAAATCTACAGACTGTGGTCACTCTCTGCTATTTCAAGTCTTATTTGATTGTTCTTCCAGAAAAAAATTTAAGGTTTGCAGAGCTGCTCCTGAATCAAGCAGCTTGATTAGAGGAATTTGAAACTTTAGATCATGAAAGAGCTTACTCTGAACTGTCACAACCGGTAATGCCTAATGATGTAAGCAAGGTGGACGTGGTAAAGTCTTCAAGGTTCGTATTCACAAATGTACTAGCTAAAGAAGTGATAGACTCATCTGTTGATATCTGAGATGGATAATGAGGATAAGTCATGCAAGAATCTTCCAGAAAATTGAATTCATCTTGGAAAGCTTTTGGGAAATGAATTCTGAGAGATGGAATTTGGGGAAAGTTTTCCTGTAATTTCCTGAAATTAAATTTGATTATAGCTTGTTGAGAATTATTCAGTATTAAACATTTTTTCAAGGTGCTCATGGATTTCTGGTTGTTGAAGAGTAAGTACTCCTTTGGTGGCTAAAACACTTTGAAGATGGTGTTTGTGTAGCAGCAATCCAAGATTCAAGGCTCCCCAAGTGAATTGTCCACTGAGACCACACTTCCCAGGTAGTGACAGAACACATCTAGTGAAGATTTAGCAGCAGTACGGTTGGCTTGCGTTGCATTCCCAATACAGGCAGAAACAGATGAACAGCACACAAAGTAATTAAGTGCCTGCCCTCTGGTTGCAAGGTGAACATTTACTTTCCAGATACTTTGGGATTTAACACTTTCTCAAACTGAGACACATTGAGAGCCCTAAGGGGCCCGTCATCCAAGACCGCAACACTATGTAATACACTTTTGATTTCATTCTTTGAGAAGATATTTCCTATTGCATTTATTGCCTTTTCCATCTCAGAACGAAAACCGACATCACAACAAAAGCTGATAATCCTGCTTCCTTCATTCTAACTTTCCAGAAATTGCATTTCTTTCAACTGCTCAGAAGTTGGATTTTGTCATGAAAGAATTGCAACAGAGCCACTTCCTTTCTGTACAATAAAATTCCCAGTTTCAAATCCAAGGACAGAGAGCCTCCTCGATACAACATGCACCGCATTTACTTTAAAAAGTTTCCTCTTTGCTCTACACATAGGTATTTGTGAAAGTTGACATTCTGGAACATTGACTTCTAACACAGCAAGGGGGGGGGGTGGCCACACGTGTGAAATATGAAGACAGAAGAGGATTTGCCAGTGTATTTTATTGAAAAAGAGAGCAAGCTAAATTTAAATTATTTTTCAAATTTACTACTTTTAACCAATTACAAATCTATTGGATGTTATCAGACATGATTTCTGTAAAAGCTGGCTAAGATTTAGAATGTGGATCTGGACATGATTGTGACCATTATGCAGTAATTGCTATAGAAATTCACACTGGCTTTGGCCATAGGAATATGGCATCTCAGAGGCAAGGAAAGTCAGTGAGTGTTTCTTTGAAGAGTTCCCCTGGAGAGGGGAGAAAAAATAAGCGCCTGGCAGCATTCTACCTTTTGCCATGGAGCAGCAAAGAGGGAGAGAAGAGTGCCCTAGCCCCAGCCTACTTCCGTAGCAGCTAAGGTCAGCACCTCACCTAGAACTGATCCTGGCTGTGGGAAGATAACAGCAAGCATGGAGAGACATTTGGCATTTGGTAATATCTAGGTGAGAATTTCCAAGCTATTGTAAAGTATGATGTACATGGTACATTTCTAAATACTGAAAACTTCTTGCTGTGAAAGCACATGATGTCAGGAATTAAGACCTGTGGTGAGGCCACAACAGGAAAACAGGTGGCAATGTGATCACCCATCTTCACTTCTTTAACATCCTTGCCTATGGCTGTTTCTGGACCACTGAAGTTCACAATGCAGTAATTTATGTTTCTCCATTTTGTCATCAGCCCAATATAAAAGATCGCCAATATATCAGCTGGAGGTCTTCACAGGAAAATAATCTGAGTGAACACATATTTTATCAGTCTCAGCTTCCACAACTGTCACCATCAGCTGTCACCTCTAGTACACTGTAGGATCTGAGGTGTAGAGAGTAAACAATTCAGAGTTCTGGTTGCCTTTGTGAGGTTTGCTATTTATTGTAAAGCCTCTCAAAGAAAGTACACCTGATTTCAGGAACGGGTATTCTCCCCTGATCAATAGGGAGTTTTGGATAATCTTTCCCCTTACATTTAATAAAAGCTTCTGCAAAACTTGTGTTGTCGGGCTTTTATCACTAATATCTACCATCTGAAATGTGACGCGTGGCACTTCATTCGAAGTCATGCCAGAGAGAACAAATCCTGGATTAATGTGATCCACATTTCTTACTGTTACATAGTGATTACTATCACAGTATAATCAGCACTTTGGTCTTTTAAGGCACAAATAATTTGATGAAATGCCTCACAGCACTTTGAGAGGTACTGAAGAAGTATACCTGGAATCTCTTCATTTCGTTGTGTAATTCCTCATATGCATAAAAGATGACAGAAGTCTTTTATTTCAGTTTTTATCATATCACATACTCTCATCTCAGGATGTTGGCTTGTTTCCCATTCCTGAAACCTAATATACTTGGAGTCATAAGGCAAATACTTTGTAAACTGTTGAGTTATTCCAAATGTGTCAGCTAGAACTAGTAATGGAAGCACTTCACCAGTATACCCAAGCATCTGAGTGTGTGATATGTGTTTCCAGTGTTTTCTGGAAGAAAGTTATCATTAGAATTTTTGTTTACTATACATGAACTCAATCTCTTCTAGTCTTGCTAAATGGTAACCATATTTGTCCACAAAAAAGGCCACACACTTCAAAGTCGTTTTCTTAACATTTGATGACCTTTATGTATATTCATTTCCTCTTCCAGATTTTTGGAAACTGTCAATTTGCCTATCTTTGATGAAACACCAGTTTTTCCTCTATTTTTTCTGTCTCTTGTGGCCATGACAACTGTCATTTGTAAGCTATAGTCTAACAGCACTGAATGTATATGATAGTCAAACATTTCTCTCTACAGACCTTTATTAATTTTGATGGTTGTTATGCTTTCCATTACCTCATCAGAAAATAAAATCGAAGGCAGCTAACACACAGAATAAGGCAGAGACTTAGCCAAAAGGCCAAAACAGAGGAATTTATCCCAAATAAAAAAACAAGATAAAGACCATGGCCAGAGATCTAAGTGAAAGATAAAAGTAACATGACTGATGGAGAATTTAAAGCAACAATCATAATGATACTCACTGAGCTTAAGAGAAAAAGACATCAGTGAGACCCTTACAACAGAGATAAAAGAGTTAAAAAAGAATCAGAGGGGCGCCTGGGTGGCTCAGTTGGTTAAGCATCCAACATTCGCTTTTGGCTCAGGTCATGATCTCAGGGTCATGAGATAGAGCCCCACGTCAGGCTTTGAGTTCAGCGAAGAGTCTACTAAAAGTTTCTCTCTCCCTCTCCCTCTGCCCCTCCTCTCTCTCTCTCAAATAAATAAATCTTTTTTTTTAAAAAAAGGAAAAGAAGAATCAATCAGAGAAAAAGAATTCAATAAACAAGATTGGAAATAGAATTGATGCAGTGAATAGCAGGCTGGAAAAAGCAGAAGAATGAATTAGTGATGTAGAAGATCAAATAATGGACAATAATGTAGCTGAACAAAAAAAAGAAAGAATGAGAAATATGCAACACGAGAATAGACTTAGGGAACTCAGTGACTCCATCAAAAGTAGTAACATTCGTATTGTAGGAGTCCCAGAAGAAGATGAGAAGGAAAAAGGGGCAGAAAATTTATCTCAAGAAATAATAGCAGAAAACTTCCTTAATCTTGGGAAGGCAACAGTCGTCCAGATCCAGGAGGCACAATGAATGCCCATGAAAATCATCAAAGGCAGGCCAACACCAAGACATATGGTAATTAAATTTGCAAAATATACTGATAAAAAAAATCTTAAAAGCAGCAAGACCAAAGAAGTCTTTAACTTACAGGGGAAAACCCATAAGGCTAGCTGAAGATTTCTCAACAGAAACTTGGCAAGCCAGAAGGGAGTGGCATGATATATTCCAAGTGCTGAATGGGAAAAATCTGCAGCCAAGAATATTCTATCCACCAAGTCTATCATTCAGAATAGAAGGACAGATAGTTTCCCAGATAAACAAAAACTAAAGGAGTTCGTGACCACTAAACCAGCCCTACAAGAAATATTAAAGGGGACTCCTTGAGTGCAAAGGAGACCAAAAGTGTCAAAGACAAGAAAGGATCAGAGAAAATCTCCAGAAACAATGAAAAGCAAGTAATAAAATGGCAATAAATACATATCTATAAACAATAACTTTGAATCTAAAAAGACTAAATGCTCAAATCGAAAGACATAGGGTGGCAGAATGGATAAAAAAGGAAAAAAAAGAGTCATCTATATATCTATATGCTGCCTACAAGAGATTCACTTTAGACCTAAAGACACTTGCAGATTGAAAGTGAGGGGTTGGAGAAACATTTATCACACAAACGGATGTCAAAAGAAAGTCCAAGTAGTAATATTTATATGGGACAAACTAGACTTTTTTGTTCTGGTATTGTTTTTTATCCTGCTTTGGTATCAGGGTCCTACTGGCCTCATGGAATGATTTTGAATGTGCTCCCTCTATTCCACTATTCGTAAGATTTTGATTAAGATTGTCATTAATTGTTTGTTTGGTTTTAATGTTTGGTCGAATTCACCAATGAAACATGTGGTCTTGGTCTTTTCTCTGCTGGGAAATTTTTGATTCCTAATTCAACTTACATTCCTGTCATTGGTCTAAGAAGATTTCCTACTTCTTGGATTCAAGATTCATGATTCAATCTTGGTAACGTGCACATTTTCAGGAACCATCTGGGTTTTTTTTTTTTCTAAGTTATGTGATTTGTTAGTATATAATTATTTATAGTAATCTTCTATCACAGTATGTATTTCCGTGGTTATGTGTTGTATTGTTTTCTCTTCCATTTCTCATTTTGGTTTTTGAGTCTTCTCTCTTTTTTCTTTAATTAATATAGTTGAAGCATTGCCAATTTTTTTAAAACAGGTCATTACTTTCAATGTTATGTTATTGCTTATTCTGGTCTCTATTTTATTTATTTCTGATTTCTCTTTGTTATTTCCTGCCTCTACTAAATTTCAGCTATGTTTCTTCTTTTCCAGTTCCTTGTAATGTTAAGTTGTTTATTTGAACTTTTTTTTCTTAATACAAGCATTTATAGCATAAATTTCACTCTAACATCTGCTTCTGCGGCATTCCACAGGTTCTGGAATATTGTATTTCCTTTTTCTTTTAAGACATATTTTGATTTGCCATTTGATTTCTTATTTGGCCCATTACTTGTACACTAGTGTGTTGTTTAATATTTACATATTAAATATTTAATAAAATGGTATTTAACAATTTGAAATGGTACAGTATTGAAAGCCAACACGGAAGAGTATTTCCTAAAATTTATCACCAGTTAAAATCAGCTAACACCTTTGAAAGAGGCTACAAAGAGAAATGTGCTTTTTTCACTCAAAGCTTTTTAAACTTCCTCTGTTGCATAAACTGCTGATGTTGAAGAGATTATTTTAAAGTTTGTTTCTGTTTCTCCTGATTCCAGCTGCTCATTCATATCTAAGAAGTTTTGGCTCACCACACAGGAAGCTAAGAAACCCACTCTTGGGGTGCCTGGGTGGCTCAGTCATTAAGCATCTGCCTTTGGCTCAGGTCATGATCCCAGGGTCTTGGGATCGAGCCCCACATCAGGCTCCCTGCTCAGTGGGAAGTCTGCTTCTCCCTCTCCCACTCTCCCTCCTTGTGTTCCTGTTCTCGCTATCTCTCTCTCTGTCAGGTAAATAAATAAAATCTTACTTAAAAAAAAAAAAGAAAGAAAAAGAAACCCACTCTTACCTGACGTACTCAGAGGTACTCGGAGGTTTAAACTGTCCAGCACACAGGCCAAAACAGATTCCACAAACCAGGAAACAGGAACCAAAGGAGGCCCATTGTTTTTGTGCTCAAAAACATAAGATGCCCTATCCTAAGTTACAAAACAGGTAAAATCTAAGTTGTCATTGGTACCACTAATAATAGGGTGTTGAAGTGGGGCACTTGGGTGGTTCAGTCAGTTAAGCATCTGCTTACGGCTCAGGTCATAATCTGAGGGTCCCAGGATCAAGCCCTGCATCAGGCTTCCTGTTCAGTGGGGAGTCTGTTTGCTCCTCTCCCCCACTCATTCCCTCTCTCAAATAAATAAATTAATAAAATCTTTTAAAAAAATTTTTAAAGGTTTTCTTTATTTATTTGACAGAGAGAAACAGCCAGAGAGAGAACTCAAGCAGCGTAAGTGGGAGAGAGAGAAGCAGGCTTCCCGCTGAGCAGGGAGCCCGATGAGGGGCTTGATCCCAGGACCCTGGGATCATGACCTGAGCTGAAGGCAGACGCTTAACAACGGAGCCACCCAGGCGCCGCTCTTTTTTTTTTTTTTTCAAGAGGGTGTTGAAGTTAACACTTTTGTTCTACAACTGAAGACTTTTTAAATCAGTCTTAAGATTCTTGTGATCAAACCAATATTTTGGGTAACCTGTTGGAGTTGTTTTCAAACCTTCAGAAAAGCATGGCTAATTAAGGATGTTTCCAAATTCAGAGATTTTACCAAATCAAAAGGGTCTCATACTCTTCATTTGGTTGTAGAGAAGGAAAAATTTTGATTTCTTCACATAAGATTTCCCTGTTATTTCTTTGGATTCCTCTCTTTAGAGCTATTTCAACAAACACAGCATTTCCCCCCTTCCTTTGATTGCAGCTGTGACAACCTGGGTGAAGGCAATTGGCTCTCAAACAGTCCTGGACCTCTATTTGCCAGTAGCAAAATCTCACTCAGGGGTTGTTTT